>NC_090932.1:1545379601-1545703422 GCF_040938575.1 Ambystoma mexicanum | reverse complement strand
ATTTAGAATAATTTATGTTGAAGCCCGAGAATGTGCCAATTTTTATGATTTCTCGTATGATCGGGTCGAGGTGGACTGAGGGGTCTCTGGCATATAAAAGCACGTCATCTGCGTATAGTGATATGATTTCGGGGGTGTCCCGCAGGCGAATCCCTTTGCGCACGTGGTTGTTTTGCACGCTATCAGCCATGGGCTGGATGGCCATAGCAAATAACAAGGGAGAGAAAGGGCACCCCTGCCGTTTCCCCCTGTGGAGGGAGAAGAGAGCCGATAAGCGAAAGTTGACCAGGACTCTGGCTACCGGATTAGTGTATAGTAGTTTAATACAGGACATGTATGGGCCAATCCCCATCTTTTCCAGCACCGCCCACAGATATTGCCAAGAAACCATGTCGATGCGTTTTGGGCGTCCAATGTCACGGCCACAGCGTTGGCTTGGGGATCAATTCTGGAGATGACATTAAACAACCGCCGAATATTTAAGGCAGTTGAGCGGGCAGGCACAAAACCGCTCTGGTCAGGGTGAATTAGATATTTCATGATGGGGAGGAACCTGTTTGCTATGATTTTGGCGAAGATCTTGGTATCGGTGTTGATGAGGGATAGAGGTCTATAAGATCCGCACTCATCTGGGGGCTTGCCCGGCTTAGGAAGCACGGTAATGACAGCCTCCCGCAGGGACCTGGGGAGGGTGGCAAGGAGCAGCGACTCTTCCCAAAGCTTGTGAAGGCGTGGAGCGAGGAGAGCAACATGCTCCTGATAGAACTCGGCGGTCAGGCCATCCGGACCGGGGGCTTTCCCTTTAGGGAGGGCCGAGATGACAGCAGTGATCTCGTCAAGGGTGAAGGGAGCATCTAGTTGTTCTTTGGTGTCCAGGGATAATAGGGACATTGGAATGCGGTCTAGGAGGTCGTCCAGGTCCTGTGGGCAGTGCTCCGATTGCTGGGCATAAAGGGTTGTATAGAACTCTGCAAAGGTCTCAAGAATGGGCCGGTCGGACCAGTGTCGCACTCCATCGTTGTCTATGATACTATCAATGCGTGCCCTGCCTCCCTCGGCCCGGGCGAGACGGGCCAGAATACGGCCTGGTCTCTCTCCCTCCCCATATTTTTGGGCCGCGATGGGGCGGGCGAGGTATCTTATATCGCTATGGGCAAGGGACTTGAACGTGTCTAGTTCAGTTCTAATATGTGCTAGTATGGGCGGAGTCGGGGTGACCGCATATTCGCGCTCTAGGTCTCCGAGCTTGGCCCCAGAACGGCGCAGAGAGTTTCTAATATCTTTCAGTACCCCGAAAACCTTAAAGGCCTCCCATCTTACTCCGTCCGTTGTGTCATGGCGTTTGTTGCTGTCAAAAAACGAGGTGATATCTGCAAGAATGTCATCCTTGAAGACTATATTGCGTAGTGCGTCAGACTTAAATCTCCAGTTAGAATGCAGAGGTAGGGCCGGGCGCAGGGCGATATCCAGCGTGATCGGGGAGTGATCGGAGAGTGTGCGAGGGAGAATCTGTGAGGTGAGTGTTTTGCCCATGAGGCCCGCAGAGAGAAGGAACAGGTCAATCCTGGAGTGACTGTCGTGGACGGAGGAGTAAAATGTAAACTCTTTCGACATCGGGTGGAGTACCCTCCAGGCATCCACCAGACCAACAGTGAGCATGTGTGCATGGAGGCGGCAGGCGGCCCTGGACCATGCTCTGGGTGCAGCACCGGATCTGTCCAGGTCGGAGTCCAGGATGAGGTTCATATCCCCCCCATATGATGGGAACCCCAACATAGCCAAGGAGGACATTAAGGATATGGTCAAAAAATGTGGGTGTATCAATGCATGGAGCGTATGTGTTGACCAGAAGGCACTCCGAATTGGCCAGGAAACAGTGAAGGATCACATATCTACCCTGGGCATCAATATGGCTGGTGCGAAGGGAGAACTCCAATGACTTGTGAATCAAGGTGAGGACACCTCTGGATTGAGAGGAGAACACGATGTAATATTTATTGGGGCCCCATGCCGGGGGGCGAGCGAGGACGATAATTGTGCAAGGGCATGAGTTTCCTGTAGGAAGAGTATCTTGACCCCGTGCCTCTGGACGTAGGCCGTGACCCTGCGTGCCTTAGAGTAATTGCTGAGCCCCCTGATATTCCAGGACATTAGCCTAATGGCCATTCCATAGCAATTTAGGGGGGATCCGAGTAGTGTGTGTCATACATTGCCAAACTGATGCCGGCCACTAGTGCGGTGGCCTGATGTGTCATTTCAAAAGCTGCTACTGTCTCACCATTTTTGTTAATATAACATCCCCAAATAACACCTTCCCCCTCCCTCACTGCCACCCCCAACCTAGCAGTGCCCAGAAACCCACCCAAATTCTCATGGCGTTCGTACCAAGCCCAACGTGGCTGGTTCAACCCCCAAACCAAACAGGGGGGCAGCCCATGAACTAAACAAGCCAAACTCGGCGTTGCAACTGCAGCGGGGGTAGCTGCTGCCGTGAGCCCGGTCAAAATAGTTGAACGGTGGAGTACACCAAATAGTGTACAGCGGTGACTAAGTTAAATTGTAAGAGGAGACCGCATAGTAGGGCACAGTGAGCAAGGGCTGTAGGGGTAGATAGTCCAAGTATAGGTGCCATATACCGTGGACCACACATCCGTGACCCTCGTTGCATGTCTCAAAATTCCACAATGAGTTACGACAATAGGAGCATTCACAACAGGAGGATACATGAAATTACAAGTAAATCACAAAGAACAGGCGTGGTACTAGTACCACAATGAGGCAGGTAACAGGTGTGTGTCAGGCCGGCTCAATCCTCATCACCGGGATCGGCCCCAGGGCCCGGGAGTGGAATATGGGACTCAATAAATTTCACCGCCTACTCGGGGACAGTGAAAAAGTACAGCTTATTACGGTGGTTGAGCTTCAGCCTAGCAGGGAATAACATGGCATATTCCACCTTCGTCTCTCTGAGCATCTTCTTCACTCCATTAAATTGCCTGCGCTCCATTTGAACACTGACAGAGAAGTCCGGGAAAATGCGAATGATCTGGGACTCAAGCCTTAGTTCTCCTTTTTCGCGGGCCAACCGTAGGATGTGGTCTCTATCTCTGTAGCTGAGAACCTTGGCTATAATTGGTCTGGGGAAGTCGCCCGGCTTGGGGCGAGGGGCCAGTGAGCGGTGGGCGCGCTCAATAGTAAAGAAGGGGGAAAGTTGAGGATCCCCCAGGAGGTCTCTCAGAAGGGCCTCGACTGCGAGTTCCATCTTGCCCTTGAGGGCTGTCTCCGGAACCCCAACGATGCGGATATTATTCCTGCGGGACCTAGATTCCAAGTCATCGCACTTCGCCTTGACCTGCTTCATATCTCGCACCAAGTCCGAGACCGTATTCTGGAGGACGTGCACCTCATCCTCAGTTGTTCCAATCCTAGTCTCGGACTCACCCAGCCTGGTGCCATGCTGATCCAATTTGGTGCGTAGGGAGGCTACATTGGCATTTATGTCGTCTAATTTTTCGTGAAATGACGCAAAGTTTTTGGCCATAGACTCCATGAGCGAACTAAGGTCTGGCTGAGGGGGGCAAGAGGAAACATCTGAGTCGTCAGGAAGAAGGGCAGCCCCAGCTTGGTCTTGCTTGGCTGGGGCTTTAGCAAACTTGTCCATTGCCCCAGCCTTGTTGGCCCCGCGTGCCTTGACGGACATCCTCGGGGAGCGCCTTGATGAGAAAGTGAATATTTTCCGCTGGGACGCAGCAATGGGTCCCAAGGGGTTTAGAGAGGGGCTTGAGCCATGATCAGCGAAGGGGCGGCTGCTGCCTGGGAGGAGAAGGCAAGAAGCACCCCCACTTGGCGTGTTCCGGGGCGACAAGTCCACTCAAGGGGCCCAGGCCGAGGCGGCCAGTAGTAGCAAGCAGCAAAGACAGGGGCGCAGGGTACCCCCGGGGCGTAGCGAGAGGGAGCACCGATTAGAGGAGAGCAGAGTATTGGACACCCAGGGTGGCACCAGCAACAAGAGAGTGGTCACAGGGGGGGCAAGATGAGTCAGGGGTTCACTTCACTCACAAAATGGCAGAGGCGCAGCCCAGGGACGAGGCAGAGCAGGAGGGCACGATGTGCAGCGGCCAGATCCCTCACCCTCCTCACCTTGGGACCCTGTAGGTCGAAGAGCAGGTGTTCATCCAGGCCGTAGCAGGGCCAACAGCTGCAGCAGTGGGTCCAGGCGGGATCAGGCCCCCCAGCCTCCGCCAGGGCCCAGAAACAGCCCCACGCCCCGGCCGCCACAGGGGACCAGCAAAGCAGTCGGCGCAGCCACAGAGCAGGAGCGGGCAGATGGCGACCGTGCAGGGCCGCGCCGTGACAGGGGACCAGTGGCGCAGGCGGCAGAGCGTTCAGGTGGTGTCAGCGCGGGGGCTGCTCCGGCAGCCCCCACAGTATCTTCGCCCACTGGGGGCCGGCGCCCTCAAATTGCCGAGAGGCAGGAGCGGTCAAAGGTGATGCCTCTCCGGAAGGCCACCGGCTCCGGCGCGCCCCCGCAGGCGGAGCGCGGGTCGCGGATGTTGGTGGCACTCGGGGGCAGGCGTCCGCGCCGACCAGGGAGGGAGGGCGGAGAGGGGGTGATGCCTAGGCCCCAGGCGGCTGCACTCCGAGCCGCGGGGGCGCGAACCCCGGCGGGCCGATAAAGGGGGATGGGCCGCAATCGGCGTCACGCGGGCCAGAGGCCTTCACAGGCAGCACCGATGGCCCCCGATGTCCGTTTTCGCCCAGAAACAGGGCCGTGTGTAGCAGCGGCGATGGGAAGCAGGATGCGTGGGGTCTCAACTAGAAATTATCTATAGAACCGCTGATTCCGGCGGATATGTAGCTCGCGGGCCACGGAGCTTAAACGCTAAGCGGCCATCTTGCCGGCTGCTCAACAGCGCCCCCGGAAGATTTTATCTTTACTTCAGAAATGCCTAATTAAAGATAGCCCTAGTATGTTTCAGATCATTGGGGCTGTGATGCAGAAAAAGAATGAATCAATCTTGAATGATTGGAAATCTGCTTGTAACAGGGCTTGGGGGAAATTGGGCATGTCTGAAGCCGAGTTAATAGAAAATCCAACCAGTGTAAAAAGGAAATTGTGGCAGATGGATTGGATTAAGATTCAGGAAGAGAAATTGAAGCATAAGTTGTTCCATTATTATAACCTTAATTGTAGACCTTTAAATGTTCTGCCTGGTTATTTGAGCAAATTTCCAAGCAGTTATCGTGATCAGTTTATGCAGTTGCGAATGAACCTCTATCCAGCTAAAGAAATTGTATTTGTAAAAAGGACACTGGGCGTAAAAGACCCAATATGCAGGTACTTCACTGTTAATAATAATATAGAGTCACTCCAGCACCTTTTTTTATTTTGCACAGGTTTCAGAGGGATGTGAATGCTTTATCTTGGGAAGAATTTTTCCAAATGCAGCAGTAGAAGAATAGTGGGGAGCTTTGTTGATGAGGGAGAGAGAGAGAGTATCCCTGGTTTTAGTAGTGATTAGAAATTTAAAAAAATAATTTAAGAAACATGGTGAATTGTAATGGTGGTATATGATGTTTTTAAGAAAAAAATTGGATTTTATGACACACTTGTGCTTTATTGATGATGAATAATTATGATGTTAATGTGTGTTTTACTGTTTTAGATGGTGAAAGGTTTAATTTCTAAACCAATCCCTAAAATAAAATTAAAAGAATAGCTTTGTTAAAAATTCCAAAGACTTCACCCTCTCCCACATGCCCCTGAAGGACAGGAAATCTAATGTTGTTACTTCTAGTTTGTATCTCTAGAAGACCTATGTTTATCTGTAATTAGAGTTCTTTTTGTATATTCACATACTTACCAGTTGTCAGGTTGGGAATCCTTGGAACTTTAAAACAACTTTTACAATTAAGACATTTTGCACCATGTACAATTTCTGCTAATAAGCAGAACCAGCGCGCTGACTGACAAAGCCAGCTACCCACACACCACCAAAACTATGAACCTGCAATTCATCTGCACTGTGGAATGCACAACTTATCCTTGACCTCAAACTTGCCAGCTCTACAAAAATATCTAGATAAAATCCAAGTCATTAATGCTGACAATATTTGAATACACTGACAAATGTAATGCCGTCAACAAATTCGTCACAAGCACCATCAACACGATTCAAAGCTTCAGTGATGAGTCCTACCCCCCATATAAGTCTCTTCCATCCATCCCACCACACATTCTAAGATGTATTTGTGAATCTATAACACACACCAATAGAGGATTTCCCCCCTGCATTGGGTCTCTGTATATCTTTCAAGCTGTTGAGGCCCAAAGAAATTTTAAGACAAATATTTTGGATAACATTGAAGTTAATTGGGTGAACAGTGTATTTGGAAAGTGATCCCACTGAGGATTATGGATGGCATTGAGATTGTTGGAAGGATGAAAATAGTCCAAGGCAGATGACACCCTCCAAATGAGGGTGCTTTAACAGGTATGCTTCTGAAGATTCAAACGCTTTGAACGTGTGTTGTGCCTGCAAAACAGTCTATGAAGCAATTCAGATTCCCCATACTAGATGGCAAGTGGCGTTCTGTGGTGCTTGGTGCCTGGACATAGTACGGGATTCCGCTATGAGTGGTGTAGCGGATTATTCATTACTAACAGCGTAGCTTCACCGTGCACTCATGTGAAGGCCTCTTGAGAGCTGACAGCAGCTTGGTGAAGCAGCGTTCTATGGTGCTTCGTGCCTGGAGACAGCAATGTAGAATCTGCTCTACCCCTCAGAGCTGATTCTAGTTCTAATAGCGCCGAGCGCTCGCGTGAAGCACTCCTGCTAAGTGCAGTTAGAGCAGCAACGTGAAGTGGCATAGCAATGGCAGCCCCCACCTGACCTCCGGCACCCCAGTATACAAGAATTTTAACCAGATTCCCCTCACCGCACAGCCATGAAATAACATGTGACATAGAAAACATGACAATTGAACTAGCTTCAAGTGCCCCACTTGTGAAATAACACACACACAACATATTAGAGTTGGTAGAACATAGGCTGCAGCTTCTTTATTAGGCAGGAGTTATCTTACAGGTAATCGTACTAACTGCGTACGTGAGGAGAGCAATGGTAAAAACAGTATTTCCACCCCTCCATTGAAGTGTGAAGTAATGGGGTTCTTCTTGTCACACACTACGGTGGAGCCATGCGGTAAGTTGATTGGAAAGTTTATTCCGATAACATGATACAAAGGAAACGCTGACCCGGAAGAGCTGTACCTGAGCATGAAATGCATTCAATGCTGAATATGCTATACCTGAACATGCTGGGATGATAATGCTACGCATGGTACAAACAGAATGTTTGACTGACTCCACTCCCACCGTAACACAAAAAAAAAAACACACCATGCACCTCACGTGGCCTTGCCCAACCGCAACTGTAACCAGCAGTTGACAAATACCATGCACCTTGCACGGTCCTCTAACAACCCGACTGTAACCAACAGCCACTGTGAAAATACCATGCACCTCACATGGTCCTGACCAACCGCAACTGTAACCAACAGTTGAAAAATACCATGCACCTCACATGGTCCTGACCAACCGCAACTGTAACCAACAGTTGAAAAATACCATGCACCTCACATGGGCCTAACCAACCACAACTGTAACCAACAGTTTAAAATACCATGCATCTCACATGGCCCTACCCAACCGCAACGGTAACCAAAACCAAACACAACTGTAATCTACAGTTGAAAATACCATGCATCTCACATGGCCCTGACCAACTGCAACTGTAACCAACAGCTGACAATACCATGCACCTCACACATTTCTCCACCACTCCGACTGTAACCAGCAGTCACTGCGACTGTAACCAACAATCGACCGCCACCACCACCCCAACCACACGGTAAGCAGGCACACCAGAAACAGAACAGATGGAGGCATTAAATACTAGAGCCTACACAAATTTATGAACCGGGTCTGATGTCTTGTGGACAAATGAGCTTGGAATACACCAGAAATGCACACCACCACACACATAACATAACAGAACCACATCATGCAAACACTCCAGGGAGAACACACATTCTTGTGGACAACACCCAGAAAATCACACACAACCAGAAAACACCTCTGGATGCGGATTGAACAGAACAAGATCTTGTGCAGAAGTATCCTCCATAGTATCCTAAAACACAAGGGTAACGTCCCACCTGAAACAAAACAGGATTATATCCACAAAATGTCCCCCAAAACCCTCCACCCGCAAATCCACATATCCCCCTGAAAAAGAAGAAACACCTTACAACATAGCATAAAGAAATCTATGCACCCCGCTCCCACCAGTCTCATGTGAAACCCAACGGGGCATGAGTCAACCTACCCGCACAAAGGAAAAACTACCCCATCTAACTAAGAGGGGCACCCAGAGGCCACAACATAAACGCCCACAACAGCAATGGCTAACAGGCTGCAGACACACATTAAACCGTGATCATCCCACATAAGCAAACAACACTAACCCAGAGGCCACAACACAAATCACCAACAGCAAAATAAAATGCCTGCCTCCCCAAATACAACAGAACCCTGTTAGTCTTCAGATATACTGAAACCTCTCAGCTGCATGTAAAGCCCCCAGAGATCAGGATCCAATTCCTTCAGATTATTCATAAACTTACAGTATCCAAGACAGGACACAGCGATAGGAATTTCCCCTGCCGTACAACTAGAGCATAATGAGCCTTGATCAGAGACGGTATACTGAGGCCCATCACCCTCAAAAGGATGTGACAGACACCTTTTCTTCCACTCTACTTCCAGGCCGCTGTCCACAGCAACACTGTGCCATCGCTTTGTCCTAACATGATAATGGGTAATCGGGCCTGGATAACTCATGTACCCGCCATCAGCCGTGGCCACACAACCAACTTGGCACGTACCCACGAACATATTGGAAAGCAATACCGGGCCATGAAGACCTGTTCCACCCTTTGTGATGTTGCCAGAATCTGACTGCAGGCAACCCCCTGTTTCAAAAATGCTCCCGAACGCCGGCCGCTCTCCCATCTGCGTGGCGCCGGTTTGCGCATGATTCCCATGGAAACTATTTGTCGATGTGCCCCCGCCGGTGCCTGCGACTTGATCACGTGAGGCTCCTGATGCTGGGTCAATGCTCCCCTTCAATGACATCATCATTAGTTTACTAACTGCGGACAAGAGCAGACCTTTGCACCCCAACCCTCTTGCCAGGGTCTACTTGGATCCATGGACAGTTTCAAAGTCCTCCACACTCTACCGGCTCCTGCCGACAGGCTCATGGGGCTGTCCGGCCACCAGCACACAGACTGCTCCACCTGGCCCGGACCTCCCACAGACATCACGTCTGTCCACTTGCCAGGCTGCAGACATCATGTCCGAGCTGACCCTCCGCCACCCAGTACCTGCTGACAGGACATCACCTACGTCGCCCGGAACAGAGGGCATCCCGAGACCTTCCAGCAAGCCCCTTCCTCCAGCCGCTTCGACAGACAACACAGGGCTGTTGGGACCACAGCAAACTGGTAGCCCCTACCTTCAGCTGGCTACTTGACTCCTATCAAGCTGAGTAAAACGAATAGCAACCTCAAGTGATTTTGGGGCAGCAGAAGACACCTAAGGAAGAACTAGGAACCCCCCTCCCGTCAACAATTTGCAGAATCAACAGGCACAACTGTTTGTCGATCTTTGGGGGAGAAAGAGGACCATTCCATACAAACTGTCACAAGAACATATGAGAAAATAGATGTCCTGCACACTGACAGCACAGGAGGTGCTACATGCTGGGCACTGGTTGAGTGCCGAACTACGGAAACAGGTCTATCAAGCAGAGCTGCGAGACTAAACAGCTGTTGCTGGAATTGGTCCTGGGGGAGCGACAAATGTCGTCTTCAATCTGTCTTATATGTTGAAATTAATACGCGAAATACCCAACCTATGTCTTTTGTCAACAAAAGATATTGATCTGGAGGACTTCCACGATGATAACAGAACTACCATAGCAGTAATCACTATGGGATCGTCGTGAAATAATCGATGAGGAAAAGACCGGAGGGGAATTTTACTAAGTGGAAAGCTTTGCATTACCTTAATATCGAATCCCACTTTCCCCCTAATCACGACCACCGCTCCCTACTTACTGTATCTTGTTGCCAATTACAATCTCTACCACCAGATCCTCCTGTCGCCCTTCCCCCTGCGATGTTTGTCTCCTACCCCTAAAATGGGTTGTGACTGCTGTGGCATGGTCCTCTTTTGTCTTTTTAAAATAACTTTTTTGTTGCTCGCCGCACTCCTTCCTTAGGAAGTGGGGGACATCCTTGCAGCCCCGGATCCCCTTATATCAAACATGGGAAGCAGGGGACACCAACTCAACCCCCATTCGATATAATGGCATTCAGGTTTTCTTCACGCCGAATGCAAATTGTTTGTGCATTCAGCATTTTATATTCAATATTTTCGATCAATTCAAAAACCATGCACTCGGCTATAGCATAAGACTTATTGGTAACATAGGGGCAGGCCCTTCGCTCTACGGGATATGACATTACAATGTTCTATGAACCTCTACACTGGGTCAATCGAAATAGAAAATTGAATAACAGCTATTACCCTGAACCGATGTACAGTATAACAACCTGCAAATGCAATGCACTAACTCTAAGAACCATCAAAATGGGTGCTACTGAGGCCAAATGGAAAGGGGGGACAGATGACTGGAGCTGCGTCCCAAATTCCCTCTCAACTGTAAACCATTGCATTGTGAGGCATAGAGGGGGATTTTAACCCAAAGCACACGATTACTGATATCTCAGTACTTTCGTGGAATGCGAGGGGGCAGCCCAACTTTTTAATAACCCTGATCTAGGAAATACCTTGCGCCTACCTTCAGTGGTTTTGCTCCAGGAAGTGTGGTTGCTTTGTAGAATTTAAATTGATGGCTATAAAACATTTCAGCAACTTGCTACCTGTAGCAATGGAGGGCGCCCGTCAGGGGGAGGCAGATTATAGCCGTTAACAGCGGGTTTATGGGTGATCACACAGAATTTCTAGATAAATACTATGGTATTTGGCCGTTGAGTTTAATCAGCAGTCCAGTGATACACTGAACAGACAGATGGTACTTCGACACCAGTCTCTCCTTCTCTCCTCACATCACAGACCTTGCCAAGAAGGTCCACTACCATCTGCACCGTCTCAGAGGTATTCTTCCTTTCCTCTCCTTCCCCCAGAGGTCCACTGTCTCCAGAGCACTGGTTCTCTCTAAGCTGGACTACTGCAACAGCCTCTTTCTCAATCTGCCTGCTTATACTCTCTGCCATCTGTCCTCTACAACTAATCCAGAACAGGACTGCAAGACTTGTTCTTGGCCTCAAGCCCAGGGATTGTATCTCTCCAGCACTGAAATCTCTCCACTGGATCCCAGTGGCTGCAAGGATCAAGTTCAAGGCCCTCTTTCATCGTCCACAAGGCTTTCTGGGGCTGGACCCTGCACTGCATCCAACTCTCTCTTCCAAAACACCTTCCTTCTCGAGCCCTTCGCTCAGTCACCTCTACCTCTCTGAGGATCAGGCACTTCTCCAGGCAGAGAGAGGGGGGTAGATCTCTCTTCTCTACAGCTGCCTCCGTCTGTAATGGCTCAGAGTCTCATTGGGTATCAGGCTCCTCCATGAATCAGCCACCCCTGCACTGCCTCAGGGCCTACCTCACACTTAGAGGTTGTACCTGTAACCCTTCCATCCCCTGCCCCTTTGCACTTACCCAGAGCCGCGCTGCCCTGGCTGCACTTACTCAGAGCAATGCTGCTCCGATTGCACTTCCCCTTTCCCTCTCCCTGGCACTTCCCCCTTCTCCCTCCCCTCAAGGACTTTGTGTTATCGCACTTGCAAGACATGAATGACACAAGTACTAGTAAGAAATTTTGTTTTGCCCTCCCTTTGTCTTCCCTCCCTTGTCTTGTCCCGCCTAGAAACAATTGTGTACATGCGCGTTATAAATGACTTACATCATATCATAGTGTTAAACATGTACTCAAACCCCACGCATTCCTCGTTAGATACTTTCTTGCGGCATGTGAACGAAGTTATTGAATTACTAACCAGCGAAGGAGAGAATTGTGATATTGTAATAGAAGGCGACTTTAATACGGATTGTGGAAGCTGTGAGATGCAGATTAATAATGTAACTGGACACAAGACTGGGCAAACCCCCATGGCATGATATGGACATTGTTGATGGGCTCTCGGGGCCTCATGATGCTTAATGGAAAGCTGAACGACGCCTTCAATAGAGAGTATACTTGGACAAATGGTTGCGTCTCAACTTGTATCGACATAGTCGGATAGTTTGTTTAGGGGGTGTATTTCGTTTAGAATAGAGAACACTTTTTTAAGCGACCATAGTATCCTGGTGGCTGTTCTTACGACCAAGGTTCTTACTAGTACAGTAGAAACATTAACTGGTCTAGCTATCAATCCCAAAAAGGATAGGATAACTTGGCAAATGTTGAAACATTTAATTCTCGAATAAATGTATGTTACACTAGTACCACATTGGCAGAGAAGGCTGAAACCTTCCAGGTAGAACACGTCTCCTCTTTTGTAAGTACACAACGGAATATGTGCCTATTATTAACTGAGGCAATGCGAAAAGGATACATCTGTATGACCCTCTCATGAACACTAGCAGGATGGAACTAAAAGACCATTTAAAATCTGTGAGTATTTCAGCAGGCTCTTCAGACGAAATACTGGTCCCCAGTGTGTCGGGGGGGATAGCTCAGAGGCAACATGCTGGCCTTGGAAACAAGAAGACACAGAGCAACACAGTTTTGATCCCCTGGTCCACACCATGTAAGCAAAAACAAAGATACAATAAGTGGGTGAAAACTCACAGGTGGACTCTTGCACAGCAGGATAGTGCAAACATGCTGAGTTCTCTGGTGAAAAAGAGCTCTAATGACTTCTGGTGTTATATACGTTCGCCGAGCCATACACAGAACTCTATGCAGACAAATCCCATAGCAGCAAAGTGCATTGCACTGATTTGTGTAGGTGCCCCAAATCCTCGAGACATTATGGCTGTGGGTGATGCACCATGGACAATATCACTCGAAGTGGAGACCGTAAGATTACTTATTAGTAAGATCACTAGGTTCAGAGCCCTGGGTCCAAATGGCCTGAGCATCATATTTTTTAAACAAGCCCCAGACATATGGACAACTATTTCATACATGATATGATATGATAGCTTAATTATATAGCGCCTATACACAATGTGTTTCAACGCGCTTCAAGGTAAGGGAGGGAACACATGAAAATACAATGACATTCTTACAGGCCATGAACAGTAAGAATGTGAAATTAACTATCGTACTCGGCCTGACGACATTTCAGATAATGCAAGAGCTAAGACATAGAAAAGGAAGGGAGGGAGAGAGTGGGAAGGAAATGGAAACAGACAGGCGACTACCGTACTAGGCCTGACGACATTTCTGGTAGAGCCGGAGAAAAACCAAAGGTGAGGGAGAGGGGTGCAGAAAGGGAGGGGAGGAACAAAACAAGCGACTATCGTACTAGGCCTGACGACATTTCAGATAGTGCTGGAGGGGGAGGGAAAAACAAGCAAGGGGAGGGCAGAGGAGACAGACGCGGTATCTATCATACTATGTCCAGGGACAATTCTGATAGAGTAAGTGCACATAAGAAGGTAAGGTGGAGGATGGGAGGGGATAGGAAAAGGGAGAAAGGGAGAGGAGAGAACAGAGAGTAATCCGTCAAAAAGAGTGAGAAGCAAGAGGGGAGATCGAATACAATTGCAGTAGTCAGTAGTAACACATACTGTTGCAAGCCAGGATACAAGTTGAAGATGGGAACAGCATGATTCAGGGCCACCATGAGTACAAGATGCAAAGGAAGTCCAGCATGAGAGTTGAGAAAGGGTCCATAAAAGTCAAATCCAGCATTGGCCACAAGACGGTGATGGTGGCATTTCAAAATGTAATTACAAAAAGAGAAACTTCTGACTCCTAGAAATGATCCTATATAGTCTCTATCTACTGTTATGGGGCTCTGGATAGGGCCAGGCCCCCTCCTGCACTCTCTTTCTGGATGAACACAGGAGTGGTTTATAGTCAAAAAGTCGAATCCAATAATGTCGAAAGTCAAAAAGTCGAAAACAAAAAGTCGAAAACAAAAATGTCGAATTTTTTTTTTTGGTTGCTTTTTTTTCGAAATGGGGGGGTCCCCCCCCAGCCCCCCTTTTTTAATTTTTTTTTTGTTTTACCCCTTTTTTTTTACCCCCGGAGCCCAAAAAAAATATATAAATAAAAAAAATAAAAATTCGACATTTTTGTTTTCGACTTTTTGGATTCGACATTTTTGTAATTCGACATTATTGGTTCGACATTATGACTGGACACCCACAGGAGTCAGTGAGTTGGGTGTTCAACTGGCGTAAGGGGAGCCATGCAGCCCTTTCATTAGTTTAATGACATCATGTGTCACTTGTCTTTGTACACGTGACACGTCATGAGACTTGCGAAGGGTCCAGACATTACATCCCAAGCCAAGTATATATTAAACAAAATGACATGGTGCAACATTAAATATATGTGGCCCCAGCACGTACATTACATATGGTTACTTTGCTGACATACAAACATAACCACATGTGAGATGGGGGGTTTGGAACTAGAAGAACGAAATCGTGTGTTGCCGCACGATAGCCCCATATGCACTCTAAGTGGGACAGAGTCCCGATTACACTTAAAGGTCTATCACCCAGGAAACCCCAAAAGTGGGAAATACAAGGGAGTATAGACTGAACCTGTACTTTTTGTGAAATTGTGTTACTGTGTATGGGTGGCACACTTAAAGTGGTCACAGTGAAGTGCCAGCCCAAAGCTGTGATCCCTCAACTGCCTGTAGGCTTAATTTGGACTCAGTAAAAGGGCACATCAGTAGCCTACCATCTGCCTGCACTAATAAAGCGGTTCTTAAGTGTGTGCCATGACCAGTTTCCCGCTGGTGCAGTTTTAAATTTACGTGATTTTGTTGTTATATCTTTCGATGGGCAAACCCCCCCATCTAGGAAAATGACGAAAGGTAGGAGCTGGGAGGCACTAACAAATAAGAAACTTCCTATTACAGTGACTTGGCTAAATGCAGCATGTGCAATAGCTCTTCCTTCGTTGACAGCCAGAGACTAGTTGGATTGATTGATGGGGGATGGTAGGTGTTGGCGGTCTACGATGGGCCGCCTCTGTGAGCCCCCCACCCCCTGTGGTAATGAGACACAGAGACGGAGATGTTGTCGGTGTGGGCTCCCCGGTGAACTGACGTCACCAGGAGCCGCCCCGTTTATTTAAACTGGCACGCGACGGAGTTGACGTCATTCCGTCGCGTGCGCACCCTTAAAGGGGCAACGCCACACTCCTCCTTTTCCATAACAACAAATTGGAAATAGGAGTACTTAACTAGCACACATCTATGACACATATCACTCTATAAGTTTCAACAAAAACCCCCATTTATTGACAGCCACCCCGGATCCCCCGTGTGTACCTGTCATGGCCTGACCATTAGTCCCCGGTCAGCCTCCCAGCTCAGTCCGTAACATAGTCACTGAGACGGGCAGGTTTCCCACGCCCTGATCTCAGGGGGTACCTCCTGCCACCGTCCCTGGCTGGTGTTCCTGGACTGGGTCCGCCTCGAGCCGGTGATTCCACTACGGCGCGTTCTCCCCCACCTTCATCCAGAGCGCCTTCACTTTCTCGGTTGTCCGGGTTGTCCACTCTGGGGTCACCAATCTTCCTGAAGAACGACGCATTCCTGGTTACCGATGAAGTTCCATCCGATGCAGTCACCATTGACCCTTTGACGGCCACCACGTCCAGGGGGGCGGGTTCATATGTGAGAGACAGTTTTCCATGAGGGTGACGATTTCTTACCAGCACCTCATCCCCCAGCGCGATGTGTGGGGGTCTGAGCCCCCTCCGGATGTTCTCCATCTGTGTCCTGACCTGTCTGTCCTCTTCCACCTGCTCATTGTCGATGACGGCGGGGTCTCTGTCCCCCACCTCCGGTATGACATCTCTCGGGCACCGCTGGAATAGTGCTTCTGCCGGAGCCACCCCCGTAGACGAATGAGGGGTGGTGCGGTACCCTCGTAGGAATACGTACAGAGCCCTCTGCAAACACTCCCCTCTTCCATGGGCAATGCGGAACACCTTGTTGAGGGTGCGCATCATTCGCTCGGCCTCCCCGTTGGCGCGGGGCCACAGTGGGGTGACCCTCCGGTGTTGAATTCCATACTCTTTCATGAGCTCTGCGAAACTCTCCCCCTGGAATGGGGCTCCGTTGTCCGAGCACAGCACCGAGGGGAGGCCATGAGTGGCAAAGATCTTCTCTAGCGCCACCACCACGTTCTCAAACGCCACTGAGTCTATAAACTCAACTTCCGGGTACCTCGACCACTCGTCTACCACCACTAGAAAATGCGTGCCTCTGGATGTGGACCCAGAGTCGGCGTGCACCACTTCCCATGGTCGAGTCCCGCGGGGCATTGCTTCAATGGACGGTTCCTTCTGGGCCGGGGCCGCCGCCTGACACCACACACAAGAGGCCACGAACGCCTCCACCTTCCGCTCCAACTCAGGAAACCACACCTTCTGACGGAGGCGAGCTTTGGTTTTGGGGGCCCCTTGATGACCTTGGTGCGCCAGCGCGATGACCTGTGCCACTTTGGCCTGGGGCACTACGATCCTTTCCCCTCTTAGCAGTAGCCCCGACTCGGAGAACGTTAGTTCCTCTCTCACTCTCCACAACTGCTCGAGAGTGACCCTGGCCTCACATGTGCTTCGCTCCACCGCCTCCAGCACTGTCTTCCAGGCACCCTTCTGCATGGCCTCCTTCAGGATGGAGAAACACTCGTTGCCTTTCGAAGCCGCCTCAAGTTCCTCCACCTGCATGGAGTTGGGTGTCGCAGTCTCTATGACCAGGCAGACGTGTTCGTCGGCTTCCTCCGCCGACGCCGACACCTGCGAGTCGTTCCTGGGGTGTCGAGATAGGTAGTCCGCCGCATTGTTGGCACCGGGACGATAGGTCAATGACACCCCATACTCCAGCAGGGCGAGCATCCAACGCTCAATCCTCACTGGCGGGCGAGATGACCAGCCCGCCATGATCGGCAACAGCGGCTTGTGGTCAGTGACCACGGTCACAGGACGCCCCAGAATGTAGAGGCGGAAGTGCCGACAGCCCCACAGCACCGCCAGGGCCTCCCTCTCGATTTGAGAGTAACGTTGCTCAGTGTCAGACAGGGCCTTGCTGGCGTATGCTATTGGCCGGACCTCCTGGTCTTTTCCCACTTGCGTGAGCACTGCCCCTAGCCCATATGGGCTGGCGTCCACCACGATCTCCGTCTGCAGGCTCGGGTCAAAGAATGCCATGGTGTCATGCGCCGCCAACGCCCCTCGAATATCGTCAAATGCCGCCTGTTCCAGAGGGCCCCACTGCCAGGTGGTGTCCTTCTTGGTGAGCGACCTCAGGGGCTCAGAGCGGGATGCGAGATTTCTGATGAAACGGCCGCAGTAAGTGACCATCCCCAGAAAACTCCTCACCTCCGCGACATTTTCGGGCGGGCGCGCCTCCTTGATGTCTCTCACTTTGCGGGGATCTGGTGACACCCCATCCGCCTTGAATACGAACCCAAAGAATTCGATCTCCGTCTTCAGAAATTCGCATTTGTCCTTGTGTAAAGTGAGGCCCAGCAGACGTAGCCGTTCAAAAGTCTTGGACAGGCGTGACAGATGCTCCGTTTCCGATTTGGCGTACACTAGGATATCGTCGCTGATATTAAGGACGCCCTCCAGATCCGCCAGTGCACCTCTTATTATGTTTTGAAAGACCTCCGCTGCCGAGGACACCCCAAAGCTTAGTCTTTTATATCGATAGAGACCCCGATGTGTGGTAAAGGTAGTAATGTACCTGGACTCGGGGTGCAAGACCACCTGATGATAGCCCGATCTCAGGTCGAGCTTAGAGAAAAACCTTGCACCCTGCAGCTCCGCAATAATGTCATCGATGGTGGGGGTGAGGTGTCGCTCCCTCTTTATGGCCTTATTAGGCAGCCGCATGTCCACACAAATTCTCACAGCATCGGGTTGCTTGGGCTTGCGGGCGATGACAATGGGGGACACCCAGGGGGTGGGTCCTTCAACCTTTTCGATTATGTCCAACCCCACGAGGTTGTCAAGTTCACGATCCACCAGATCCCTGAGATGGAAAGGGACCCATCGGTGCTTCAGCGCCACTGGTTGTATGGATTCATCGATATGGAGCCGGACCGGCTCACCCACCAGCTGTCCAATGCCCTCAAACAGGGATCCATGTTTGGCCAGGAGGACCTGGATGTCCTCTAAGTATACTGCGTATGCGAACGTGACAATGCCCAGTGCCTCCGCCGCGGCACAGCAGAGCAGGGTGTTGTCGCTCACCGGTGTAACGTAGAATCGAGCCCGTATGTGTGAGTCCCCATACTGCACACCGGCCACAAATACACCGTCTAGAGGCAAAGGCCGGTCCCCGCCGAAGGTGAATATGCGTGCCCTCGGCGCAGCCAGCGCAGGCGGGGCCAGCATGGTCTTGTAATGCTGGCGGGCCATTACATTTACAGATGCGCCAGTGTCCACTAGCATCGGCACAGAGTCTCCATTAACCAGCACATTACACCTGGGTTGTCTTTTGGAGCGGGACTTGAGCACGCTCACACTGGACACGAAAAACACGTTCTCCTCATCCTCCTCCTCCTCCTGAGGGGCTCCTTCGTCACCTTGATCCACCTGGGCAACGTTGGAGGCCCTCTGGGGCCAGAAGAAGCCGGCTCGAACTGGTCCCCTCGGCACAATTTTGGGGGCGGCAGACTTACACATTCTGGCGAAATGGTCAGGGCCTCCGCATCTGCCACACTTGACTCCCGTTGCCGGGCACTCCGCGGGGTGCGGGAGATCATAGCCACACTTCGGGCAGGAGACATTCGACCCCTGCGCGCGCTGGCTCTGATTGTTCATAGGGCGCCTTAACCCGCGGCCTCTTCCGACCGCACAGATCTCTTCCACCTTGGCTGGGCGAATACCCGCTTCCATCCTGGTTGCACGCAGTTCAGAGACCTCGTGGCATCTCCCCAGTTCTAGGATGCGAGGGAGGGTGATGCCCGGCTCTCGCAGGATCTGGCGTCTCAGTTTCCCAGAGCTGCACCCCTGAATGAGTTGGTTCCTAATCATGACCTCGGGGTCATTCCAGGCACACGGTGCTGCCAGACGCCGCAGCCGCCCAAAGAATACATCCAGAGTCTCATCATCTTTTTGGCGAGCCGTTCCCATAAGAAAACGTTCATAGTCCGCATTGGCCATTGGCAGAAAATGATTATGGAGTGCCTCCTTTGCCGCAGCAAACGATCCGTCCACCGGCTGCAGGGACATAAATACCTCATGCACCGCCGGACCAGCAGAGTACAGGAGGGTGGCCAGCTTGCCGTCGTCCGTTGTTTCCATTGTGGCCCTGAAATACATCTCCAGCCTATCCATCCACATCTTCCACCTCTGTCCCAGGCCCGATGGAGCACCCAAGATATCAAACTCAGGCATTGGCTGTAGGGACCCTGGTGGTTTCGGCGGAGGGGCAGGTGGAAGCACAGGCGGTACTGGACCCACAACAGCAGGAGCAGCAGCAGCAGCAGCAGCATCCTGGTTCATGGTGGAAAGCGCACAGGCACCCCACAAGATTGGCAAGAAAGGGGCCGCAACTCACCACCAGCCGTGATCTTCGTGAAGGTGTCACTCCAGCCAGCATGCAGACAATGATGTGTCCAAAAATTGAGTAGAGGAAGAGACAGACTCCTAGTGCAACAGCAGGCTCCCCATGGAGTCTCCCTGCCTCTGCTCGACAATAATGGTGAAAATTGTCAAAATTTCCTCATGAAATTGACATGTGCTGTGTTCAGCGACCATCCGCCGCTGAAGTTTCCAAAAATTAAGCCCGGATGGCTCACCGACGCTTCGTTATGAAGCCGTGAGTCTCCGAGGCCTGTTCATCAAAATGGCCGCCGGCCGCGTGCGTCGCTTCCTTCTCTGCGGTCGGAGTTCGTCGCGCGCTCACACACGATCATCTGCGCTGCGGCGGAACTCCCCCGCGTGTCCCAGGAAGCGATCCCGGTCTCGTCGCCACTGTTGGCGGTCTCCGATGGGCCGCCTCCGTGAGCCCCCCACCCCCTGTGGTAATGAGACACAGAGACGGAGATGTTGTCGGTGTGGGCTCCCCGGTGAACTGACGTCACCAGGAGCCGCCCCGTTTATTTAAACTGGCACGCAACGGAGTTGACGTCACTCCGTCGTGTGCGTACCCTTAAAGGGGCAACGCCACAGTAGGGTGCTGATGGGACGTTGTGGTCACGGGCCGTGTTCACCTCCTTCCGGGCGGGAATTATCTTTATCTCAGGCGGCAGAAGCCGCTTCCTTTTTTTGTTCTCCCTCGGGCAGGATCCCTGCATGCCGGCCGCCTCCATCCCTCTTCCCCAAGCGGGAACCAATTCTTGTATTGACGTCAAAATGGCCGAAGCAGGATCCTTACTTGGTTTAGTGCGGCTCTGGGATTGCACTCCCCCAGGGCACTCCTGTCAGCGGCTGTGATGGAGACCGTTTTTCACTTGCTGGCATGTACTTCAACCTTGCTGCTGCAGCGGCGGTGTGAGCCCTCGCCAGCGGACCGGCGGTCGACAGGACTGCTCCTATCACTTCAGATGGTGCGATGAAGCCTGCCCTGGGGAATCCAGCAGCAGGGTGCTCCCTCACCACGGAACCTCGCTGGTGAGGGAGGACTCCCCCTGACATATTTCGGATGGTGCCGTCCAGCTCCGACACATGATTTGGGAGTTCTGCATGGTGGGCGCTCCCAGTCGTGTGCTCCAGCATGGCCGGGCCGCATGCAAGCTATTCAGACCCTCGTCGCCATTGTTATGGGACTCCGGATAGGGCCCGGCCCCCTCCTGCACTCTTGGTCTGGATGAACACAGGAGTCAGTGAGTTGGGTGTTGAACTGCCGCATGGGAGCCGTGCTGCCCTTTTATTAGTTTAATGACATCATGTGTCACGTATCTTTGTACACGTAACACTGCACAAGTCTTGGGAGGGGTCCAGACATTAAATCTACAAGAAGGGGGTCAAAGACAGTCCCAAGAGTTATCCGCCGATTTCACTGTTAGACACAGATAGCAAGATAGTCATGACATTGGTGCTAAAGGAGACGGAAGGCTTGGGCCAAACAGTTTGGGCACCTGTCAAAATTCCAATCAAGGGGCAAAATACCATCTTAAACAGTTTCCCAATCAAGCCGTTGACATATTCAACAAATCAGTGCCAGGGCAGGCCTCTGTACGTTGCTAGTATAGACCTGTCCATGGTATTTGACATGGTGAATTGTGGAAATTGATGGCGGAAGTTGGCTAAGTGGAGTACCCTAGCGGGACTTTGAAACATCTTAATTTACCTTCATACCAGGAATAAGCTGAAAATCAGGTTGAACATGCAGGGGGTGGAAGCAGAGAATGGACTGCATTAGGGCTGTGTGCTGGCCCTGACTGTTTAACCTGTATGTATCAGATATGGGCGAGGCCCTGCCAAAAGTGGCATTTGCCTATTTCCGCATCCAAACTGTCCTGGCTAGTTTATGCCGATGACATTTGACTGCTCGATTCTACCCAGATTGGACTCTAGCGTCTGGCGAATACCTGTGTCCAATATGCAGCCGACAACGATTTGAAGTTAAACGGAACAAAAACGAAAGTTATCAAATTTAGGAAAAAAGGCTTGAAAAACATGGCTTCACATGGTGCGCAGGTGATAAGCAGTTGTAATTAACAAACAGACAGACATAGTTGGGTTTTTATTTGCGATCCCATCCGACTAAAGAAGCTGTTTTCATGGATTTGGCAGCTAAGGCAAACAAGCTCTGTACCCCAAATGAAGCATATACATTTTAAATATTGTCACCTTTCTGTTCAACTCTTAATACATTTTTATTTGGGGAAAATCCTCCCGTCTCTATTTTTTTAATTATTTTATTTATTGGGTATTTATAGTGCGCCTATACGCAAGTGTTTCAAGGCGCAGCAAGATAGGCGTAGCCATGTCCATTGTAGGTGAACACCAGAGTTTTGAGGGCTTTGCAGAAGGCCCAATAAGATTCCTCAGCACGTAAGTTCGGGGGGATGGAGTTCGAGTTGAATCCGTATCATTGTTTGAAGAAAAAAAAATGAATGGGAGATTTGTTCGAATTTCGTACAGTCGAAAATTTCAAATAAGTCCCCCATTACCTCCACGTCCACTCTTCCTCGTCCCAGTACTTACCTCATGAGGCACCCGCCTCCGACACAGGACCTTCTTCTATTTCTTCTTATTTCTATAACTCCTCCCCCACACCCACGTCACTTAGTTTAATTTTTCCTGCCTCCGGCAGGTTGGGCTTGTTTTTTCTTCCCGGCGCGGGGCGCTGGGGAGCTCCGAATGCTGGCCCCCTGGTGGGGCTGTGTGGCGGGGCCTTCGGCTCCTTCAGGTGTGGCAAGACTCCTGGGTTCCCTGCGGGGCTTGGGACCCGGTTGAGTCAGGCTGCCTTGCCTGGTTTCTGCTGGGCTTTGGCCAGCGCAGGGCATCGTGGCCCGGGTTCTGGGAGAACGGACCCGGGTTCAGGTAAGGAGAAGGGGGGCATGTTTTTCCTGTTGCATGGCCATGCTGCATGGGCGGCTGTGCACGGATTGGCGGCTCCTTTTTCTTGTTTGGTGCTCAGGAGGAGGGTGGGCTCCTCCTCTGATGCTGCAGGCATGTTGCCATAGGAATTGATTGATGTTGTTCCTATTGGTTATTGTTCTTTCTGGCCTCTATTTGAATGTGGGAGAGGCACGTTAGCAATTGTTTGTATGTGGAGCCTTGGTTCAGTGTGCAGGGGTCTTTGGTGAAGCAGGCTTCCTTGGTCACTGTTTTTGGGCTTACTCAACATGGGAAAACATTCTGCAAAGAGCAGGCATCTGGTCCTGTCTTCTTCTTCTTCGTCTTCCTCTTCTCCTGATTTACACAGAAAGAGAAAGAAGAAGGCTAAGCGTTTTTCCCTGACCAGAAAGGATTTGAAGAAGCTGCTTAAGCATCGTAGAGGGAGTCGCACCCACGCTCATGGACACAAGCGCAGGCGTCTGTCTTCCTCATCCTCCTCTTCTTCTGGCGCCGAGTCTTCGGCCTCTTCTTGTTCCTCTTTGGCTGATGCTGAAGGGAAGTATCTGGACAGAGAGGGAGTGGAGGAGGTGCTGGCTCAAGTTGGAGATTGCATGGGATTTTCAGAGCCCCTGGTGCCGGTGGAGGCGGCCGACCCTTCTATTCGCCAGTATAGGCATACACCTAGGAAGGGGTTGCCTTTGGTTTCCGATATCCGGGAAAAAATCCTCCGGGAATGGCATGACCCGGAGAAGATTGCAATGCCCCGCTTCATGTCCAAACTTTACCCTTTGAAGGGCGAGACTTTGCTGTCTGATCCAGTTGAGGTCGACGTTATCCTCGCCAGCCTGGTGGGTCGCTCCTCTATGTCGGCCGAGGAGGCGGCCGTCCGGGATCCAGTGGACCGCCAAGTTAATTCCGGCCTTAAGAAGGTTCATGCTGGGGCGCATCTGGCCCTTCGAGCTAATATCTATGGTTCCTACACAGCTGAAACAGTGTTGAATGGTTTCAGGGAGTTGTAAAAGGCTGTCAATGAAGGCTCTGATTGTGCCCCTTTGCTTACAGACATGCAGAGACAGGTTGAGTTTTTGGCTGATCTGGCTTTTGATGGGGTGCGTGGTTCAGCCATGGCCATGGGGGCTGGTATATCTGCCCGGAGGCATTTGCACCTAAGGGACTGGAAGACTGATGGGTCTCAGAAGGCGGCTGCCCTGAAACTTCCTTTCACTGGGTCCAGGCTTTTTGGTGATTGCCTTGAGGATAAGGTGCACAAAGTTTTTAGGGCGGACAAACATGCTGACAAACTTCGACGCAAGCCTCCTTCAACGGCCAAGAAATCTTCCTCTGGGGCTGGTCCAGTGACCAGCAGGTCTTTTCCTGGCTCCTCATCACATTCTTTTCGGAGGGCTAGGGGGGGTCGGGGTCCTCCACGCTCTTCACGTCCTGGCCCGGCACCTAAGTCCTGACGGTTTGGAATTGCCGGTGGGCGGGCGGCTCCGGCAGTTTTTTCCAGTATGGGAAAGGTGGTGTTCCGACTCATGGGTTCTGGACACAGTACAATGGGGGTATCGAGTGCATTTCCTGTCTCCTCCTATCCAGCATTGCATGGTTCGGACTGTGGTTCCCAGGTCTCGGCTCAAGAGGTTGGCCATGGACGCTGCGCTCTCCGAATTAATGTTGAAGGCGGCCATCATGCCCGTTCCTCTCCCTGTGCAGGGTCAGGGGTTCTACTCACGGGTGTTCCTGGTCCCCAAACCTTCGGGGAAGTACCGTCTAATTCTGGACCTCAAAGCCCTGAACTGCTTCGTCCAAAAGGAACACTTCAAGATGGAGACTTTACAGAACATTCTTCCGATGTTAATAAAGGGGGATTGGATGACATCTCTGGATCTCCAGGACGCTTATTACCATGTGGCTCTCCGTCCCTGGCACATGCAGTTCTTCCGCTTTGCAGTGGGATCCCGACATTTTCAGTTCAGGGTGCTCCCGTTCGGACTGCGATCTGCCCCCAGAGTTTTCACCAAGCTGGTGGCTCCCCTGGTGGCACACTTACATCTGCGGGGCATTCAGATATTTCCCTACCTGGACGATTGGTTGGTCAAAGCGTCCTGCCGGCAGACTGTCATTTCTCATCTCCGATTGGTCTGCCAGGCATTACAGGACTGGGGTTTCCTGGTCAACTGGCAGAAATCCCAACTGGAGGCTTCTCAGGATCTAGTTTTCATTGGTGCACAGGTTTGCACCAGGATGGGGAAGGTGTTCCTGTCCGTGGAGAGGGTCCGTCGCTTGCTGACTGTTCTGGGCAGGGTTCTCGGGAGGCAGTATGTCCCGGCCCGCCTATTGCTGAAATTGCAGGGGCACATGGCTTCTTGCGTGTTTCTAGTTCCCTGGGCCCGTCTTCATCTACGCCCCCTGGTGTCCTACCTTCTCTCCCACTGGCTCCCTTCATCTCAAGCTTTCGAGGCTTTGATTCCGGTGTCTCTGGCGCTGCGGGTCTCCCTGCAGTGGTGGTTGAGGGTTCCGAAACTACGGGCTGGGGTGTCCCTGATCATTCCTCCGGTGACCACACTTACTACCGACGCCAGTGGAAGGGGCTGGGGAGCTACGTTGGGAGTTCTCTCTGCTCAGGGGTTGTGGGATCCGGAAGAGAGCCATCGGACATCCAATTGGCGAGAGTTGTGTGCCATTCTCCGGGCTCTGGTGTACTTCAGGAGGTTGCTGATGGGCCGGGCAGTTTTGGTCCGGACGGACAATACGACAGCTTTGGCTTACGTCAACCGCCAAGGGGGTTCCGGCCGCTCCTTGAATGCCCTGGCAGCTCAGATAGGTGCTTGGGGGGAATCACATCTGGTGTCCCTGGTGGCTTCACATATCAGGGGGGTGGACAATGTTCGAGCGGATCTACTCAGCCGCCGGTTTCCCTCCTCGGTGGAACTGGTCCTCTCGACCCAGGTTTTTGCAGAGATCTGTGTCAGGTTCGGGACCCCTATTCTGGACCTGTTTGCGTCTCCAGCCTCAGCAAAAGTTCCCCTCTTCTGCTCTCGTTTTCAGACAGAGGGTGCGTGGGGGGTGGACGCCCTCTCTGTGCAGTGGCCTCAGGGTCTCCTTTATGCCTTTCCACCTATTCCTCTTCTGCCTCGGGTGGTTCAGCGCATCAGAATATCCAGGGTGACTGTATTGTTGTTCGCTCCGTACTGGCCCCGCCGGAGTTGGTTCCCCTCTCTGTTGGAGCTTCGGTGCCAGGAGCCTTGGCTGGTTCCGAAGTGGCCTTGTCCCCTTCTGGGGGAACTACGGTTGGGGGTCCGCCAGATACAATGGGCAGTGTGGATATTGCACGGGCTAGGCTGATATCTCAGGGGTTTTCTGGTCCTGTGGTGGATTCCATAATGAATGCTCTTAGACCTTCCACTCTGAAGGCTTACGGCAGACATTGGAGCCATTTCCGGGACTGGTGTGGGCGGTCTGGGATTCCACCCCTGCGTTCTGGCCTCCCCGCTATCCTTCAATTCCTCCGGGATGGGTTTGACAAGGGCCTGGCGGTTTCCACGCTTCGCTCTCAGTGGGCCTCCATAAAATTCCTTTTGGGGGACTCTGATGGGCACTTGGATGGGGAGGTGTTGGTGGGGAAGTTGCTCAGGGGTTTTTCTTCTTCCCGTCCTTGTACTTATAAGGGGCTTCCTCCTTGGGATCTCCCTCTTGTCTTAAAGTTTCTTCAAGGGCCTCCTTTTGAGCCCATTTCCGAAATTGATATGAAACATCTGACGCTGAAGACTGCTTTTCTGATTGCCATAACTTCTGCCCGTAGGCTTGGGGAGATTGGGGCTCTGTTATGTCACCCCCCTTTCCTGAGGGTTCTGCCAGACTCGGTGGTGCTGAGGTGTGATCCGAAGTTTCTCCCTAAAGTTGTTTCTCGTTTTCACACCTCTCAGGATCTGGTTCTCCCTGCCTTTTTTCAAAATCCGCAAACGCCAGAAGAAGTGGCTTGGCATAGCATTGATGTGCGGCGGGCGGTGTTGGAGTACTTGGCTAGAACTGCCCCTTTCCGCCGCTCTGACAGTCTTCTGATTACTTTTGGCCCGGCTGGGGCTGGGCGTAAGGCATCTGTAGTGTCCATTAGCCGATGGATCCGTCTTGTGGTCTCCATGGCCTATGTGGCTTCGGGCCTGCCTGTGCCTGCGCACGTTCAGGGGCGGTCCACCAGAGGTTTGGCGGCCTCATGGGCCGATGCTAGGGGGGTTTCTCTACAGGAGATATGTAGAGCTGCCACTTGGGCTGATCAGAGCACCTTCATCAACCACTATAGGTTGAATGTCTCCCACTCGGGGGTTGGTTCCTTCGGGGTTGGAGTTTTGTCTGTGGGGATGTAATATTGGAGTTATTAAAGGTGTGTGTTTCTGCACTGTTTTGACTCTTGTCTCATTGGGACCTTTTTCCCCGTTTGTTGCTTTGGTATACCTCATGAGGTAAGTACTGGGACGAGGAAGAGTGGACGTGGAGGTAATGTTCTGATTACTTACCGGTAATCTTCATTACTCCTAGTCCTACTCTTCCTCGTCACAGTACTGACGACCCTCCTCACCCTCCCTGCGGGGAAGGTCCCATGCTACGGCTTGGTAATATGAAACTAAGTGATGTGGGTGTGGGGGAGGAGTTATAGAAATAAGAAGAAATAGAAGAAGGTCCTGTGTCGGAGGCGGGTGCCTCATGAGGTAAGTACTGTGACGAGGAAGAGTAGGACTAGGAGTAATGAAGATTACCGGTAAGTAATCAGAACATTCGGTGGCATTCTAGTGAACAAGGGCATTGGGGGCTGCAGGGGTGTCCCCTGTACTCTTGTTCACTATAATGACAGCGGGGGTGACTAAAGTTTTGGAAAAAGAAAAAAAAGAAAAGCGGCCCTGCAGAGCCAGTTCCCATCCATGCAAGTGAAGGGAACTGGCATTGCAGAGGGAGGCGGGAGACGGCGGGTCACATGCATAGCTCTCAACCTTTTTTGACAATAAGGCGGGTGAAAACTAGGGTGACCGATTTAAAAAAAAGGAAACCCAGACAGGCCATAAACATAAAAGTAGGACTGCCATGTAAATGAGCACCGGGCAGGGGAAGGGGGAGGAAATGGGGGCGTGAAAAGCATTTCACTTGCTTTTCACGCCCCCATTCGCGCGGGAAGAGTCGCGCTGAGACCCGATTTCAGGATTTCGAAATCGGGTCCCGGCAAAAGTTAGTCTATGGCTCCAAGGCGGGTGAAACAGATGAGCTGGCGGGTGGGCGGGTGTCTGGATGCTTTTGGCAAAGCGGGTGAGTTGAGAGCTATTTCCAATGGCAGTGTGCCACCCACAGGTAAGTAAGGGGGCAGGGGGAAGCGGATTGTCAGAAATGTCTGGGGGAGAGAAAACCGAAAGTTCCTTTTGGTAATATAACTTTCGTGTTTTTCTCCTTCAGGCATTTCGGATTCGATTCATTCATGGTAATCCGTTCCAGTACTTAGCTGCTAGAGTGGGAAAACGTGAGCCGCCTCCTTTGATTCAGTTAAATTTAGGTATCACAAGGTGATTTGTGTGCATTCGCCTCTCTAGTTTCAAGGTTTTGGCTCTCACCATTCTTTGTGCCAGGTAGGCTGGTGCTGCGTCAGACAGGCATTTGCGAGTGATGGAGAGCGTCTTGAAGATAATCTTCTCTCGAATGCGAAGCCAGTGGGCGTCCCTTCTGGCTGTGGAGATGTGCTCTCATTTGGAAATGTTGAGTGCAAAGCGCAGGGCATTGTTTTGGATTATCTGCATTTTGTTAATGTTTTGGTTATATGTTCCTGCAAAGAGCACATTACAGTAGTCCAACCTTGTACCTATGAATGCTCGAGGGTGTCAGGAATTGTCTGGCGGCATTTATAAGTTTCGTTGTATAGGAAGATGATGATGCAATAGCGTTCACTTGCCGAGTGAACGAGAGAATGGCGTCCAAATGGACCCGTAAGTGTTTTTACGGAAGGTGATACTGGGATCCGAATTCAATCAATAGCGAAGGATGTGAATTGGGAGTTGAGCTTCCTAAGCGTTGCAGGGGTTCCTACCTGTAGTATCTCCATCTTGTCATCTTTAAGGCATATGTAGTTAGTTACCATCCACACCTGGATTGTCATGTAGATTTTGTTGATGGTCAGGGAGTCATTGTTGTAGTGGCCGGACAGGGAGAGTAGGATCTGAGTGCCATTGGCATAGTTAGTGTAGGAGATGCCGATGGAGTCCAGGAGGTCAAAGAAGGGTTTGATGCAATGGCGCATCTTACAATTTTATAGGAAAATGCTTCTTCTGGAGGAGAGTTCCCTATTTGTGGATCTAAATATAAACTATCATGGTTTTAGAAATGCATCATCGAAATATAACATTAGGTTAACAGCAGAAAGGATGATGGCCAATTTTATGACCAGCCCAGCCCTTTTAGTTGAACATCCGATGGGGCTCAAAAGGAAAATGTTCATTAAGGATTGGAGCGACAGTAGGGACCATGTCATGACCTAGCACCTATATAAAATGGAACCTATGTAGTTCTGTCACCATCCCGAAATACTTGATTACTATACCTAATAGGACATGGCAAACACACTTCATGAGATTCAGATTACACCTACTATTGACAAGGGGGGAAAAAACAGATTAGGAGTGGGGGCAACCCTCGGAAGTCTAGCTGTGACTACTGTAAAGTATCAGGTATTCAGGAAAGTGTGAGGCATATTGTAGCTGGATGCCAGGGTTTGCTGGGATTAAGAAAACAGTCTTTTAATACATGTGTATACAATACTGTCTGACTACACACATAAGCATTCTGGCAGCGGATTATCTCTTGACACGAACTATGCCCGTCACTGGCCACACTTAGATTTTTAAATGATCTTAACTTAGTGGTTTTAAAGAAGCAAACGTAAAGGGGCTGACGTTTGGTACAACCTGAATTTAAGTCCAGCCCAAGTGTCTCCTTTGATGTCAACATAAAGTGGTTATAAACTGCTTAATTGCTGGTGAAAAGTTACTATCTTTGCATACTGTATTTGTTTTGACTTATTAATGTAATTGATGTAATTTTGTAACATGTATGGTCTTTTCATTGTGCAAAAAGTTCCATCTGTGAACTAATATGTATGTTAATAAAGAAAAACAAAGAATGCAGTTCTTGATCCCTGTGGTCGGCGGCTGTTGACGTTGTTGTGGGTCTCTGTTAACGGAATACCATGAGCCCCTCCCTCCACCAACAAAGGCCACACGCACACTCTTGTTGCTGGGTCGGGCTCCCCGGTCGCTCTGCTGTGGCTGGGAATGGCCGCTTTATTTATACCGCACGCGTTGGAGTGCAACGTCACTCCGCCGTGTGCGTGTGCCCTTAAAGGGGCAACACCACAGACGTGATGTTTTGAAAAAAAGAATCCCATATGAATAGAAAAACATCCCAGTAAAGGAAGGTGAGGCGATAAAAAAGGCATGGCCCAAAAAAAGGAGAAAAAGTTTCTGTGTCCCTATTAGTAAGTGGGGGAAACCAATATGGAGGTGAAATTAGTGACAAGCGAGAAGGGCGGCAGTACGCGCATGTCATCAGCAACGGAATGACGCGCATTGTGAAACCAGCACCAAAAGCAAAACCAAAACATTTCTTAAAGTGACAGTCTCTTTTGGAAATGATTCTGGGTCCTGCTTGACTGTGACGCCTGCATACCCAACCAGATGCAAAGAAGAACAGCAAGAGGAAAAAAGACTTTATATAATCCACTAGCCAACATGGTGCGCTTGGTTTAAGCTTGGCTTATCTTTTAGTTCGATTTGCATATCCAATGAACTGATCTTTAAATCTGAATTATGTTTTCCCTTTCAAGGCTTTTTAAGCATCCAGAGGGCGAAGAGGCCCATCTGCGAGGTCTTTCTAGCGTTTAACAAACTGATGTGGAGCTACTCCTATTTAACTTAACTCAAAACCACTTTTGGAACGTACTGCTTCCCCCACCTCCAAAAAAAGGAAGCATTGGGATCTGTTTGCATCATACGGAGAGTATACATGTTTGTTTAATGTCTGGAATTGCTAAATTCAGAGCCTTGCTGGACTCTACGGTGTGCTTGGGTTGAACACCCTTACATGGACTAAGTGAAAAAAAGCATAGTCCTCCAACATGCATTGCTGTGTACTTTATGACATGATCACAGATTTCTGGCTCTGATACAGTGACAATGGGTGGGGGGGGGGACTTGCCTCCTGTCATAGAATTTGAAGGAACTAAATAGTCCAGTCAAACATAAACTTGTCCTCCGAAACATTATGAAATTGGGTCAGGAGGTAGCTTTTCTGCAGGAGAGCCATTTATAATGGAACGATAAGGACTGCGCTGCTGATAAAAAAAATAATGTAATTGGTATTCCTAGCTGCTTCAAGTGGAAGTTCACAAGAGTATTTGTACACCAATAGAAATGTGTGATATATAATTGGTTGGGTTATTACTAATGGGGTGTGGGGTCATTTTATATTGGCTCAAGTGACCGTTAAGCAGGTCTCAGGTGATTTTGGGAAACGTATATGCTTCAAATTGCAGTGGGGGAAGCTTCCTAAACATGGTTTATGACAAGATAAGTGACTTGTCCAGTTCTCAGATAAAATTGGGAGGAGATTTAATTACCGTACAGAAAGCAAATTTCGATAAAACCAGGCATTCTTCAGTTTCGGACCAGAAGTTACGTGTAGATATGTTCTCATAAAGACACTTGCTAAACGTTGAAGAGCTATCACGTGTCCATAACCCATAGGGTAACAATTTTGCTTTCTTCTCTAGCCTGCATAGTAGCTCCTCTCGTATAGATTTATTTTTAATGTCTTAATTCCTTTGAGGGAGTTTTGGGGGTGAACACCGGTGATACTGCCATCTCAGACATGCGCATATTGCAATCAACCTAGACTTCTCGATCCAAGGGGTGCCACACGTTCTTGGAATCTGCACCCTATCTTATTGGCCAATTAAGTGTTTGTTGGAAAGATAGAGTTGGACCGTTGAGGGTTAATGGAGGAAAATGAGGGTCTGGTTACAGAAAACTGTCTGTGTTGGGGCGCGCTTAAAGCCTTTGTTACAGGAGAGATCATCAGCTTTACAAGCCAGGAACATAAAGTGTAAGTCAAGGGAGAGGCACCCGAAGCCACACTTAAGGAAAGGGAGATACAATCTACAAACAACCTAACAGAGGGTGGCCTCTTATCCCTCGAGTAAGATAGGCAGTGACTAAAGTTCTTCTTAACCCAGGGGTCTGAAAAGGGGGGCTTTTCAACTAAACGGGCATGTAGGGAGCATGGAAAGAAGGCAGATGGGCTGTTGGCTGATATGTTGCAAAGGTTGGAAGAGAAAAGGACTGTGCATATTATTATGACAAAGGAGAGAGACTTGCCCACATCCAATACAGATATTTGTGTCCCTTTTGCAAAGTGCTTCTTGGAACTGTATACTGCAGCAGTGGCCCCAGAAGATGAAACTTTGGTGGATATCTTCAGTGAACTAAAAGTCACAGGTTTGGTCACTTTGCTGACTCTTCCGCTCTAGTTGATCATTTGACTCTTGCTATCAAGCAAGTTGTGAATGAATTAGCCCCTTTGAAGATGAAAGTAATTCTATTGGAAGCCATTAAAAAACACCTGGTTCTCTGAAGAAATTGCTGCCGCCAGACAATCCAAAAAGGACCTAGAAAGAACTTGGAGGAAGAACCCCAAGGCTAATACTTTATTCGCCTACAAAAAATCCATACAAGAATTAAAAAAACTCATCACCAACACTAAAGCGACACACTATAACAAAATAATTATTAACACCCAATCTAATATTGGAGAGCTGTTTAAGATTCTGGCAGAATTTCAAGACCATCCTCCACCATCTAACAACATAACAAGGGATTCAGAATGGTGCCAAGACATCCATGATGGCTTTCTGTCTAAAATCAATTCCCATAAGGAAAGAATTAAGAAATCCCTTAACAACGTGGCCCCCGTTGCTTCCCACAAAAACTATAACGCATCCCACCAATGCTCAGAGCAATATATCACAATTCTCCTTCTCTCATTACTCGGAAAAGGATGTGCTCAAAGTGATACAGGATTTAAAAGCCACCTGGGCCCCGGAGACGACTGCCCCACCGATATTTTCAAGGAATCGACAGATCTACTGGTCCCTTGGATTACTAAATTAATAAACTTATCTTTTGATGAAGGCACAGTAGTGGTTGAACTTAAATTCGCCTGGATAACCCCCTCGTTGAAAAAAGAGTAACTTAGATCCTACCAATAAAGACAATTACAGACCAATAACTAATGTACCCTTCATATTGAAGATTTTGGACAAACTTGCATACATCCAACTTCAGGCCCATGTCGAAGAGCACATCTTAGGCACTCGACAGTCAAGTTACAGGGCTCGTTAAGGAACAGAAACGGCCATGCTCGACTTAATGTCTACTCTAGCTGGCATAGAGGATAAAAATCAAGCTGCATTGTTGATGCTTCTCGACCTCTCCGCAACCTTCGATCTTGTTGATCATAGCTTGCTAGTGACAAGGCTCGGAGAGGTCGCAAATTGCTCCAGATTGGCATCCAAATGGATAGCGTGCTTCTTGGGCCCTCGCATGGTAAGGGTCTGTGTGGGTAATAATCACTCCATCCTCATCTCTCAAACCTGCGGTGTTCCACAGGGCTCATGCCTGTCACCTTTGTTTTTCAATTTGTATATACAACCACTACTGGATCTCCTAAATTAATTAGGTGTCCATATATTCAAACTACGCGGACGACACTTGGATTGTCATCCAGCTGAGCGGTCACTATAAAAATGATGCTGAAACTATCAATACCATCTATAAAGCCATCCAGGATTGGATGGCCTACAACTCCTTGTCCCTGAATAACAATAAAACAGAGCTCATGATAGTATCCTCTAAGAACACCCGAAACAAGCTAGCCACAGAGTATGCCAACTTCACTATCGTGGACAATGTCATCATGGTCCAAATGAAAGTAAAAACATTAGGCGTTGTTCTAGATGACGAACTATCCATGAAGCCCCACATCTCCAGCATTCGATCTAGCTGTGGACTGATTAATAAGCAAATACACTATATTCGCCCATTCATAACAACTGAAAACTGTGCACTTCTGTCCACCGCATTGATCAATTCTAGATTAGATTATTGCAACAGCCTACTGTCCGGCATCATCGCTGCCAACATACAATCTTTGCAGGTGGCTCAGAATAATGCTGTGCGCACCATCTTTAACCAATTACGCCACACTCACATTTCCACCTACAGAAAGGAGCTACATTGGCTTCCGGTAAAACATAGAATAACACATAAAGTGTTAACAATGACACACAAGTGTGTGTCCTTAAGCAGTCCCTCATATTTATCAGAACGCATCAAAGTCAAGACAACCGGCAGGAACCTTCGTTCCTCTACTGCTACAGTACTTGCTTCCCCCAGATTCAAAATCACTAAATTTGGAGGCACCACTCTCGATTTCCAGGGTCCTCTCCTATGGAATTTACTTCCACCTGCAATACGCCAGGTTCAAAACTACCCTCTTTTTAAAAGCGATATAAAGACTCACCTTTTTAACATAGAGTAATCTCACATCTTTTCCATACTTCCTCTGCTTCAGTCTTTTGATGTTTTGTTTGTCTTGTTTTTGTTTTCTGTGCGCCCTGAGGCCCACGGGCATGTGCGCGTAACAAGAATTAAAATAAATAAATAAAATAGAAACACAGCTTTATTGAGGCTGGAATTTAAATTGAGGAGATGAGGCAAGCCTCTAAATTTATGAAGCTGAATAAATTGCTGAGAGAAGATGGTTTACTAATTGTGTTCTGTTCTACGTTTGCACAAGTCCCCAGTCATAGAGAAAGCTTTTGGTAAGACCTGTAAGAGATGCTCCCTCCCAGACTATGACCAGAACAATTATCTTTGTGATGCCTAAACCAAAAACGACTACCAAACACAAGCAGGAACCTCTCCGCCATTTTGCTACTAAATGCATACATTCAATTTTTGGCAGAAATCTTTGAGCTGAAATTGGATACTAATGCCTAAGAACGTATACATATTACATAAACAAAGTTAGTTTTATCAGGGAAGACATGAGCATCATATGTGTGAGCTACTGAATATGATTTATAGCCCCCCAGAACAATCCGGAGCAGTGTCCAGTGGTTAGTGTTGATGCTGAAAAGACCTTTGACCTGATGGGTTGGCGATATCCTGCACTTGCGTGATCTCAATGTCAGATAGTCTAGTAAGATCGTTGTCTCTGTCTTCCTTCTGTTCCCCTCCGTTGCCTCGTCGCGCCTTAAAACACTTGTGTATAGGCACCTTATAAATGCCATATCACATCATATCCATCATAGATATTGGTGAAATGTACTTTGGCCCTCTTTTTCTGAAACAGTTTAAAGCCTTGAACAACAACCCATCTGTCATGGTGGCTATCAATGGAATAATGCTGCAGAGGGGTACAAGATAAGGCTGCCGACTCTTATATGCACTCAACCTAGCAATGAAACCCCTGGCAATCACAAGTCTTGAACATGCAGGCATTGTGGATGTATAATATCAGGTAGACCACTGTTGGCCTATGCTTTATATAAGTTTTGCATACGAGGAGAATGCGGGCGTGGCCAATGATAAGGATTGGCTGGACTGCGTTGTGCTAAGAGGATGTGTCGGTTGGAGGTATGCTCCAATGTGAGGTCCTAGAGGTTCAACCAGAGTCTTACACTAACCCATACAAAAATTATCCATCATCTTTATTTGACTCCTACAAGAATTGTAAAGTGCAGAATGACAGCTCAGGCAGGTCTTGGACTTGTAAAGAAGGGGTGAGTGAGGAACTGCATGTGTTTTGGGGGCTGTAGACATGTGAATTCTGGCTGGATGCCCTGGACCTTGCGCAAGTGATTGTTGGCTGTGTGATCCCAGGTGCCCACTGCCCCTATTAGGGAGCTCATTTTAATGAAACATTTGGCGGCAGGGAGCAGTTCCGTTTTCACATACATGAAGGTAGCCAAATTGTCATCATTTGCACATCAGAGTGCAAAAGTATGTACACCGCCTTTTGCCCTGCACTTTTGCGCTCTGCCCTAAAAAGTGCGTAAACACTGCTCGCATGGCAAGCGGCTCTCACAATTACAATTAAACCCTGCCCGAAATGCTTGCAGGGTTTGTGTGGGGTCCACATGCTGCAGCATAAAGCAGGCGGACCACAAAGGGATCACTCGCATTTGCACCGGCATATCCATGCGGCCCAAATGCTGGAGAATTTGCATGTCAGAGAGGAAGGAGGTGGCGGAAACGCAAGTTGCTTATATCCTCCCCCTCCACTGACCCCAGTCCCAGCCATACAAATGATTGTAAAATGTGGGTGGTGTTGCCTAGGGATCTAGGCCCAAATGAAGGACGCACACACGGAGAGATAAGAGGAACTTCTTTATTCTTTCACAACCAAACTGGAACTGGCACTCGCAGCGCACGTGCCCCATAACCCCCTTGCCCAGTCAAACTCCGCCTTTACAACGGAGGGGGCTCACGAGCGTTAACCCCTTGAGTCCCGGGTAACACTACCCCCGGACAATATGTCCAAACATCAACTTGACACGCTGTGTCTCAACAAATAACTCAACACTCTTCAACAAGTCTCATCGGCTTCTTTATGAGCCGTCTCGGCCTCTCACCTCGAGTCCCCAGATCAGGCTCCTCTTCAATCACTTCACTCTGGGCCATGTCCCGGGGGTCCCCTTCCGGGGGAAACCACTCATCATCCCTCGGCATCCGTGGTTCCGGTGAAAGTGCCCTTTGGGTCCCTTCCGTGGGCTCTCTCCTTGTATATGGCCTGAACTGCTGACAGTTTCTGGTGATGGTCCTGTTCTCATCTTCCGCCGTCACCATCGTGCCTTTCATGGCAACAATCCTCATGGGGCTTGGAGCAAACCGCGGGTCTGTCTTCCTGCTTGCCGGCTGCTGTACCAGGACTTCGTCTCCCACCTGGAGCTCCGGCAGCACCGCTCCTCTTCGTGCATCGGTGCGACGCCTCGCAACCTCTTTTGCCACCGCATCTCTCTGGAGCAGATCTTGGTCGGCCGGCTCAGCCTGCACCGTACTCCTCGGGATGCGAGTTCGCACCACATATCTGAACATGAGCTCTGCAGGCGTCTTATTTGTGACCTCGTGAGGAGTGTTCCTGTAGTCTCTTAACAAGCGGCATAGCGCTTGGTGTGTATCAACGGCGTCCAGCCGTGCCCTCTGAATGGTCTTCTTAATCGATCCCATAAATCGCTCCGCCATTCCATTAGCCTGGGGGTGACGTGGTGTGATCTTCATGTGCCTGAACCCCAGGTGCTCTGCCAATGTCCCAAATTCGTGTCCACAGAACGGTGGTCCGTTGTCGGATTTGACCCACTTGGGGATCCCCCACTCACTAAAGACCTCTTCTATCGTTGCCGCAACTTGAGAGAACGCTGTGGAACTGACTCTCTTGGCAATCGGGAATCTTGAGTGTTCATCCACGAAGAGCAGAATGTAGTCGCCCGCTTCAGTGGGCCCGTAAAAATCCATGGCTACTCGTTCCCATGGGTGCTCAGGTATTTGAGTGTGTTGGAGCGGGGGCGGACGTTCTGCAGGGGCTGTGCACTGACAGGCGTGGCAGTTCTTCACCCACTCGTCCACAGCTGCGTCCAGGAAGGGGAACCACACATGGCATCTGAGCTGCTTCTTTGTGTTCTCCGCTCCCCTGTGACCTTCGTGCGCTATGCTGACCACCTCGCTCCTGAGTGTGGCAGGGATGACGATCCTGCACCCTCTGAGCAGAATGTTATCGTCCTTTACCGCCAGTTCACCATGGACCCTGGCTAGCCGTTCGATTTCTTGCTTGTTCACGCCCGGGTGAGCTAGGGTGGCTCTCTGGTGATCTTTCCACTTGTTGGCCGTCGTGAGGCTGATCGCCAGGGCTGTCGTGGGATCGGCTGCCGATGCGGCCGCTACCCTTTCAAGTGATAGTGCCGGGGGCAGCGCCTGAGCCGCCACATATTGCACATACGCAACGTCACCCTTCCGTGCCAGCGGGGCCCCTACTGGGTGTCGGGAGAGGTAGTCAGCGGGGTTAAGGTCGCCCCCCGGGCGGTGTACGATATCGTAATCATATTCCTGGAGGCGGATGCCCCACCTCTCGATCCTCGGTGGCATCTTGGTATGCGGGTTCCCAAACAATGAGAGGAGTGCCTGATGATCGGTGATCAGCGTAAACTTCTTTCCGATTATAAAGTTATGAAAATGCTCACACGCCCAGACGGCTGCCAAGCTCTCCTTCTCGGCTTGGGAGTAGGCTAGTTCAGGTGTTGATAGCGCTCGGCTCGCGTATGCAATCACGTGTCTGGGGTTAACATCCGCGCCACTGGTTTGGGCCAGAATGGCGCCGAGGCCTACGGGGCTGGCGTCGACTACCACCTCGGTGTGCCACTGTGGGTTAAAATATGCGAGGCGATGAGCCTCGGCGAGGGCTTGCTTGATGTCCGCGAAAGCCTGTTGGCAGGCCTGTGTCCATTCAAACGGCGACTCCTTCTGTAGCAGTTTCCTCAGCGGGTCTGTGATGGAGGCATAGTGGGGGATGTACCTCGCACAGTATCCTGCCATGCCAAGGAACGAGCGGACGTCCGCCACTTGTCGGGGCTCGGCGAGGTTGGTGATCGTCTCGACCTTCTCAGGGTCAGGCAGCATGCCGTCCTTGGAGAAGATATGTCCAAAGAACTTGAGTTTTGTTCTGCTGAACCGGCATTTTGATATGTTGAGCGTGAGGCCGGCACTCTGAAGGGCTTCGCATGTGTCGTGTAGAGCCCTGTCATGGGATTCCTTGGACGATCCAAAGACGAGAATGTCGTCGCTGTAATTGAGAGCCCCCTTGATAGGTCGGATGATCTGGCGTATAGTTTCCTGGAAGATCTCAGCGGCAGATGAGATTCCAAAGTTCAGCCTCCGGTATCTAAAGAGCCCATCGTGTGTCGCAAACGTGGTTATGGGCCGGGAATCAGGGTGGAGCTCCAGCTGATGGTATCCCTGATTTAAGTCCAGTTTGGAGAACATTTGGGCACTGTTCAACAGCACAATCATGTCCTCAATACATGGTCCCGGGTGTCGCTCCCGTTGAATCGCCGTGTTGGCCACCCGCATGTCCACACACAAGCGGATCTTACCCCCTTCCTTGGGTACCACCACAAGGGGGGACACCCACGGCGTCGGCCCCGTCGCCGGTTCAATAATGTCGTCGCGGAGCAGTTGCTGGAGCGCCTCCGAAACTGTCTCCTGAAGGTGGAATCCGACCCTTCTGGGATGTTGCGGCACTGGACGCACGTTGGGGTCAATGTGGAGCCGGATGGGGGGTCCCTGTAGTTTTCCTAGCCCCACGCAGAGCTTGGGGAAGGCCTCCGCGATGTCTTCTTGTGAGACGAGCGATTGAGTTTGATGATAGGCAATCGCATCTACCGTGTTCCCCTGGCCGGGTTTGGCCGCTGCGGCAGTGATCACGTCTCCCGCATTCACGTGAATTTCGATCAGTCCGAGGTGCGACGCCGTGTAGTAGCTAAGGAGGCATCGGCTCTTGGCGAGGGACCGCATCACGTGAATGGTCGCATCGACTTGCCGCCCGTTCAGGAGAAGGCACTGGGTGAATTGACCCACCGTTTGGAGCGGGGTGGCGGCACCCCACTGGAAGATTCTGGAGCGAGACGGACTGAGCTGTGGCGGGCATGGTATCCTGGCGTAGTCTTGTTCACCCATGATGTTCACTGTGGCCCCAGAGTCGATCATAAATTGAAATTGGCAATTCGCCATCTTGAGCGGGATCTGCGGGGCCTCCCTGGCCTCTTTGTTGTCGAGGATGAGGTTCACGAACTCATCCTGGTCGTAGTGGTCCTGCGGCGCGTAGTAGGCCGCCGCCTGGTCGTCTTGGCAGAGGGTTTCCGGCCTGTATTCTGCAGGCGGGTTGTCGTATTCGTCTGTGAAATGTCTGGGCTGTTCGGCCTGGTCATACGGAGGGGCATATCCTGCCGCTAGGTATTCGTCCATCGCACGAACGTAACGCCTCTGGCCGAGGCCCTGTTGATATGGTCTCGGCTGGCTGTATTGCAGGGGTTGCGGGCGGAACGGCATTCTGGGGGCCGCCTGGGGCCGCATCGGTGGAAATGGTACGCCCTCCCTGCAAACGGAGTGAAAGTGTCCTTCTCTCCCGCAGTTGGTACATCGCTGGGACAGGGCTGGGCAAGACCCTGAGTGGGGGAAGGACATCCCGCAGCGGTAGCACTGTCTTTGCAGACGCGGGGTTGACATCGACGGGGCAATCGGTGGTCTATATGGCTGAGGGCCCCTGTCGCCTTGACGGGGGGGCCGTATGGCGGCCACGAATTCCCCTGAGTCCACTTTCGCGTTGTTGGAATGGCCCATGGCTGAGGCCTGCGCATCCACCCTCTCGTGGATGCGGGCGAGTTCACTGACCTCGGGCATGGTGAGCGGTTTCTTGAGGAGCTGTTTCTTGAGTGCGGGGGAGAGGCATCCCTCGATCACCCTCAGCCGGATAGCTTCCTCTAACGAGAACGCATCAAATTGGCAGTTCGCCCCTTTCACCCGTAGACGTGTGATGAATTCGTCGACGGTCTCTTGCGGGAGTTGGGTGCATTGATTGAACAGGTATCTTTCATAGTCCCGATTGACTTCGATGATAAGCAGTTTGTCCAAAGCACCGATCAGCTTGGGAAAAGTGTCCTGGTCTGTGGGCGGAATGGCCTTGACGACCGTTTTGATCTCTCCCCCTACCAGGTTAAGGAAAATGTCTCTCATATTGGGGGAGTCCCCGTCGCCGGAACCTCTCACGAAGTGTCGAAAATCGTCCATCCAGTCGGTCCATCTGGGGCCTTTGGTGGCCTGAGGAGTCATAGTGAACGGCGGGGGCAGTCGTAGTTGAATCGACTTCGCCACCCGTGGCAGTTGAGGCGAGCCCTGGCTGGACCCCGGGTTGGAGGTGCTCATGGCGCCTGGGAGAGAAGGCCCACGGGTGCGCGGGCGGGGTCGCTTCCGCGGAGGTTCGACGGAGGAGGTCCGGCAAGGCGGATTCGGCGGAGTGCCGTGTTGCGCGGAGGTGGAGCAGGAGGAGGGGGCTCGCTGGATCGGCCACCACAGGCGGACTGCCGTAGGAGGAGGACTCCGGTGCGCGGGAGAGATCCTCGTCGCCAAATGTTGCCTAGGGATCTAGGCCCAAATGAAGGACGCACACACGGAGAGATAAGAGGAACTTCTTTATTCTTTCACAACCAAACTGGAACTGGCACTCGCAGCGCACGTGCCCCATAACCCCCTTGCCCAGTCAAACTCCGCCTTTACAACGGAGGGGGCTCACGAGCGTTAACCCCTTGAGTCCCGGGTAACAGGTGGCATGAATGGAAGGCGTTAAAGCCTTACTCAAGGCTTATGCACATTCCACCACTATAGAAAATTTGCTCCTGGGTGTTTTCCCTCCCAGTTTTAACTCACAGTGTGGGTGTAAACTCTGGGTATACCAGGACCAATTATCGGCCAAAAAATTAATCCCAAAGGTTTGGAAACTCGAGGATGCCACCACTCCCTTTTTCCTCACATTATCCACTGTCCAAGTGTCACGGGCCCAGTGGGTCGTGAACCTTCCAAAGCAGCGCTATTGCCCAGGAAGAAAACCTTCACAAACAAGCAGCACAGGCCGGGGAGGGGCTTTATAGTCCGTTTCCTGTGAACACGCACGCGCACCAGCTGTCCCCCAGTGTCTCATGTGAAATGTAGTCTCTTGGCCCTCACAGCAAATCTAGGCGGCATTCAATGCCCTGTACATCAGATCCTGGCGGCCTCTCCACTTCTTCCATCTAACCCTCCGCCTTCTCCACCCATTCATCTGCCGTCCTACCATGTTTTGTCTACCTATCGTGGGTAGTAACGTCCCCTTGCTCTGTTGGTTAATAGGGCACGGTTTAGAGTTTCCGGCTCTGTTCAGGATTCACATAGTAGGATGCATAATGAAAGCGTGATATGACTTGCTTCAGGACATAAATATCCACCGTTTCAAGTTCACATGCTTACAGTGCATTTACCTTGCAGTTTGTGTTATAGGTATGCAGGTTTAACCATTTAGTGTGCAGGGTTTCTTTTAGAATGCTGACTAGGGTGACCAGACTGTCCCAGAATTGGGCCCCTTGGAGGAAGGGAAGATGAAAGTCCCAGTTTTGAGAAAAGGGTGTGTGTCGCCAACAATTATAGACGAAATATACATTCCTAATATTTTCACAATTTTGCCATCTGAGGATGGGTTTGAACCGCCAACCTTCCTGGACTATCCACATGCATGTACTGCCTGTGGCACAGAGATGGACTGAGAAATAAACTAATATAAAAAGGCATGCAATGTCAAACGGAGCAACAGCTCCTTTTGTTAGTACTGTGCTTACATCCACAGAAAAAGCCTCGCAATTTATATGCAGATACTTTGGAATGGGGTGGGTTGGGTTAAAGGGGGGGGGGGGGGCAAGGAGGGAATGGAGTAGTCCCTTTTTTATGATGTTGGCTGTCCCTTTTTTTTGTCTTGAAAATCCAGTCACCCTATTTTGTGCCCAAAAAAAAAACTGTTTACAAAAGAAAAATGTCCCAAAGTTCTCTTGGGTGGTTAAAGCCTAGATCGTAGAACCCTTCTCACTAGTATTCATAATAGTAGTAGCTTTTCATTTATATAGCGCCTTTATGCCAATAGTATGTCCCCAAAGTGCTTGTGAGGGGGGGGAACCCCCGAGGCACTGAGGTCGAAGGTGTCGGAAAATTGTCAAAAGGATTCAAAAGTGTGTGCATTTGGCCAAAATAGGCATTTGGGTGGGATGGCCGAACCCCAGTAAGCAACCCATGATGGTCAGGTGTGTGAATTGGTGCTGAGAGGTGGTCAGGAGAGTGCACGAGTACAAGTGACTCGTTAAGTGTGCAGTCAGACTGAATTTTATGTCGTAAAACATAGCTGCATTCTGATGGCAGAGATGTGCTTTGTGTTTTATTCTGGTGTATGTAGGCGGATGTGTGTGGGTGGGCAGGAATGCCTGCTGCTGGTGTCCACTGAAGTGGTGCATAAATACGTACATTGAGCCTCAGTTGGAACTTTGCTTTCAATGTGGCTGTGTAATCAGATCGCCCAGTCAACTCCAAAATTATACCTTACTTTGCTCTGGAGAATATATTGGGGAGGCACTGACAGTGTCAGGGCCTAGGTGTTAAGAAGGTAAGTGTGCAATGGGGAAAGATCGCCAGCTTGCTTGAGTGAATAACCGGGTCTTGAGGGCCATCCTGAAGGAAAGGTAGTCCTCATTGTGGTGAATGCTGAGTGGAAGTGTGTTCCAGAGGGTGGGAGCTTGGACAGAGAAGGAGGTTGCAGAGGAGGTCCCAAGCACGACCCGCACTCAAAGCGCCCATTTTGAAGTGCCAGGAACGTTCACGCCGAGATACGTGATGTACGATGAGCAAATAAACCAGCAGAGAGCCGCAGTGGGGCTCTTCCCGGTACCGATCAGACCGTCAGCACCTACTGAAGTACCAACATCAAAGAAAACATGGACAGTAAAGTACCCATTGAGGAAACCATATCAACAAATGAAACGGAATGAAGATCGTTTGAGTATAGTCCCCGAAGAGGCCAAGAAAGTCCTAAAAGAAGATGAATGGTGACGTCACAAGAACTCTGACTGACTCGCAGATAAAGAAAATGATGACCTGTGAATGATGAAAAGAGACGAAACACCATGGATAAGCGGCATCCTGAGTTGAAGTAAAAGGACGATGTCAAGTATAAGAAGCTTATGCCATAAAAGCGATGAAGATATGCAACCAGTTTACACGTGTACATATGCTTGGAAACGGAAGAAAGCTGAGGAAATTGTGCGGCTTGCTATGCTTAGTACGAAATTAGATGCGGCAAGCGCCACATATACATATCTAACTCAAAAGGAGCACTTTATAGAACATACATGTCCACTTTGCAAAAGAGCAGAACCAACCGCAAGTTACCAGAAGCCCCAGGAGAGAAGGCCCGCATACACAGGAATCGAAAGCCAAAGACAGAAACGAAACTCAGAGACACGAGTGTTACGCTCACCTGATCTCTGCGGAGGCGTTGGGGCTTGGTTGCATCCCTCCCTGAAATTGAATCACCCCCTTCAGGCCTCTCCCTCAGTAGAAAAGCTGTGAGCTGTCGTACGTGGTGATAGTGCTCCTGCGTGGAGATAAGGGTGTGTGTGTCATCCGCCGTTATGGCAGAGGACGAGATTGGCGGATTCTTGCTCATTGGAACTGGTGAAACCGACAGAGGGTTTTAGTCCCTCTTTTGTTTCCTTACGCACAGCTCTGTGCAGTATTTAATCTCCGCCCACAGTAGATGCGTTGCGTTGCAACCCTCGATTCAGGACGCTTCCTGTTCCCGGGTCCCTCTCGCTTCCTGTTTCTGGCTTCCTTCGGTTCTGCCAGTGACTAGCTATTTCGCTTCGGCGATACTTTGCACTGTTGTGCTTTCCTTCCCCCTCTGCTCCTCCTCTCTCTACGGCTCTCTGCCGTGCCTGATTTACTTTTCGCTCGTGTTCGGTTCCGGTTTCACAGAGCCTCTCTTTCTCTCTCTCTCTCTCTCGCTATCTCTCGCTCGCTCTCTCTTTTCTCTCACGCTCTGGGTCTATTCCTTTTTCCCGGGTCTCCGTAGTGCCCTTACCTTCTCCCGGCACTCCTGGACCTGGTGCATTCACCGCCTCCTTCTCCTTCCCTCTCTGTAAGGACGGCTGCTTCGCCGGCGGAGTCTTCTACTCCTTTGCACTTGTCCAGAATCTCCATCTACTGCACTGCAATTTACCTTCTGGGACACCGCTCCTTACTTCCTCCGGTTGGAACTTCCTCCACCTCCTCCAGTCAGCACCATTGGGGATTTGACTTCTAAAGAAGAGCCTGTCTTTCATCAAGGGTTTTTCCCTCTGGGGTTTTTTCCCTTTCCGGCTTGATTCCGGAAGGGGAGCCACAGGACAGCTGTTCCGTAGCTGTCGCTGTGGCTTCTCTCCGTGACAAGCGAGTGCATCCCAAAAAGAAAAGAGACTACCTCACCCGGCGACGCCTCCAGGAAACCAGCGAATCCAACAGCTCATGTGAGGAGAACGTGTGCATAGGGGAGGAGGGCAGCAGGAAGGAAACCTCGGCACAGTTTGCAACGCCCACAAGTTAAAAAGAAAATGTCCGCAGAGGAACAAGTACAGGAATTGTGGAAGGACTTTCAGGCCATGTCCCAGGAACTGCAAGGAGTTAAGACTGAAAATGCTCTACTCAAACAGATGGTGTCGGCCAGGGAACCGGCCCCTCCCCCCAAATTACCTCCCATGGCTTTGTCCTCGGGGAAGTTTGATTGCTCTCCTAAGAAGGTGAGAGAATTCTTAGAGGCCTGTATGGTCTATTTCACCTTCCGGCCTCGTACTTTCATTACCGATCAAGCCAAGGTGGGTTTCCTAATTTCTAACATGACTGACAATGCATTGTCCTGGGCGACTCCATTGGTAACCAGTGGGAACCCCATCCTCCAGGATTTTGCCGGGTTTCAAACCCTACTTAAGCAAACTTTCGAGCGGCCAGAATTATCCTTTACAGCCTGTAAGGAATTATTGGACGCCAAGCAGGGCTCTTTAGATGTTCTGTCCTACATCTCTTCATTTAAGACCTTAGCAGCCGGAGCAGGATGGCCATAGACTGCCCAATATGCTATCTTTAGGAGAGGTTTGAGGGAGGAAATTAAGGATGAGCTGGCCAGATCCCCACGCTCACCCACTTTCTCAGATCTGCTTGCTGCTGCCCTTCACATCGAATTTCGTCTGCAAGAAAGAAGATCAGAACGCCGAAAGCAAAAAGGTTTCCTTCCTAACCCCTCTACGCACACTTCTCCCAGTCATCCTGCTGCTCCCTCTTCGGATGAACCGATGCAGATCGGGGCTACCAGTGCTCCCCTTTCAGCCGCTGAAAGACGCCGAAGACGTGAGAAAGGACTTTGTGCCTACTGTGGCTCAGACCAACACCTTCTGAAAGAATGCACTGCGTTGCCAGGCAAGAGTTCGGGAAACGCTTCCCCCCGGCGCCAGTAGGGACCAGCGACCGGGGGTCTCCAGATTTTCATCATCGTCCCTATGTCTCCCTCTCTGTTTCCTCCTCCGAATCTAAGGAAGACTCTAGACTCATGGTAATACCAGTTCACCTTGACATAGAGGGCAGACCAGTACAGACTTTAGCTTTATTGGACTGTGGAGCAGCCGGGAACTTTATAGACACCCTATGGGCCGACAAAGTGGGTCTTCGCAGGGTGGCCCGGAAGGAAGGACAGAAAGTGGAAGGTGTGGATGGATCACCATTGTCCTCTGGCCTCATCACACATACCACAGAGGGTCTCTCTCTTACTATTAACCATCACACGGAGGTCTTGTATTTTGACATCATCAGAGCTGCTCATTTTCCCATTATTCTAGGCATTTCTTGGCTTCGCAGACACAATCCGTTGATAAACTGGACGGAGAATCTTCTGAGCTTCACTTCCCCATACTGTACCTCCAACTGTTTTCCGCTGGAAAGTAGGGGTGATCTACAGCCGGTAAAGATATGCACGGAAAACCACATCGGTATACACGTCCTACCCAGTTTCTGTTTAGGGTTTTCGGAAGTCTTCCAAGAATGCCCCCATGCCTGTCTGCCACCTCATCGGCCAGAAGACTGTTCTATCGATCTGGAACCCAACGCCCTGGTTCCGTTTGGTAGGATGTTTTCACTCACTCAGACGGAGAAACAGGTCCTGCGGCAGTACTTAGACGTGAATTTGAAGAATGGACTTATACGACTTTCTAAATCACCAGCAGGTGCCCCCCTGTTTTTCATTAAAATAAAAGACACCACGGAGCTCCGTCCCTGTATTGATTACTGGGGTCTCAATAAGGTCACTATTCGGGATAGGTATCCCATGCCTCTCATTTTGGACATTATTGAGGCTGTACAAGGTGCCAAAGTTTTCACTAAACTCGATCTTCGGAATGCGTATCATCTGCTCCGCATCACCAAGGGAGACGAGTGGAAGACAGCCTTTCGCACCCCTTTTGGCCTATATGAATACCAGGTAATGCCGTTTGGGCTAGTCAACGCACCAGCTGCATTTCAGAGGTTCATGGACCGATTGTTCTCCGATTTGTTATCTCTTTCAATCATCATCTACCTGGATGACATTCTGGTGTTTTCTCCCAACATGGAGGTTCATATCGAACAGGTCAGACAAGTGTTAGATCGTCTACAAAGGAACAAATTGAAGGTCAAGGCGGAAAAATGCAGATTTGCAGTTCCCACGGTGCACTACCTGGGGTATATTCTTTCGGAAGAGGGGATTGCTATGGATCAGGACAAGGTCCGGGCAATTCTAGATTGGCCAACCCCCACCTCGGTTCGAGAGGTCCAAAGGTTCCTAGGTCTTTCTAATAACTACCGAAGGTTTATCCCCAATTTCTCGGAAGTCGTGTACCCCATAACGCGACTACTCAAGAAAGAAGCTCTCCCCTTTTCCTGGTCTACCGCGGCAGAAAGGAGTTTTAGTCATCTCAAAGGTTTTTTTGTTCCGGTCCCATTCTACAGCATCCCAATCAATCCTTACCGTTTATCTTGGAAACAGATGCTTCAGCCATTGCCATAGGGGCAGTTCTGCTACAGAAAGTACAGGAAGTGGAACACCCGGTGGCATACCTATCCAAGACGCTTTCTCCCAGCCAACTAAACTACTCTGTCTGGAAAAAGAATTGCTCGCCATGAAATTGGCATGCGTGGAATGGTGACACCTCCTCATGGGGGCCAGACACAAATTCTTAATCCGCACTGACCACAAGAACCTGAAGGCATTACAAGAGATGGAATGTGCTAACTCCGACAGGCAAGATGGGCCTATCTTTTTTCTCAGTATGACTTCCAGATCACCTATTTTCCGGGAACTCATAATCAGCTAGCGGACGCATTGTCTCGCAAGGACTCCCGCAACGAACGAGCATTGATCAAAGCTCAGCCGATGTTCCACCGTAATCAGATCTTGGCGATGATAGGTTCTTTTCTACAAGAAGTGAAGACCGCTACCATGAATCACCTGCCCCAGCTCTCCTCAGATTCTGACTTTCAAGTCAAAGATGGCTGGTTATTCTATAAAAAAAGGTTGTTCATCCCAGAAGGACCACTACGCAAGAAGATCTTGAATTGGGGTCATGATTCTCGCATAGCAGGACATCGAGGGGTAGAGACCACCCTAGAAATCCTTTCATGGTCCTTCCTTTGGCCAGGTATGAGAAAGGAAATACTGCAGTATGTCAGTTTGTGTCCGGTTTGTGCCAGATCTAAATATGCCTCAGGCAAGCCCTTAGGCCTCCTCACACAAGCGGCACTTCCGACTTGACCGTGGGGGCACATCTCCACTGACTTTTTTAGTGGACCTCCCAGTTTCCGAGGCGTGTACCTGTATAATGGTGACAGTGGACACTTTCTCCAAATTGGTGCATTTTTCACCCCTTCCGGGAGTTCCCACAGCCACTAAGATGGCAGAGACCTTTGCACGAGAGGTCTTCAGACTTCACGGCCTGCCTGACAAGATAATCTCTGACCGAGGCAGTCAGTTTATCTCAAAATTCTGGACTGCGTTGTGTGCACGATTAGGAATAGAGAGAGCACTTTCCTCGGGATTTCATCCACAAACCAACGGCCAAACCGAAAGACTCAACGCCACTCTGGAACAGTACCTTAGGTGCTTCATCACCCAACACCAGGACAATTGGGTCTCTCTACTTCCCACAGCGGAATACTCTTACAATAATGCCAAACATTCTGCCACCGGAATGTCTCCTTTTTTTTGCACCTAGGGGTTCACCCCCGAGTTATCATTCCTGATGTTCCACGATTCTCTAATTCCCCAGCTGCGGAGGAGGTTATTCGAAACATCCAAGAGGCTCAGAGTTCGGCCATACTAAAATTGGAAAACAGCAGGAAACAGAATAAGAAGAAAGCAGACCGACATTGCAAGGAGTGCCCTAAATGGTCACCAGGAGACAAGGTGTGGCTATCAACCAAATTCTTGCCAAAGTGGGTGAGGCCTTCTAAACTGTCTCCTAGGTTTCTGGGTCCTTTCTCTATTCTCTCGAAGATTAACCCTGTGGCCTACCGTCTACAGCTTCCCCCTTCTCTCAAACGCATTCATCCTGTTTTTCACTCTTCCCTTCTTAAACTTCACGTCCCAGATTCTTACCGAATATCGCAGTCTCTGCAAAATCTGGTTCCCTATCCTGGACCAGATGAGTATGAGGTCTCAGCCATCAGGGACTCCAGGTTCTCTCGAGGCAGGCTGGAATATCTTTTATCCTGGAAGGGGTACCCAGAGTCGGAGGACTCATGGGAACCGGCTTCTCAGATAAATGCTCCTCAGCTGCTCGCCAAGTTTCATCGCTTACACCCCGGGAAGCCGGGGTGGTTGCGATCTAGGAGGGGGCATACTGTCATCCGCCGTTATGGCAGAGGACGAGATTGGCGGATTCTTGCTCATTGGAACTGGCGAAACCGACAGAGGGTTTTAGTCCCTCTTTTGTTTCCTTACGCACAGCTCCGTGCAGTATTTAATCTCCGCCCACAGGAGATGCGTTGCGTTGCAACCCTCGATTCAGGATGCTTCCTGTTCCCGGGTCCCTCTCGCTTCCTGTTTCTGGCTTCCTTCGGTTCTGCCAGTGACTAGCTATTTCGCTTCGGCGATACTTTGCACTGTTGTGCTTTCCTTCCCCCTCTGCTCCTCCTCTCTCTACGGCTCTCTGCCGTGCCTGACTTACTTTTCTCTTGTGTTCGGTTCCGGTTTCACAGAGCCTCTCCTTCTCTCTCTCTCTCTCTCTCTCTCTCTCTCTCTCTCTCTCTCTCTCTCTCTCTCGCTATCTCTCGCTCGCTCGCTCTCTCTTTTCTCTCACCCTCTGGGTCTATTCCTTTTTCCCGGGTCTCCGTAGTGCCCTTACCTTCTCCCGGCACTCCTGGACCTGGTGCATTCACCGCCTCCTTCTCCTTCCCTCTCTGTAAGGACGGCTGCTTCTCCGGCGGAGTCTTCTACTCCTTTGCACTCGTCCAGAATCTCCATCTACTGGACTGCAATTTACCTTCTGGGACATCACTCCTTACTTCCTCCGGTTGGAACTTCTTCCACCTCCTCCAGTCAGCACCATTGGGGATTTGACTTCTAAAGAAGAGCCTGTCTTTCATCAAGGGTTTTTCCCTCCAGGGTTTTTTCCCTTTCCGGCTTGATTCCGGAAGGGGAGCCACAGGACAGCTGTTCCTTAGCTGTCGCTGTGGCTTCTCTCTGTGACAAGCGAGTGCATCCCCAGAAGAAAAGAGGCTACCTCACCCGGCGACACCTCCAGGAAACCAGCGAATCCAACAGCTCAGGTGAGGAGAACGTGGGCATAGGGGAGGAGGGCAGCAGGAAGGTAACCTCGGCACAGTGTGAGTGTGCCAATCTGTGATTGTTGTACCTCTCGAACCTTTCACCCCAAAGTATCGTTTCTGTGAGCCTACGCCGGCCCATAAAGCTCACCTGTGAATTATGGAAGATAAGCTCTCCGCCCTGCTACTTCTGGCAGGGGCGCGTCGAATGGGATCTAGTTCCTTCACTGATCCCTCATAAGGATTAGTCCAGTCCAGCTGCGACTATGCTTTTCCTTATGATTGGTAAGTCTTTCTTGAGCTCTTATGATGCTGTTCATTCTGTTTAATGTCTTTATATGTTGCTCCTATTTATGGACACAATAATGTCTCTCTTCTGTTTTCTTCCCTTATATGGAAATGCAGCTTCAATGCAGCTGCCGCGAGACGCGGCCTGATGGAAGACGGATGCTACCACAATGTTCAACAGCAGGTAAGTGATGGTTTAAGGAAAAGCGCAAAGTATGGCGAAGCGCAACCTTAAACTGACTTTTTTTTCGAAGTCTAACCTTGTCTTCTGTTTTTCCTTGCAGGCGCTGCTGTCGACGATGGAGCGGGTCGTGCTGCGGTGCCAAGATGAAGATTCCGGCATTCCGGAAATTGTAAAGATGAATACTTGGTTCGCCGAAGAGATGTACAGGTAAGAACAGCTTCCCCCAGTTGGTAAGTATGCTGGCAGGAAGCAAGATGTCCAGGAAGCAGGATCTTCAAAGGTAAGTCTGACCTCAGACGACGGTGAGCATTACGCTGCTTGCAAGTGCAGAATAACGCAAAGCGTCTGTCTTGAGAATCGGGCAGCTTATATAGCTGAGATCGTGGGCACGCCAATTAGGGCCGGCTTACCAGCCACACCCTGCCACTCCTAGAGAGTGAGCACGTGCAAAGGCAATCCATTAGCAGCCACACCCAAGAATTTACTTGGGGCTGCTTAATGGATGGAATGTTCAAGGTTAATGCATCCTGCTTAATGGATGGAATGTTCAAGATTAATGCTCTGAAGTGTTATGTCCATAATAATAGCTTTTTGGTGTTAAATGGATCTTCTTGTTTACTTTTGTTCATGAGCAAAGGCGCCAGGACAGTGCCCACCCAGGTCTCCTGTGCATGCGAACCCTGCATGCCTGTGCCCCTGACTTCATGACCATGACAGCACTCCCCCTCAAGGCCCCTCTCAAGGGTGGTTCTCCTCCCAGTCCTGGTTTGGTGTGATTATTGCGATGGAACTGTCTGATTAAACGCAGAGCATGGACGTTTTCACTGGGTTCGCAAGTTCAGTCTTGAGGTCCGTGCCCTTTCCAGTCAATTAGGTAATACAATTTTGATCGAACCACCTTGGAGTCCAGGATGGATTTGACTTCATATTCTGGTTCTCCATCTATTACTTCGGGCTCTGCCAGAGAACTAAGCCGTGTATTGGATTTCATTGGTTTGAGGAGAGAGACATGAAATACGGGGGGAATTTTCATGTGAGATGGTAACTCCAATTTCATGGCGACAGGATTGATTAAGCACTTTATAGTATAGGGGCCCAGTTATCTTGGGCGGAAACCTCTTGGCCCCTTCAGGGGAATATATTTGGATGCTAACCACACCTTTTCTCCAATCTGGTAGGCGGGAGCTTCCTTCCGATGTCGATAAGCAAACAGTTTTTGTCTTTCATTAGCCTTGGTCAGATGCTCTGTCGCCTCCTTAAGAACCAGAGTGATGGTTTTATGCAAGTTTTTTTTGGCTGGCATTTCCAGGGTATCAGGTGGATCAAATACTGATGTCCTCGGATGTCTTCTGTGCACAGTGTAGAATGGAGTTTGCCCTGTGCTTGTGTGAACTGAGTTGTTGTATGCATACTCAGCAATCCAGGATATATTTTTTCCAAGAAACCTCAGACTGTTGCAACATACACCTGAGATATTGCTCTAAAGTTTGGTTGGTTCGTTCAGTTTGCCCATCAGTTTGAGGGTGATGGTTTGTTGACAACCGGAGATCGATTTTGGCAATCGTACAACACTTTCTCCAAAAGGCAGAAACAAATTGAGTTCCGCGATCAGATACTAATATTGATGGAAATCCATGCAATTGAACCATTTGCTCTAGGAACACAGAAATGAGAGTTGACGCAGTTGGGAGTCGCTTCAGAGGGATGAAATGGGCCATTTTGGAGAATAAATCCACAACGACTAATATGGTGTTGTATCCATTGCAGGGTGGAAGATCCGTGATGAAGTCCATCGACAGGGTATGCCAAGGTGCTGGCGGTACTGTTATGGGATGTAGTAAGCCAGCGGGGTTCTGTTTCTGAGACTTCTGTTGTGCAGAGACACTGCAGGTTTCAATAAATTGGGTGATTACCTTTCGCCAGGTTGGCCACCATTAGTTTTGTTTTACCTTATCCTGAGTTTTGGCTATTCCTGGGTGTCCTTCCACTAATGAATCGTGGTAATTTGTGATGATTTGCTTTTGCAGTACTTGGTCTTGGACATATAATCGTCCTTGGAAATACGGTAGATTGTTTTTGATGGTGTACTGGTCACCTTTTAACAGCCATTCCTGTTGTGTTGATTGATCCATCGGGGATTGCAAACTGGTTATTTGGTCATCCACACATGTGGTGTCAGCTATTCTGGTTTGAATCCTTTCCTCAGGAATTATGGCCATGGATGCTGTAAAAGCCTCTTTTTCTTCACTCATGCGTGGTAGAACGTCTGCTTTCCCATTGCGTACTCCAGATCTATAAGTGATAATCAAATAGTATTCCGCGAAAAAGAGAGCCCAACGAAGTTGACGCGAGGATTGTGCTTTGTCGGTTTTCGAGTATTGCAATTTACGGTGGTCCGTGATGACAGTGACCGTATGTCTCGCCCCAAGAAGGTAATGTCTTCAGGCCTTGAATGCTGCTTTAATCGGCAGTAATTCCTTATCTGTGATTGCGTAGTTCAACTTGGGGGCTGAACATTTGCGGGACCAGAATGTGACAGGGTGTAGTTGTCCTGTTTCAGGGTCTCATTGTGACAATACTGCTCCCATGGCTATTTTTGAAGCATCTGTCTCAACTATGTAAGGTAGATCTGGTCGTGGGTGTCGAAGGACTGGTGCTGTAGTGAATGCTAGATTCAAATTCTGGAAGGCTTCTTCAGCTTCTGTCGACCAATGGAACTTTTGATTTTTCTTTAACAAGGAGGTAATTGGATGTACAATTTGTGAAAACCCAGGTATAAACCGACGGTAAAAGTTGGCGAATCCGAGCACGCTTTGTACTCCTTTCGTGGCTGTTGGTGAGGGCCATTGGAGGATTGCTTCCATCTTTCGTGTATCCATATGTACGCCTTGTGGTGTGAGCATGAAACTAAGAAACTCGACCTCGGTTACAGAGAAAAAAACATTTTTCCAATTTGGCATACAATTGGTGTTGTCGAAGCTCCTCTAAGACTGCCCGGGCATGGCCTACATGTTCTTCCATGGAATTTGAGTGGATAAGAATGTCGTAAATGTAAACAAGAGCGCAAACGTCCAGTAGTTCACAGAGTACTTCATTCATAAAGAATTGGAATGCTGCGGGGGCATTGCATAGCCCGACGGGCATGACCTGGTTTTAAAAGAGGGCATACTTCGTGCAGAAGGCCGTTTTCCACTCGTCTCCCTCTTTTGCTCTTACAAGATGGTATGCTCCTCTTAAATCCAGTTTTGTGTAGATTTGAGCATGTTTCACTTGGTCCAGGAGCTCTGGTATAAGTGGTAAAGGAAATCGATTTTTTACTGTGATATGATTAATGGCTCTATAGTCGATGCAAGTTCTTAAGTCCCCCTCCTTTTTAGGCACAAAGAATAATTGCGAGGAGGCAGGTGACTTGGACGGGCGAATGAAACCGTTCACCAGGTACTGATCCAGGTACGTTCTAAAATGCTGATTTTCCTCTTCTGTCAGAGTGTAAATTCGGCTGCAAGGGATCTGGGCTCCGGGAACAAGATCTATTTGACAACCGTAGGGTCTGTGCGGGGGCAGAACGTTGGCTTGCTCTTTTTTGAAGACATCCTGGTAATCTTGGTATTCAAGTGGTAAGGAGCTGATGAGGCCCAACACGATTCCTTTCTTCGGTTTCAGATTGGTGTCATCATCTTTTTTGTAACATGTGTCGGCACAATCATGAGGAAATGTCAGAACTCATTTTCAACAGTCGATCATAGGATTGTGGGTCTCCAGCCAGGACATTCACAATATCATCTGGAACTGAGGAGCACCGATGAGATCGAAAGTAATGTCCTCTTGATGCCCGTCCTGACACAGAAGCTTGACTTTCTTGGTGTATTGTGTCACCGGGCCGGATGATAGCTGAGAACCATCCACAGCAGTGACATTTTCCGATTTCTGCTTCTGTCGGAGAGGAAGGCCTATTCGGAGAGCCAAATCTTGGTCAATGTAGTTACCCACAGCTCCACAATCAATATATGCCTCCAAGGCATATATTTTCGATGGTTGCTTGTGATTCACCAAAAGCACTGGAAGGACTATATGTGAGGTCTGTACGGATTCCTTTTTCATGCTCGACAAGTGGACCCCTACATTTACCGGGCATTGGCATTTCCCGAGTTCTGTTCTTCTTCTTCATCAGTTTTGTCTGTTGCCCCAACCGTTTTCTTGGGTGGTTTTACCGGGCAGTCCCGGAGCAAGTGACCTGCTTGTCCAAAATATAAGGAAAGCTGTTGTTGTCTTCTTTTTTCTCTTTCTGCTTTGGTAAGGGGACTTCGTAATCCACCAATTTGCATTGGCTCAGACTGTCCATGTGGTTTAGTCTGATTCTCACGAATTCATACGTAAACTGACCGTCCCTCTGATCTAGCTCAATCCATTTTCCGATTCTGCAACCTATGATTGAGTTGCCCGGTCAGGTCTATGTAGTCCGCACACATCTCAGGGGGATTCACCACTTGCGCCAACACATCCTTAAGTTCTCCACGTAACCCTCGGTAAAAGAGTGTAGTCCTCTTCTCTTCTGGCCAGTTGGTCTGGGCTATGAGATGATTCAAGGTTGCAATATAGGTTAATAGATCTTGACTCCCTTGTCTGAGTGACAACAACTCGTCCAGAGCTTGTCCTTGAGAATGACGGGCAAACAATTTCTCCATCTCATGTTGGAAATTCCCAAAGTTCCGGAGTAAAGGGCCATCTTGATATACCGAAGGTATAGACCAGTCCGCCGCACTACCTCCTAAATATGAGAATACAAATGCCACTTTGGCTTGGTCATTAGGAAAGGCTCCTGGTCTGCACAAGAAATGAAGGCGACATTGATTCATAAATAAAGCAAACTTGTTCGAGTCGCCGATGAAGTGTTCGGGAGGGGCTAGAGGCACTGCTCCTGGAAGAACCACCTGAACCGGTGTTGATTGTTGTGGTGTGGAAGAATGAGAAGAATGGGTCACTCCAGGCAGTGGAACCTGTCCTGCTTGTGCTTGTAGCATTTGTCTTGCCAATTCATCAGTTCTTTCTCGAGTTACAATAAGATCCTTCCATAATGCATTGGTTTCCTGCCTTGAAGCATGTACTTCAGCCTGTAATTCCCCTAGTAAGAGGGCTAACTGATCTGTTTCTGAAGTTCCCATAACGCCCAGGCAGAGAGTATTAGAGGCTTTGCGTTCTGTTACGCTCACCTGGTCTCTACAGAGGCGTTGGGGCACGGTTGCAGCCCTCCCTGAACTTGAATCACCCTCTTCATGCCTCTCCCTCTGTAGAAAAGCTGTGAGCGGCAGGCCCGGCTCCAGGAATTTTCATCTGGGTGGGCCAGGGTTGTGACCAGGGGGGCCCACATTCCATTAGGTGTGGGTCTAGGAGAACCCTATTTAAAGTGCTGGCGTTGATCCAGATTTTGCAGATATCCAAAAATTCATTTGCACACCACTATAAAAAAAAAAGTACATAGCAAAAGAGAAGCAAGGAAAATCGTGTTGCAACATCAATCTACCTATCTTCCCTTCCCATCTGCTCTCCCCTTTCTGTTATATCTGATCTTCTTTCACCTTTCACCATCCAGACACGTTCCTTCAGCTGCCCTAATCACTGTTCCCATTTACCTACCCTTTCACCTGTTCACACCAGCACCCAGCATGCATTTCCTGGCCTGGTTTAAGAGAATTCAGGGCGATGCCTCCTCCTCTTCCTCTGAGAGGGCTGAGCAGATGGATGGTGTCTGCCCAACAAATACCTTCCTGAGCGCTGTGGCTACTCCCAGCGGGCCCCGAAGGGGATGCTTATGCTCCCTCCATCCTGTTGTGAAAGATAGACCACCCACAATAATGAAGCATGGAATAGGAGATTTTGTTTCCTACAAAATTACATTTTTTTCTAACTTCTTTTTATTTCATGAACAGAACATACCATGCCCAATCAATACAGGTAGTCTTGTTGATCTTAACAATATTTAGAGCACAACAACATATCCTCCAATAACATACACATGTATACAATTCTCCCTTCACCCACCCATTCCACAAATGCCCCCTTCTTTCCAACTGAACCCCTACGTTAGTCCCATTCTGAATGTCTCGCATGAATGGTTCATGTCCAATATTAAATTTGAAACACAAAATGTTATTTTTGTTGCATTTTTCGCAGGCACATTTTAATTGATTTAAGAGTGCAAGGCTGTGCTAGGGTTGTAAGGGCTGCATCAGGCGGCTGACGGTGCTGGTTGAGGGTATTCCAGCCTCCTGGTATCGCTCCTGGTAGAGTATGGCATGAAGGAGCGGGTCTTGCTCCCCTGCCATGCCCCTATACATTATTGTCTGGTACATACTGTTTACATACTGGTTATAAAATGCAATTGTCCGAGATTACTCTTTGTTTGATGTGTTCACTGGTATTGAATGACACAATTTTGTTCAATAAATGTGGCCTGGATATTTTCAATGTTAGATGTGTGTGTGTGTATCCTAATGCCTGTGCTGGCCATCTATTAAATCATGAGTGAGGTTTTTTGGAATAGCTTGTAATGCAAACTGAATCCCTTCTAGGGGCACCTACTTTTAACAGGCAAGGCATAGTGAAATTAAAAAAAATATGCTGAGGATCACACACTTTGGTTGAGTGGTAAAGGCATAATTTCAGTGTAGCCTGAAATATAGATATTTGACCAAACATCTGCAGAGCTCAAGTTGGTACAAATATGTGTTGAAGTTTGGCTTTCAATAACTAAAATAATGCTAAATTGTATACAGTTTACTTAAAAAATGCACCAGTTACATGATAAACCATCTTGACAATGTATTCCTCATTGTAGAAACATGTTGATGAAAAGATTAAGGTGGTGCATTTTGTTTTGAATCCTGAACTGCATAGAGCAGAATTCTCCTGTTTGCGCTTTTTTGCAAAAGGGGCCATTCATTAATTTTAATTGTTTCCACCAAGTACTGGAAAAGTAAAGATTAAAACAGGTGAAAATCGCTTTTGATCTTTACTTTACCACTCTGTGCCTGGAAAAGTTTAAATCACCTCCACAATTAATGATTGTGGGAGTCGTCCGCAATGGATTCCTTTTGCCTCTGTCCGCTTTTACCACGTGTAAAATCCATTGGATTTCAGCCAACTTAAAAATACATGCTACTGGAATGCCAATAGGATTTGGCAGGGGGGCCTTGTTAAGTTTGATCTGCTCTCCAGCTTCGCTTGGCAAATCATACAAAATCCTGTAGCTCATACAAAGTGGAACTAAATGCATTTAGCACCACTTCTTCCACTCTGCTTGACCTGGAAAAGAATCCCTCAAGACTGTAGCTTTATTTTCCCCATCCTGAATGGAAGCCTACAAGCTCCAGCATAGCAATGAATGAGAATTTACAAAAAAACTCTTACAGACACAAAGTGAAATGAAATGCATGTCAAGGTTATTGTTTCACACAGCTTGTTCTGCATCCCCTTAATTACTAATCACCTAACAATCACACTTAAACAGCTTCTTAAAACCATATATTTTTTTTTAAGTGCCACAGCAATGATCAATGCCTTTTTACCTTTTCTCATTTCTAATTTATTTATTCATTGAATTTATTTCTAAAGCACAATGACAGTGGCCCGGGGGCATAAGAGCGCTCACATGACATACAATAAAAAGCATAAAGCTCAGCGAAGCCTAAGGAGAAACCTGAGAGAAACTAGGGGAGGTCAAGGATCCATTTACTCAAAAGGCAAGGTTTTCTGGACACGTTTGAACCTGGGAAGACTGGCACACAGCCTCAAATCAGGCAGGAGAATATTCCACAAGTGAGGAATTGTGGCTGGGAAGCATCCATTTTGAACCTGTACCAGTTTGGCCTTTGGGGTTAAAAGCAACCCTGTGTTATTGGATCTTAGATTACGGCTGTTAGATAGCCATTTCAACTGTGCTGCCATATAAAGAGGGCTTATTCCATACATGCAAGCCCCTGAAATGCAAAGGGTACGAAATGTGATTCTCTTTGTACTAGGGAGTCAATGTAATGCTCTGTTTGCTGTTGAGGCATGATCTGTTTTGGGCATCCCCATAACGACCCTAACTGCATTGTTCTGGGCAGCTTTTAGACGATTGAGCTCTCCTTTGCCTACCCCAAGTAGACTGCTGCCACAGAAGTCCGGGCGGCTCCCAATGATCGCCCTGGCTAGGGTGGCACAACTGCAGACCTCAAGGAATGGTCTGAGTTGTGCCAAAAGTATAATGTGATATAATGTTGAGTTTGACACTAGGCTGCTGATATGGGACCTCAATCGTGACTCCCAAGGTTTTTATTGTTTTTTCAAAGTAGGGAGCAGACGTCTGCGATTTGAAAGAATGAATAGGACTGATCAAGCTGGCGCCACTTGGGGCTAGTGCCCAGGATAGTAATCTCAGTTTTTAAGTTATTCAGGGCTAGGCCGATGCTGTATGTGGCATTAATGACCTCAGTGTCTTTGGAGTGGTCACCTGATAAAGTGAAAAAACCCCGAGTATCAACAGCATATTTGGCATAGCACATCCTATTGTAAATAATCTGCCTCTGAGACTTGTTAAAAGATACAACCTCAATGGTAGGGCCTGTTCAGCCCTGATGTTTGCATGTGAGGGGTGATGGTAGAGCAGGCGAGGGGCATTGGCATGTGTCCACTGTCTAAATCTTAAATCCACCTCTGATTGTACTCTTTAGTAAATATTGAAATACTGATTTTTATTTATAAAAGATGTACACCTTATATACTTTGCCCTGGAACATTATAGAACACGCTCCTCTTTTTTGTTTATTTTGTGGGTGTTCATGTTTAATTTCTGGCACTGCCTAAACACCCAGCACCCAGGATTTACATCATACTTTGCAAACTCAACAGATTAAGGTTATGAAGTCAGTACTTATCAGTTTGAATCATGAAATATTCTGTCAGAGTAGACTAGGCTTCCAAACAAAGATACATTCTATTTAGGTCGGAATACCACTGGTAAGTATGCATGAGAAGATCTGAAACTTGTCAAAACCTGCCAACCTAGCCTTATCATGTTCAGGTAGGGCCTTGTTGGACCAGCTCAGTGCAGCTTGATTCCCAAGGCGTAGCCAGCAAGACACCCACATCTGGGCATATACACATTAACTTAGGGAGACAAACAGGAGCCAACATGCATCGGTAAAGCCAACGGCTTGGGCTTTTGATTAGGCATGGATAGGCATTTGCCAGACACTATCATAAGGGCACCACATAAGGGTATCACCTGGTCATAAGATGGGAACAGCTGGAAAATGGTGGCAGTAACTGGGCATATGATGGCATTGCCTGGCAAATGTCTAATACCTTTAAGCAAGCCAAAACGGATGGAATGTGATTGCTTGTTTAAGACATGACTTCAGTGCAATCACAGAGGCATTGACAAATATATTGCTTCTAAAATCAACTGGCTGAAGACACACATTAAGAGAATGTTATTAAACCAGGAGCTTATTTACACAGGTAATGAAGTAATTAAACACTCAAAAGAATGCTTAGATATAACACTGACAGTCCCTATACAGCAACAGGTTTGGTGTTACTTTGTTATAGAGCTTGCTCATAGAGTTCTAGAAACGTTAGGTTTTTCTGGTGAGGTATTAACATAGCCATGGCTAGTCATTAGGTGGGTAAATGAACAGACACACCCATAGGATGTGTGTTCTTCTCACATTTTATCGCCATCCTAGCTGTGTTTCACTGCATGCGTTCTGGTTGTACCTAATAAGTAAAAAGTCTATGAATCAATCAAAACCACCGTCATTGCTCTGGCCAGCCTTGCATACTATTGTTTGCATATCAGCCTTGGCCATGTCACAATATCAGAAGCCCGTCCCAAACATCTAGACCACAGGGCCTAAAGATCAATGTGGTTACTTGTGTTCCAGTGAAGATGGAAATTGAGACTGACCTGCACCTTTTGGTGGCAGCACCAAAAGTCATTTGCTAATGGCTTGTCCCCTTCTCTAATGGTACAGACATACTGCAAAATTATATCATGAAATGTTGCGCAGAGCAACGGTAGTGTTAATGTTTAATTCAAAGCCCTGCATGTATCACATTTTGATTTACTACACTCTCCCCTCCAGAATTACATTTTTGTTGCAACCAACCTTATCTTTTCACTTATACTCAAGTAGTTAATGCAGCAGAATATATACTTTGAATGTAATTTGTAAGGACCCCAAGTCAGGTGATGCACCTTGCGCAGAAATCTGTGTTCAAGCATCTTACCTGTCATTTATATAACTTGATACAGTTAACCATTTTATTAAGCATGATGTGAAAATCCATTATATTCTCACAAAAAATAAACATAATTTAAAATACAGAAACCAACATTGTGATTTTAGGTTTGAGAAAATAGTTGTAGGCAGCCTGCTTGAATATGTGTGCTACCTCACTTAGAGGTGTGTGTGGCTTTCCATCTCTCTGGTTATTTGTACTTTCATGGCTGTGGGGCATAAATCATTGTCTAGGGCAATAAAACAAATCCTGCAGTTCAGCCTCTCAGAATGTCTTTGAGGTTGCTGATTAATTTTTAGAGTGCCGTCCATCCCCCCACTCCCTTGGTTACTAGTGGTGTATCACACCACTGACATGGCCTCCTTTCTAGGGGTGGCCAGGGGCTGGATCTGGGGGTCCTGGCCCCCCTGCTGGAGCCGGGCCTGGTGAGCGGTGGTCCGTGGTGATACTGCTCCTGCGTGGAGATAAGAGTGTGTGAGTGCGCCAATCTTTGATTGTTGTACCTCTCGAACCCTTCACCCCAAAGTATCGTTTCTGTGAGCATACGCCGGCCCATAAAGCTCACTTGTGAATTATGGAAGATAAGCTCTCCGTCCTGCTACTTCTGGCAGGGGTGCGTCAAATGGGATCTAGTTCCTTCACTGATCCCTGATAAGGATTAGTCCAGTCCAGCTGCCACTATGCTTCTCCTTATGATTGGTAAGTCTTTCTTGAGCTCTTGTGATGCTGTTTTTTTCTGTTCAATGTCTTATTATATGTTGATCCTATTTATGCCCACAATAATGTCTCTCTTCTATTTTCTTCCCTTAGATGGAAATGCAGCCGCAATGCAGCTGCGAGACGCACGACGCGGCCGGTTGGAAGAAGGATGCTACCGCAATGTTCGACAGCCGGTAAGGGATGGTTTAAGGAAAAGCGCGAAGTATGGTGAAGCACAACCTTAAACGGACTGTTTTTTTCGATGTCTAACCTTGTCTTCTGTTTTTCCTTGCAGGCGCTGGTGTCGACGATGGAGCGTGTCGTGCTGCGGTGCCAAGATGAAGATTTCAGCGTTCCGGAAAGTGTAAAGATGAATACTTGGTTCGCCGAAGAGATGTACAGGTAAGAACAGCTTCCCCCAGTTGGTAAGTATGCTGGCAGAAAGCAGGATGTTCAGGAAGCAGAATCTTCAAAGGTAAGTCTGGACTCAGGCGATGGTGAGCGTTATGCTGCTTGCAAGTGCAGAATAACGCGAATCATCTGTCTTGAGGATCGGGGCAGCTTATATAGCTGAGATCATGGGCACGCCCATTAGGGCCGGCTTACCAGCCACACCCTGCCACTCCTAGAGAGTGAGCACGTGCGGAGGCAATCCATTAGCAGCCACACCCAAGAATACACTTGGGGCTGCTTAATGGATGGAATGTTCAAGGTTAATGCATCTGAAGTGCTATGTCCATAATAAAAGCTTTTTGGTGTGAAATGGATGTTCTTGTTTACTTTTGTTCAGGAGCCTGGCGCCGAAGGCTCCAGGACAGTGTCCACCCAGGTCTCCCGTGCATGCGACCCCTGCATGCCTGTGCCCCTGACTTCATGACCATGACAACGAGGCCCGTGCAAAGAAAACAAGGTCATTTTAGCTGACACAGGCTAATGCAATTTATGACACCAAGAGCTGAGTATCCTGTTCAAAGGAGTCGAGATAAGCAGCAGAAGGCATTTGGTGAACAGAAAGCTGAAATCAAATACACGAATTACACGGATACAAGACAATTTCACGGTGCCTTAGACACGTGACCTGCCAAGCAAGAGGAGTTGGGGCCTTCACACCTACGCACCGCCTTGAGTCATGCATAGATATCTGAGTTCTCCCAGACAGAGAGGCAGTATCGAGGCCTACAAATTAGAAACTAATTGACACATGGCCAGTGGGTCAGTGATGGATGGTGGTACTGGTTGGTGGGAGGCTAGGGGAACTGACGGGCACCCTGCACCGGGCTGACCATTCTGCATGCTGCAAGCAAAGTGGAAAAGTACAAGGTGACATGGTATCAACCCAATCACAATGTACCAAGTAATCTAGGATCCTATAGGGCCTCATTACGACCCTGGCGGTAATCGCCCGTCATTACCGCCATGGCGTAATGAGCGTTTACGCCGTGGGACGATGGCGTAAAGAGCGTCACATCACGATCCATCGTGCACGAGCATTACGCCATGGCGGTAATGCAAATAACGCCATGGCGGAAAAGGCCCCTACCGGCATCGCTAAGCGAGCAAGGTGCCCTTCCGCCAGCGTAAGTAGCGGCCACCGTAATTTACGGCCACCGTAATTAGCGGCGGCCGTAAAAGGCCAAACCGGAAATAGCGTCATCGCGCCGGAACGGGAAGCAGCCCGTCGGCCATCTTTAAAAACACAATCCATCGGCATCCTACCAAACAACACCAGACCCAACCCTGACACCTGTCCCAACCAAACACCCACCCATCCAAGTTCCCGAAAATGCCAAAATCCGTGAAAAAGGCATGTGACCGCCAGCGCCAGGAGCGATTCAGCCGGGAGGAACTCTGCATGCTAGCGGAGACCCTGCAGGACAACGCAGGTGTTGTTTTCTCCCCTGAAATGACCAGGACAGCAATCGGGAAGAAGAAGGCCATCTGGGCCCTGGTGGCTGAGCGCGTCAGCGCGGTGGGGACCGTACCCCGCACCCCACAGCAGTGCCGGAAGCGCTGGGATGACCTGCGCATACGGGTCAGAGCCGTCATCTCGGCAAACCGCAACCTTGCCCAGGGAACCGGTGGAGGGTCGGAATCCCCCCTGAAACTCCAACCGTGGGAGGAGATCTGTGCTACCACCATCGGCATGGAATCCATCGAAGGCGTTGGAGGGATGGAAAGGGGAGCCCCGACATCAGGCGATGAAGGTAGGTGCCTCATACAAGACATGCCATAGTCACAGCAGTCCAATCATGTGTAGCACAAGGGTGCCCTAGAGTGTAAATGCAACACAAATCAATACTGCCCATAGCCACATGCGAGCACCACCCTGCATACACTGCTGGCACCCGCATACCTGCATCCACATACCACACCAAAAGGAGACAACCTGCATGGCACTGCCTGAAATCTGCCTCATCCACTGGCCAAAATAATGTCAACCATTGTCATTCAAAAGTCCGTATACCCATCAATAACGCCCTCCCACCTTTGCTCCACCACAGGCACAGAATCACACCCAGAGGACCAGGACACCCCTGCGCCGAAGAGAGCGAAGTCCAACAACAACCTCCCTGCACCCTCAACCTCAGCTGCAGTGAGGCAGACCCCACGACAAGCAGGTCCCACTGCAGGCATACCGGAGGTCCCTCCGGCAAGCACCCCTGTTGGCAGCAGCCCAGCAGCAGCTGCTCCACCTCCACCGACATTGCCTGCCACAGAAGGCAGGGGGTCAGCGGCCAGCAGCAACATCGGGGAGACAGCTGCAACAGCTGCATGTTCTGACTCGGACATGGAGCAGGAGGTCAGAAGCCCCACTGACCAACTACATTCCCCCTGTTTCTCAGACGCCAGCCCCCATGAGGGCGACACACAGGGGCACACTGAGGCAGAGGAGTGGCCTTCCACCCCATGCCCTGTCCACACTCCACAGGAGGGGACCAGCCCCTCCATCACTCCACCTGCACTGGCCATGGGCCAGCACGGCCAGCCGTCCCTCGAGGACATCACTCAACGGCAGCATCAACTGTCCGCAATGCTGGATGAGCATGCCGCGGAATGTGTGGGGGCTAGGTTTAGCATTGAACAGGCCATGGAGACACTAAGGGCGGAAGTGGCGCAGAGCACTGCCACCCTGAGGGATGCCATGCAGGCCATGTCCAGGGACATCTGTGCAGAACTTGCGGCCTTGCGTCGTGCGGTCACTGGCCTCACCCACACACGACAGGACGTGCATGCACAGGAGCAGCCAGGGACATCCTCCACTGCCAGTTCTGCGCAGAGCAGCCCCGTGCGCCGTTCCGGACGCAACCTGCGCTCCACAGCCAGGGGTGCCCCGGGTGCCGGGAGAGGGGGCTTGTGACGGCCTGTGGACACTGTCACAGGCATCTGTTGACAGCTACATGGGGTGTGTTGGGGTGTGCAGGGGGGAGGTGGGAGGTGGGAGGGGGTGTGTTGGGGTGTGCAGGGGGGAGGTGGGAGGTGGGAGGGGGTGTGTTGGGGTGTGCAGGGGGGAGGTGGGAGGGGGTGTGACACGACAGTTCATAGTTCCAATACACTTTTTTCTTTCAAAAAAAGGTAATGTGTGGACATTTTCATTGCGTATGTGTGCTTTATTGGTGTACAGTCCACAGTGTGCATGTCCCAGAGACACACAGTGCCCCAAGTGCAGTCTCCATGCGATGAACACCAGCCGTGTGTGCTAGAAGCAGTGGTCGATGATACTTTGGCGCATGGCACGCCCCTCCTGTGCATCGCCTCCTCCATGTGGTGGCGCCCCATCTGCACCCTCCTCATCCTCATCCTCATCGTCAGGTGGTTGCAGTTCTGCGTCAGGGGGCAGGGGCACATTCCGTCTGACGCACATATTGTGCAGCATGACACATGCCATGATGATCTTTGCCACCTTCTCATGGCCATACAGGAGTGCCCCACCAGACCTGCTGAGGCTTCGGAACCGTGCCTTCAGGAGGCCGAATGTCTGCTCTATGACCACACGAGTACGTGTATGTGCACGGTTGAAGTCCTCCTCGTGCTGGTTCTGCGGGTTCCGGACTGGCGTGAGGAGCCACCTCTTCAGGGGATAGGCTGCATCACCTGTATGTAGGCGAGAATGTATGTGTCAGTCATGTTGTCTGATCAGGAACATGATGTTCCACCATGGCTGGCATGGAACTGTTACCTTGGCTCACTTCTACATGCACTAATTGATTCACACTATGCAACCAGTATATGCTCATTGCTGCCATGGCCTGTTTTGCATGCCATCACCCTATGTATGCAGAGGGGTTTTGTGCATTGTGAGTGCCCTTCCTCTGTATCCGTTCTCTGTGTTACTCACAGCCAGGTGGAGTATGCATCATCCCCCCCCCTTTCTGCCAGGTGGAGTATGCATCATCCCCCCCCCTTTCTGCCAGGTGGAGTATGCATCATCCCCCCCCCCCTTTCTGCCAGGTGGAGTATGCATCATCCCCCCCCCCCTTTCTGCCAGGTGGAGTATGCATCATCCCCCCCCCTTTCTGCCAGGTGGAGTATGCATCATCCCCCCCCCCCTTTCTGCCAGGTGGAGTATGCACTGGTACGTCATTCCCATGCCCACTTCCATGACATTGCACTCACCGAGTAGCCAGGATCTTGGGCCTGCATGTCGCTCCATGTAGCGTGGTATTGTGGAGTTCCTCAGGACCATGGAATCATGGGTTGATCCGGGGAATCGGGCACAACAATGTGTGATGATCTTGTTGGAGTCACAGACCATTTGCACGTTGATAGAGTGGAACTGTTTCCGGTTGCGGTACGGTACCTCCATGGCACGTGGAACCACCAATTCCACATGGGTGCAGTCGATGGCACCAATGCAACCGGGTATGCTGGCTAGTGCATGGAAACCCACTTTGGTGTTTGCAATCTCCTGGGCAGTCCGTGGTAATGAGATGTGGTCGTCTGTGTGCTTGAGGAGGGCATCGAGCACTTGGATGAGTGTTCGTGAGAATAATGGTTGTGAAATGCCATGCAGGTGCCCCACTGTGTGCTGGTAGGTGCCTGTGGCCAGGAAGTGGAGTACAGCCACTACCTTCAGTAGGGGGGGGGTGGCGGTTGGACTTTCTATCATGCTGACGATGTCGTCGTGTGTCATGTCTACGATGGCGGTGATGGTGTCCCGGTCCAAACGGTACAGGGTGTGGATCTGCTCAGCAGTGAGGTTGTTTGGATTGGCTCTGATGCGTGGGATTGGGGGCTGCCTGCGTGGTGGCACTGGCTGTGCTGGTGGGGCTTGCTGGGCCTGCCTTGCCCTCCTTCTCCTCCTGCGTCTCCTCTGTGCTGCCTGTTGTTGTTGTTGTTGTTGTTGTTGTAGTAGCACATGCATTGCTATCAGGTCCTCCAGCCCCAACATTGCGAGTCGTATTGGCATCATTGTGGAGTGTGACTGGGTGTGGGTAGGGGTGTGGTGTGCTCTTTTTGTACTCCCCTGAGTCTGTATTGCCTTCACCTGTGCTGTTTCTGTGCACCTGTGGCAGCTGCATTCACTTGAATTGGCCCTTTACGGTTGGTTCGCGATGGCGTTATTTGCACCATGGCGGTAAGGTACTTAGCGGCCTCGGTGATGGCGGTAGGTGCATGTCCGCTTGGGTCGGCATTTGCGTGCCTTTCCGCCATGGCGCTAAGTACGGTGTGGGCGGTCGCGTGCGCGCACCCTTAGCGCAGTTAGCGGCAGCGTTAACTACGATGCCGCTATTGGCATCGTAGTTTACGGTCAGGAGTCATGATCGGACCTGGCGGAAAACGATGGCGGTAAGCATTTACCGCCATCGTTTTTCACTTAGCGCCAGGGTCGTAATGAGGCCCATAGTCCGTTGAACCAATGAGATGTCGTACTTTTTGTGACGTTTACAGTAGTCATTCTAAAGGAAGGGCTTAGATGCCCCACCCGATGCTAGCTATCCAATCCCCTCTCCCCGTTACCGTATACAGATATAGTAAAGTTACCTTCCTATAACCAATAGAATTGCATGCAACATTTTTTGCGTTTCAGGTCAGCGGTGACAAGTTTTTAGTATAAAGGATGTCATTTTTGTGAGGTTCATTGGAGTTGAAGCGAGACGGAAGATCGCGCCACTGCTGATATTCATAACTCCCCGTTTTTTGTACTTGTCATTAAACGGAATCCCTTTGCCAAACCATTGAGTTGTCATTATTGATTTGATGCTTGAGTACTAATCTGCATCCCCATCCATCTCACGGGTGCTGCTATTCCATCTTAAAGTGCTGTTTGGGAAAACCACAGTCCTATGGGCCGGCTGGGGTCCCTCCTGCACTCTTGGTAGCAGAGATTGATGGTTATCGATTATCGATTAGATAAGACACCCATTGACCGTCGACATAAAGTAACTCTCGGTCCTCTGCAATATCACAAGTCCTTTGCCATCTGGCTAAGTAGACCGTGAAGCTCCCCGTAGATAGTGGTTAGAGTAAAGAGCAAAACCTGCAGGTGAAGGCTTGAAGGGACCTGTACTTTCCCCTACAAACCCCTTCCCACTTCTACGGGCAGCTGAGCGGGCGAACGGGTGGAGAGGTGGTGACGAAGGCGGTCCTCTCAAGCATACACAGAGGAAATATGCGAACAGTGAGTGAAAAAGACTAAATACCTTGGCAAAAGTATATGCCTTAGAACAAGTGAGGGAAGGTAACGGAGGGAGGCGGGAAAAACAAAAATATAGTTAGAAGTAGTGTAGAATATATATTTATATATATATATGGGGAAGGAAATAGAGACTCAAGGGGTGACCAAGTAGTGAATAATAATACCGGGGAGGACACCCGAGAAGTGGGGGATACCAGGAGGATACCTGAGAAAAGAGGGGAATGCCGGGGAGGACACACGAGAAGAGAAGGATACGCCCAAATTTCTATGCTTAATATAGCGGCTAGAAGAAGCCTGCATCCATAGTCCTGAATAAAATGGGAATATATAGGAGACCACAGCAGTTTAAGACACTGTGAAAGGGATGGGTTTACACCGCATGTCGGGGTAAGATTAGGGGCAGAATTCTGTGTAGCCAGCTGGAGTTTGTCTAGTCTGTTCACGTCTGTTTTATGTGTTTTGTGTTGTGACGTCATAGGATGAAAATGTTTCCTTTGAGAGACGAGCATGATATTGTGGAATACGAATTGATATTTGTTGGTTGAGAAAAGGAAAAGAGAAGTATCATTTTTGGGGAAAAAACGGGATTGGAGCTTGCGACGATTGGTGCTCGCTCATATTGGTGGAGTTGTTTAAAGAAACAGAAAGGCATAACAAGTGTTATATAAAGGAAAGGGGAACAGATTTAAGCATGGAGGATATGACTCCATTAGTACACCTGTGGAAACAGTTGCCAAAACATGCACCCAAGCTGAAAAAGTACAGTGCGGAATGGGTTAAAGGAACAGCGAACAAGATGTTTATTCCGTGGCCCCAGGGTGTATCGCTGTCTAAAGCGGTCCTACAGCACATGACGACATATTTGCACGCCACATACAAAGGTAAAAAGTTAGATAAACGCCTAGCCAGTTTAGAGCTTTGGAAGATGTATCAAGAAGATAAGGATGAGGAGCTACCGTTCGATTGGCTACTTAACGTATGTACAGAGGGGGGTGAGATGCCTTCTGCGCCACCTGCCCCGTCTGAAACAAAAACCGAAGTCAATAAGGACGAAGGATTATACCCGCTAAGAGAGCTTAAAGATGCCACGGGGTACAGCAACCCAGAAAATGAGTCACCTACGCAAAGTAGTGACAAAGGCCCAGACAAAGACAGAGGTAGAGATATCGCCTGCAAGGTCCCAAGGGACAACGAGAGATGCGAAAACGAGAGGAAAGACCAGGTACAAACAAGTACATCTCCCGATACAGAGAGAAAAGGCAAGAGATGGAAAGGAAATGAGGATAGAGCTGATGAGATAGCATTCGCACACAACGAATGAATGGGAGGTCAGATTCTATTGAAACTCAATGGTAAAAGCATGGATGACGTGAATCGAAAAGAGAAGTTAGAAGATGTACAGAGAACGGAGAAGGAACAGGAAAAAGGAGTGAGAGATGAAAAACTTGGGAAAACAGATAGTCAGAGACGAGAGCTGTTATATCGCAAAGAGCAAGAAAGACAACAAGATCATAAACAGAGAGCATCTAATGATCAAGACAGACAGGAACGAAGGCGAATAGAAGATGAGCAAAAGATATGGGAGATTAGAATAAAGAGACGAAGAGATGAGGAAATAGGAAGGGCACATGAATGTAGAAATGCAAAGAGATAGGAAGAAGATGGAGTTAGAGAAGAAGCGAGGAAGCGCAGAGAAGTCAATGAAGACATACAACGCAAGCGAAGACAGAGAGCATGCGATCTTCAATATCTGGAAAGAGAGGTTCATTGAACCATTCAAGACATTGAAGAATTATTTCCTGAGTACGATTCAGTACCAGTCATGTCTAGGGCAAATATCGAGGATGACTTCGTCACCAGAAGCATCGGAGCGACGATTGATAGAATATACGACGAGATGGGGCTAGAACAAGTACCTCAAGGGGTAGAGGAGGACGAGTGCCTGGAGAGCACTCAGCTTTATGATGCTGAGAACGTCTCCCTAAATAGCAAGAATAGAGAGCTATTCCTAGATAGGTTAGAAATCAGTAAGCACACGGAGGATGCGAGAAGTTGCACAAGTTGGGCACAGATAATGTCAGATGCAGAAAGAGAAGAATATGAGGAAAAGAAAAAAGAGAGAAGACGCAAAAGACGCTTCTCAAGGGGAAAGGGAATAAGAGGGTCAGATTCTAGTGTGTCTGTACCGAGGGCATTGAAATCAGCCACACAGTTAGGCCGACACAAAGATATATCGTACGGTCAGAGGGGGGTGTCTCCACCACCCTATGTGAGCCGACATTACCAGATTGGCGGCGATGTGAGACTATCACTCCTGCAGTAGATAGAAAAACAATGAAAGAACAGAGAGAGGACTATGCATCCCAATTTCCGTTGCTCGAGAAAGAAGGAGCGAGACCACAGTATATTCCATGGCCACACATGGATTGGGAAAACCTGATAAACAAGCTTCCAATGCTGACATCGGGAGCCAGAAAATGGATACATGAGTTAGAAAAAATTACGGGAGGGAACACGTTGGCTATTGGGGATATTAAGGGTCTTTTAATCGCCATACTTGGTGATCGAGCTGACGATGTGTGGACACATGCAGGTTACCCTGGCTTGACTACAATTAATACAGCGCATGACGGAGCACCGTTTAACAATTGCAGAGCCGCAGTATGGAAAGCATTACGATCGCTCTATCCGGATACTTCCGACATGGGAGCTATAATGTCACGGAAAATTAAGGAGTCAGAAGACCCTTTGCTTTACATTCAAAATTTCCAAGATGCGTGGGTACTTGAAACGCAGGAATCTTGGGGGAAATCTATACCCATGTTCTACCATATATTAGGGCTGCCCGATACAGTAGCAGCTCAAGAAATTAGTAGGAATCGAGGCCAAACCGTGGTCTGAAATACAGTTTACCATAGCTCACTATTGCAGGCTGCTGCAAGAGAAGAATTGCAAAAAAGAAGCTAAACGAAAAGGTAAAGAGGCGAAATTAGTGCAGAAGAAATTGTCAAAATATGCCATTGAAGGGGCAATGATAATTAACACAGACGGATCAAACATGCAGCAGGCCAATAATCAACAGCAGGGGAATCAGGGCAATAATGGGGTTTACCCCAGAAGGAGAGGCTTTTCGAGGAAGAGGATGGCAGAGTAATCAGGGAGGTGTCCAAAACATGCAACATGGAAGTCAGGATATGTCAAATGGGCAAATGATCAGACCACCGCCAATATGTTGGGTGTGTGGGATGACAGAGCACTTAGCACGCACATGCAGAAGTCAAGGCATGGTGCAAAACGACCAAGGAACCAGAGCAGGTATGGTGAATCCACCTGTGGTATTACAATAGGGAGGAAATGGAGTTACGCAAAATCACACAGTGCAACCTCAAACGCCAGGAGCACAGCAAAGCTCGCAACCTCAGAATTTGATAAATTGTCCACAAGGGACAGTCCAACAGTCACCGACGCAAATGTCGCAAACAACAAGTATAGGTCAGGCTGTGAACGATGGGATAAGAGTTAACACTGGTGATGGGGGAAGACCATTCATGCAAAATGGTACAAGATTGTATATGGACTAGGACAGCTCACTGGGAGACCTGATGTGTTTTATCTTATCAGTGACACCTGACCCTCACCAGGAACCAAGGGTGGATGTCGTTATAGGGGGTAAAGAATATTCCTTCTTAGTTGACACGGGTGCCACACGCTCATGTATACGTGACGGCACGTTTTCCTTGTCCTGTGATGCTATAAACACTCAGACACACTTCCAGTCTCTATAGGAGAATGTGACATGAATGTGCCACTGTTCTATTCAAGGCAAACCCCAGTAAATATGACACCTAATGACAAAGTTAAACATGACAATCTCGTTCACAGAGAAGGGCATACTATGCTCGACTCCAGGAATGCACTATTTGAACGTATGCAAGGTTGTTAGAGCATACGCAGGACACACAGCCATGAGAGCTATCCCAATGGAGCCAGAAATATTTGCATACGGAGTACGGGTACTGATGGCATGGCTACCACGCCTTGCAGACAAAACCATGAGGACCCCAGATGAGTTTTTATTTAGGCCAAGAATACCTATGCACGAGGAGAAGGGACAAGTATTTCCCTTGACGATGCACACAGCGATAGTGCGAGGGGAAATGGCTTTGATTGATGGTTGTGATGATGAAGGCCGACAATGGTGCACAGCGATCGCCATTGAAGAAGGGTACAGGCTGACTGACGTCACAGATGACGATCTGTTCAACAAACAAACAGACAGTGAGGAAATAACAGTTGAAGTGAATTTCACTTTCTGGGCGAAGATGATCAAAAGAGAAATGCCCCAGAGAATGATGTTGGCACAGAACCGTCCTGAATATTTTGATGACGACATGGCCCAGGTGCCTGTCTCAGTATGGACCACACGCCCCTATGACTTAGGCTTATTGAAAGGAGTAGGAGAAGTCAAAATGAAACTGAAGCTAGGAGCTATTTTACCAAAGGTACAACAGTATCCCATGTCTAGGGAGGCAGATGAGGGAATTTTCAAGACAATTTCGGCTATGATGGAACAGGGCATCTTAGTGACGTCAGAGTTGTCATGCAGTTTATCCTGTCAAGAAATCAAAGGGAGGGTCTTGGAGGCTAATTCAAGATCCACGCCCAATATATGATATCGTAGAAGCCGAGTTCCCTTTAGTCCCGAACCCGGCCACAATCCTATGTAATAAACCTATTGAGGCAAAATATTTCACGATGTTTGACTTGAAAAATGCATTTTTCTCAATCCTATTGCATTTAGACTCACAAGATCTGACATCATTTACCTTCAGACAGATGCGTCTGAAAAGCACAAGGTTACCCCAGGGGTAATGTGAGTCTCCCTCAATTTTCAATAGAGTCCTACAGATGAATTTAAGCAATATCGCATTAGAGAGTGTTGCCTTGCAATATGTAGATGACATCTTAATTTGCAGCACCACAGAGAAAAAATGCAGACACAATTCTATTCAGCTATTGACTATACTGTCTGAGAAAGGATATAAAGTGGACAAAGAAAAGTTACAATATTGTCAGCAAGAAGTGTTGTATATAGGCTAGCTGATCTCACACGAGGGGAAAAGAGTTACCCCGGAAAGCGCTGAAGCTATACTGAACACAGCCAAGCAATACATGATAAAACAGATGCAGAGCTTTCTAGGTCTTTGCAATTATGTCAGAGCGTGGGTCATTCACTACAGCTCATATACCAAGCCCTTGTTACAAACCCTAAAGAAGGCACAGGTGACGAAAGAAAAAATTGTGTGGTCCGAGACCACGGAGGAAGGGTTTACTGAACTCAAGAAAGCCATTTGCACGGCACCAGTTTTAGGGATTCCCATCTATGCAGAGGAATTCTACCTGTTCTCACAAACGAATGGCAGCGTCATGACGGCAGTACTCGTACAGAGAACCACATTAGGGTAGAAGCGCCTGGCATACTACAGTGGAAATTTTGACCCAGTGATGAGAGCCCACTTCCCTTGCGAACAAGGTTTAGCTGCAGCAGCTTTCGCCATAGACAAAGTGACAACCATTGTGATGGGATGCCTAATGACGCTGTACGTCGAGCACAGGCTATTTGCCATTATAGATATGCCAAAGAGCACGTTGACATCTTAGAAAGCTTTTGCTCATCAAGTGATCCAATCGAATCCATCTATTAAGATCGTTTGATACAAGATAGTGAACCCAGCTATGTTTATAGCAGAGTCAGTCACTAAAGGAGAGCCAATACATGACTGCGCAAACTATGAAGAATTTTATGATGAGATTCCCAGAGTGAAAGAAAATGCATTAGCAGGAGGAGAAATGGTCTTTGTTGACGGTTCCTCGAGAATGAATCAAAATGATGGGCAAAGATATACAGGCGCCGCTGTGATGAAGCACACGGCAAATAGAGAATTTCGAGTGCTCCTTAGTGCACGATTACCATCTCACTATTCAGCACAGGCTGCAGAGTTATTGGCGTTGATACTCGCAATTGAGAATCGTGCAGACCAGGAAGTGATGGTGTACAGTGATTCCGCCTATGTGACATCAACAGTACACGCATGATTAGCACGCTGGAAGAGGAGTGGCACCTCCGAGAGGACGGCACGCCAGTGCAGCACGCAGCCCTATTGGATAGGCTCATTAAGGCACTACAACTCCCAGTGGGCATAGCAGTCGTGAAGTGCGCCACCCACACGAAGGGGACAGATTTTGTCTCACGAGGAAATCAAGCAGCAGTCATAGAGGCCAAGCGTATGGCATCCAAGGGTGAACCCATAATGGACGTAGAAATAACTGATGTAAATGAGAAGATGATTGTTGCACGAAATGAACCTGAGGGCTATAATAATATGGGGCAAACCCAGTTAATGGAACTCCAAGGGGAGGCACCACAGGAAGAGAAGAATCTCTGGAAGCGGCGAAGGTGTTCTTTAAACCCCTCCGAAAGCCTGTGGTGACAAGACAGCACTGGTAAACCAGTAATGCCTATGGCCCTGTTAAAATTAGCACTGGAGCAGTTACACTATCCAGCACACATGACAAAAGAGAATCTTGCGGCAACGCTCGCTGAAGACTGGTTTATACCGAATTTAACAGAGCATGTTGCATTTTTTATGATGAACTGTATGATCTGCCAACAGTTCACGGCTGGGCACACACTAAAATTAATTAGAGGAGTCATCCCAAGGCCCAATGGTCCTTTTCAGCAGCACTTGCATGTTGATTACGTCGATATGATTCAAGTATGTAACGGGTACAGGTATCTAATTGTTGTGGTGTGTCCATTCTCTAGATGGATAGAAGCAGGTCCATGTACACACCAAGACTCTACCTATGCGGCCAAATTTCTAGTGAGAGATGTATTTCCCAGGTGGGGAGTATGTGAAGTCATGAGATCAGATAATGGCCCTCACTTTGTTAATGCAGTATTTGAACAGATTAGCTTGTTGCTTGGTATAAAGCGCAAGTTTTCATCAGCGTATCATCCGCAAGGTTTTGGACTCTGTGAGAAGCTAAACGGCTTGTTAAAGGAAAGGATAGCCAAGTTGAAGCTTACTCTAAAGAAAGGATGGCTGCACTGCCTTCCACGGGCACTGTATGCATTCAGAAACCAGCCTGGTTCTGACCACCACCTTACGCCGCACGAAATAGCAACAGGAAGAAAGATGCACACTACCCTGACACCCCGAGGCAGAGCTATGTGTTATGCCCAGCCAACAAGTGAAATCTTAGGGTCTGAAATGCAGAATTACTTGAACTGCATGACATCTTGTCTTACTGTAATTGCAGGCCAGCTGCAGTGACGACAAAAAGGGTGCAGGGCAGCACCGAGCACAGAGGGAGATGCTACTGCAGACACAGCTCCGAGTCCATGTGTTCCTCCACATGTGTTCCTCCTCAGTCTTCCCTGGAGACACCGTCCTGGTGAGGAATCACATAAGGAAAAAGTGGGACGAGCCAAGGTTCAACTGACCGTTCACAGTTGAAGACATTTCTCCATCTGCAGTCAAGCTACAAGGAAGAAGAGCTTGGATCCTTCTGGGCGATATCAAGCAGTGGTCGAAGTGAGCGGGAGCGGTCGGGAGCGGTGCTCCTATACTTTTTTAATTTACCTTGTACAGCTTCTATACTTTTATTTTAAAAAGAAACCGTTCCGGAATGGTTTTGTTTTAAAATAAAAGTGTACAAAGAAGTTGAAACCTTCACTTTCAGTGCACTGCACTGAATGTTCCCTTAAACAGCAGGTGCAAGTGTTTGGGGGGTGTATTGTGTGTGGGAGGGGTTGTGGCAATGGGGTTTGTGGGGAGCAGGGGCAGGCCAGCAGGGAACATAGCTCCACTACTTCTTTTCGTACACTTCGACCACTGATATCAAGCCATACGTCGGAGAAATCCCTCTGCCTGCACCCCACCGCGAAGAGACTACAGACAACGGGGAAGAACCACAGCACGTGCAGACGAGATCCATGACGAGGAAGAAGGACACAAGACCAGCAGCAAAGCAAAGACAAAGAACTTTTGTGCAAATTTGTGGCTTAAAAATGGACATTCCTCTGAGCAAAAAGAGAAGAGGATAAGGACATAAAAAATACGGACACTCTGTGCATCCTAGTTGCAGAGTGAAAGAGAGAAGTGCATATGCAAGCCACAACATAGGTTATTGACTTTGAACTTTAGACTGAGGCACACTGAAGCCTTGATAAGAAAAGAATATGTCCAATTTCAATCGCAAACACGCGAGTTGGAAGAAACTACAGTATCCAGACTCATTCAAGACAGGAACATTGTTTGGACTCACAAATGGCGTCCCACAGTCGCGACATCACTAAAGACGTTTTGAACTACTTTGACCTAGTCTTGAGGTCACACCCATCGCTAGTGGGGAGGCTCACTAGCATCCCCGAATTTCTGCAAGATTCTGAAAACAACAAGATAAGGCTGCTCACCGTGATCGCCGAGAAGTTCTTCCTACTTCCAGAATACAGAGAGGAAAAAACAAATGTCCCAAGCGGAAGAAGAAGAGAATACACTCATCAACATGATATTTTTTTCGTCTAATTGAAGACCACCCAAACTTTGTTGAAAGACACACTGATGCATTAACATTTCTTCGAGATCCGGCAAACACAGAATGCTTGAGCATAATCTTGAACGGCATCATCATCCAGGTCACTCTCCACATCAACCTAGATCATAGAAGCTACTCACAGTGAGTACCGAACTGTTCCAGAATTCAGCAAGGGAAAAACAAATGTCCCTGTCACCAGAAGATAGGAGATTGGCGAACAATGTCTTCTTTCACCTAATTGAGGAATTTCCAGAACTTGTAGGGAGACCTGCCGGTGTTGACGTCCTCACGTTCATCAGAGACCCAGCTAAATCTGCCCAGCTAAGCATGCTGCTGCGTGGTATTGTAGTCCGAATTAAGCTCTCCAATCTACACCAAAGTTTCCAGAAGAAACTTTGAAGCTTCCCGCCGAGAGACAGATCGCGAAACCATTGCCAGAGACCTCACTCTTGTTACACCAACAAAGATGCGACATGTCGTCTGGGATGAAGCAAATAAGAGGCATCAACTGGAACTCGTGTTCTTTGAACATGCACAGTAAAGAGACGTGTTGACCGCATTACCTGATTTTGACATTTCCTCATACGTAGAAAGTGAGAACTGTATCTAGAGATAACAGACAATCCAGTGTCCAGGCAAGAGGGACAATTGTTTCCATACATGCAACCCGCAAGAGGAACCAGCAGTATCCAGAAATGAAATTGCCTAAGATTGTATTAAGGTGTTAGCCTTTTCCTTAAAAATGTTCGAGATGAGAAATAAAAATAGCAACCATGTTCTCCCCCAGGAGGAGATGTTGCAGGCTAACCTATAATGGTATCATGTACTTATGCATTATATTCATCATTGTTTTATTGTCACTGACGATTAGAACTGCATTTCTTATTGGTAAACAAAGTGATCAGAGTCCGGTGCACCCACCTAACGATGCACACATGAAGCACACGAAGGCACCCAGACCCTATGTAGTCATCCAGTCCCTAGAAGATCTGACAATAGAGTGATTGAACTTGCGATGGATGCGAGTAGCAATGACACACACATAGTTACAGTAACTAGCACATTAATAAGCATGAGACAAGGTTGGCAAAATGTGAGTGAAAACAGGTTACTTACAACCACACGCATGCAAACAACGAGTGCACATACACCAGATCTAATTTCAATAGCTACAGAACCACAGGCCAAAGAAGGGGAGAAGGTAGGGCAACCAACTGTGAGAAGCTACCCCACAAGTAAAGAGAAAAGACAAAAGGGAAAATCTGAACTTTTGAAAAAACAAAAAGAGCTGAAGAACGAACCAACAGAGACAGCATTGACAAACACACCTGATTCAATGAAGAGAACAAACATAAGTCCTGCAAAACTATCACGTGCAGAGATAGTGGCAGAATCAATTTGGCCATTCATAACCAGAGCCAAGGAAAGATAGGAGATGAAGGAAAGAACTGCAAGACTTTCGCCTCCCTCATTGGTACAAATGAAGATGCCTGAACCATGGATGGAAGTGCCTGCGAATCCCCCAGTGAAAAGGAGCTACATGGATGTTATTAAAGATATGATGATAGCAAACTACAGGAAAACCTTGAGAATCAAGAGAAGCATACAAGGAGATGACAGTGAATTAAACGATTACCTGGACAGTACAGCACATTTGGGAAATAACATATGGTACCAACACATGAAAGAAGTTGGAAGACAGAGCTCAGAGGGGGAATACTTTGTTTGCGCACTCCTACCCTACAGCATGGGCGAATCAATGATCTTTGTAGCCGTAGAAATTGACGTCCAGAAAGCACACTGTCTATCACACGTAGCAATGTGAAAGACAAGAGGTCAATTTATGGGAAGTGATGCTTCCCATAAATACTAAATGGTTACAAATAAGCAGATGGGAATTACTGCAGACAATCAACACAACCATAAAGGGGTTTAACTCGATCAAGGAAGAATTAAGGGCGATTCGACTAATGACTCTCCAGAACCGATACGTCCTTGACATGATCACAACAACGGACGGAGGAGTTTGTGCAAAAATCGGAGAATCATTTGCACATTTATACCTTCTCGCGATGAAGAAAATGAAACTTTAACAGAAGCCATAGGTATACTGACCAAACTACAGAATCAAATGATTGATGAAACCAACGAAGTAGACAATGACCGTTGGTTTGGATCACTGTTTTCATGGGTTCCACAATGGATGGCAGATGCATTCAAATTCCTAGGAGCCCTACTAGTGATGATATTGCTCAGATTTTGTGTTATCAAGATAATAATCTCTCAATGCCAGAAAGGTGCGAAAAAAGCCATAGGGAAGAAGATCATGATTGACGTCGAGTCAGAATGGAAACCCAAAGACATGACTGATGAAGAAATAAGAGACTTTGTAAAAGCTAGCATTCACGCACCTGAAGGAACAAAGTTTTGATATCCAAGGAGACACAGAAACTTTGTGGGGAAATGGATTTATTGCAGCCCAAATGGACAATGTCAACTTATGACATGGAGCAATGATGAACACATGAGGACAGCAGGAAGCTTGAAGGGAGTGATAAAAATATGGACCTCAAAGAGACATTTCTTCAGGCCGTCATGTATAGACCCAGACGATGAAGTGACATTGAATGCAGAAGATGCAGAAAAGGTGGATACAAAGGAAAAAATGAAAGTGGTCGATGAATGGGAGTGTAGAGGAGGTCCCAAGCATGACCCGCACTCAAAGCGCCCATTTTGAAGTGCCAGGAAGGTTCGCGCCGAGATACGTAACATACGATGAGCAAATAAACCAGCAGAGAGCCGAAGTGGGACTCTGCCCGGTACCGATCAGACCAACAGCACCTATTGAAGTACCAACATCAAAGAAAACATGGACAGTAAAGTACCCATTGAGGAAACCATATCAACAAATAAAACGGAATGAAGATCGTCTGAGTATATTCCCGGAAGAGGCCAAGAAAGTCCTAAAAGAAGATGAATGGTGATGTCACAAGAACTCAGACTGTCTCGCAGATAAAGAAAACGACGACCTGTGAATAACGAAAGGAGACAAAACACAATGGATAAGAGACATCCTGAGTTGAAGTAAAAGGACGATGTCAAGTATAAGAAGCTTATGCCATAAAAGCGATGAAGATATTCAAACAGTTTACACATGTACCTATGCTTGGAAACGCAAGAAAGCTGAGGAAATCGTGCAGCTTGCTATGCTTAGTAGGAAATTAGATGCAGCAAGCGCCACATATACATATCTACCTTAAAAGGAGCACTTTATATGGTTCCATGTCATTTCATTGTCTGCCTGTTCATCCCCATGCTTTTTAATGTGCACATTCCATCAAATGTGCTTGTGGTTTTTTTTTGGGGGGGGATACCCCTGCAAATCCCCCTCACACACTTATTTTTTGCTATTGGCCACCCGCCCAAACCCTTATCTGCCCTTTCCCACCCCCCTTAAAAAATTTCATGAGCACATTCGATGGAATGTGCACGTTAAAAAGCCTGGGGATGAACAGGCAGACGTTGAAAGGACGTCGTACCCTTTATATAACATACATGTCCACTTTGCAAAAGAGCAGAACCAACCGCAATTTACCAGAGGAGAGAAGGTCTGCAAACACAGGAATCGAAAGCCAAAGACAGAAACGAAACTCAGAGGCATGAGGCCCGTGCAAAGAAACCAAGGTAATTTTAGCTGATACAGGCTAATACAATTTATGACACCAAGAGCAGAGTATCCTGTTCAAAGTAGTCGAGATAAGCAGCAGAAGGCATTTGGTGGACAGAAAGCTAAAATCAAATACATGAATTACATGGACACGAGACAATTTCACGCTGCCTAAGACACGTGACCTGCCAAGCAAGAAGAGTTGGGGCCTTCACACCTGCGCGCAGCCTTGAGCCATGCACAGATATCTGAGTTCTCCCAGACAGAGAGGCAGCATCGAGGCCTACAAATTATAAACTATTGGACACATGGCCAGTGGGTCAGTGATGGACTGGTGGTACTGGTTGGTGGGAGGCTAGGGGAACTGGTGGGCACCCTGCAGCTGGCCGACCATTCTGCATGCTGCTAAGCAAAGTGAAAAAGTACAAGGTGACGTGGTATCAACCCAATCCCAATGTACCAAGTAATCTAGGATCCTATAGTCCGTAGAACCAATGAGACGTCATACTTGTTGTGACTTTTACAGTAGTCATTCTAAAGGAAGGGCTTAGATGCCCCACCTGACACTAGTTATGCAATCCCCTCTCCCCGTTACCTTATACAAATATAGTACCTATAGTAAAGTTACCTTCCTATAACCAATAGAATTGCATGCAACATTTTTAGCGCTTCAAGTCAGCGATGACGAGTTTTTAGTATAAATGATGTAATTTCTGTGAAGTTCATTGGAGTTGAAGCGAGACGGAAGATCGCGCCACTGCTGATATTCATAACTCCCCGTTTTTTGTACTTGTCTTAAACGGACTCCCTTTGCCAAACTATTGAGTTGTCATTATTGATTTGATGCTTGAGTACCAATCTGCATCCCCATCCATCTCACGGGTGCTGCTATTCCATCTTAAAGTGCTGTTTGGGAAAACCCCAGTCCTATGGGCCGGCTGCGGTCCCTCCTGCACAAGGTTTCTCCATCTCTGGTAGAAATGAAGGGGGGTTCACAAGGAGGAGTGCAGAGCCAGATCTAAGGCTTCTGATGGGTTGGGTCCCTTTATCTTGTGTTGGAGGAATTCAGGAGGGGTGAGACAAGGGTGCAGCCTCAACCCAACCATCTTACCTCCCTGCATTGCTAGAGGAATCACAGGCATCAGATCTGAAAGCAAATGGCTGAGAAATAAAATGTCTGCTATATGCAGATGATCTGGTCATATTGCCCCCCCCCAAAGAATAATAATAATAGTTTTTTTATATAGCACTTTAATCTAAATGGCTTTACATAGGACATATTTGATATACATTACTATTACTACCCAATCGAAATTGGTACTCATTTATCGACCTCGTAAGGATGAAAGGCTGAGTTGACCTTGCCAGGATTTGACCCTGCAACCTGCAGATCAAACACAGACCATAGTAAGGAGCGTTCATCCCATTGAGCCGTCTGAGCATCCAAAGCAATCCTAACATCCTTGCAAGCCCTAGGCCTTGGAGGTGAACCTAAAATAAACCATGCTATTCCAGAATGAGGTGAAGAAGAACAGCAACACACGTGCACTGTTCCTTAATTGTACATTTGAGCATGTTACAGACTACACTTACTTTGATCTCAGATTGTGTGCTTCTAAAATGATATTTTAAACTGCCATTAAAAACATTTAAAGTCCCCACCTCTGTGCATTGTATTATATCAAGTAGCAACTAACATACTGCAATCCACTAGCAAAATTAAAGCTACAATTTGACAGCATCTTCCTCCCTATCCTGCTGTGGGAGCGTGGAACGTGGGGTGCCACACACAATAAAAAATGCTGCATGGCACTAATCATCCCCAGAAATCCTGCACCTCCAGTTCTGCAAATAGGTACTGTGTGTGCCTGCAAACTGTCGACATCATCGATGCAGAACAGGACAAGTGTGATTGCCCCACCTGCCAAACATCTAAAAGCACCTTTTTAAATGCCGGTGCCATATCAAGAGCAGTCACCCCAACTCCCTCCACTACCAGGTACCATAAGACCCAACAGCCAATCCCTCGAACAATATATTACAGGACTCCCAGTGCCCCCACCCCTCCCCAGCATAGGAAACCAAACACAGAAGGAGACATTGGCAAAGGACTTCAGCATCCCCCAAGGAAGCAATACACAGTTTCTGGCGAGCAGCTCAAGATTCCCAGAACCAGTAGAAAGGTACTGATCACAGGGATACAGATTTAAAGATGCATAGTACTGCATTGTGGTAAACAAGAATCAAGTACAGGCAAACGCTCACCAAATGCAGATTAAGCAGCAAAAAGCTAGATGATCCGACTGGCGAACACCTCAAACAAGATGCCCAGGGAGGATGGAATTTGTCAACAGAGTGACTTGGCCAAGAGGGGACCAGGACTCTTTCTCCTGCACTTTCCTGCCCACAAAGTCACTGGGGACAGCTATTTCTTAGAGAACAAGGGCATCTTTGTACGGCAAAATGACAGGAGAAGCTCTAAATCATCCTCAGGCAAACACCAGAAACACCACTGAGAATTGCAAACTATGGGCCTCATTACAAATCAGGCGGTACGGAAATAACGGTGGCGGTAAACCCGCCGCCACCGTTGTTTCCGGACCGCCTGATCCCGACTCCTGCAGGTGGGAGGTGATGTTCCCGCCAGGTTTGACCTGGCGGGTTTAACACCGCCCGCCTGCAGGCGGACGAGGAAACACTGGCACCATCACGAGATGCTGTCGGTGTTTCCATGATCCCCATTCCCATTGAGTCCAATAGGACTCAATGGGAATGGGGATTAACACCATTCCGCCTCCGTGATTCCCGGAAAACCGGGGTTGTAATGCCCCGGTAATTCCGGGAATCACGGAGGCGGAATGGTAATACGAGTCCGGCGGTAACCAGGCGGTTTTACCGCTGCGGTTACCGCCGGACTCGTAATGAGGCCCTATGTCTATGTATGTAAGGTTGTGGTCTTACACAATGACCGTCTGCCAATAATGTTGGCCTCGCTGCACGAGGCTCTTGTGGAAGAATGTGCGAGTCTCCCTAAAAACGAACATACGCATGAGTCTCTGTTTTCGCTGATTGTGGCTTTCGCGTTCTTTCGCTCTGGCTGGTTGCATGCAGGAACAACATCTCGTTCCCCATCCTCGTCTCTGCACATGCAGGCACTAATGGTGTTTGCAGGCCCTGTCACTCGGGTCAGGTGTTTGCCGGCCCTAATGCAGGGCCGTCATGGGGAGTGGGGGCAGGAGGGGCAAACTGCCCCAGGCCTCGCACTTGCAGGGGCTCGCGGCCCCCCTCCCCTAAGCATAAGCCAGCACAGTCCACCCGTGTCCATTATTCACAAGGGGGACTGTGCTGTCTCCTCTCTGCCCCTGCAATGATTTTGCTGTTTGTTGAGAAGCTGTTTGGCTCCGCAACAAACAGCAAAATAATGGGAGACAGCAGGGCGGGCTCAGAAGTGAGCTCTGCTGCCTCCTGTTATTCAGCTGACGATGTACACATGCTGAATGACAAGAGAGGACTCCTGTCAGTCAGTGTGTTCACGTTGCTTGAACACGCTGACTGTTTTTTTATTTTCATTTAAATGTGTATGTATGTGTATTTAAATTAAATGAGCATGTATATGTGCCTGATTGTGTGCTTGTATGTTGGTGTTTATGTTGGTGCCAATACTGTGTTTGGTTTTATGTATGCGTGCATGCAAGGAGTTGTGTGACTGGTGGATGAATGCATGGGTGAAAGTGTTGTATGTGAATGTGTGTGTCAACCCCCTCCCGTACATTTAGGAGGCCTGCGGCCCACTTAATCAAGGGCTGGGGTCATGGCATCAGAGGTGCACCTAGGCTAAACTTTTGGGGGTGGCGACGGAGTGGGACTAGCACTTCAAATGTTGGGAGAGGCGCTAACTTCAGAGCCTGTGGGGGAGGGGCAAACTTACTTGTGTGGGCACATCTAACATCTTTCCACATTCGAATGGGACTATTCTGCTGAAGGTTCAATGTTACAAGCAGCTAACTCTTGCCTTCATTTCTGAAACGTCACACTTAAGGACTGCTGTGAGAATGTGATGTCTAATGTCACCACTTCCCTTCTAATCACTACCTTGGCATGCAATTGTTAACCCCACATCACAATTTCAATTACCTAAAAGTGCATGTTTATGAATGCGGGTGTTAACAGTGAAATGTTTTATGTTAGTAATTGCAGGGTCTTTGTTAACAGCGAAGCCCTGGCACCGTTTAACGTCTGTGTCCTGTTCCGTCTGGCCACGGCTCTGTTGGTCAGCCCGGCAGGGGCTGGATGACAGTTTCGAAAGGGGATAGTGAGTGGGACCAATGTGGGGTCAATAAACCCATTGCACTGTCAGTCTCCCCACTGAGGGATGGCATCTGGGTCTTTCTGCTTTTGCAGTTGAAATGGGCCCCCAAGCAGCTGCTCCCATCTTGGCAGTCTTGACACAGACACTTACTGATAATTTGCAGCTTTTAAGCACCACACTGTATTATTTTGACTTCATTAATGATTTAAGCACTTCACAGGAGCCTTGGCCTATTTTTTCAATCTACAATGCCAGGGGTGCCACAAATCACAAAGAAATGGGCCCCCACCAGCTCTGACACATCTTCAACCAGCCCTGCTCCCACTTCCCTCCCAAGATGAGCCCAGCTAGGAAGCTGAATAGCTAGTTCAACCTGCCCTTTGGCTACTAAGCGTACCTTTCACCCCATTACTTTCATAATGCTATGCTAATCTCCGTAGAGGTGGGCTGTGAACAAGCTAAGACCAGACGTTAAGACTTTGGCTTTATCAAAGTTTGTCTGTTGGATGTATAGGCATTTGTACTCTGCATGTGTGATGCTGTTGCTGCTCCATAACCAGAACTATGGGCTGGCGACACATCGAAAGAGGCCTCCTGCAAAGTGGGAGGGCTTCAGCCCTCCCTAGCCAGGGGCTGGCTGCGCCCATGCAGCCAGGTCGAGTCAACAAAACCCAACATTTTGGGAGGGGGCTAGAGCCAGATCCGCTCAGTGCTGTTGCACCCTACATGTCATTCACCAAAGCCCTGTTAAAAACAAACATTGGCAAAGCCAACAGTTTTGGCTTGTGCATACGTATTAGGCATTTGCCAAGCACTGCGATTAGATGCTCAGGTACTCAAACCAGTTTGCACCTTCTACCATCAACGGCCAGTTAATACCAATACAGCAGTGCCTTTACCATGCCTATATGAAAGCCCAAACTGTTAGCATTACAAATGCTTTTTTGCTTTACCCATGTTGCACAGGACTATGCATCAAGGTTAAAGCAAATATACTACTTGGCTAAATTGGCCCACATTGAATTTAGGCCAATCAAGCCAGTAATACCACTTATTGTACACAGTCAGCCTGGACATACTTTCTGTGGCATGGCATGTTTACTGGCTGGGAGTGCGTACATGGTAATAATGGCATATATTAGTGCAACCTGCATGGACCACATGGGAACAACCAGCATGACTATATCTTTATTCTAGCATATTTTGTGTGTATCTGCGGCATTAAATGTATTGGAAAATGTTCCTGCGCACAGTTGGTGACTTGCAACTATGGGGTTTTTCCATGTGCTTCCATGCAAAACCAATTAAATGTATGGATTTCTACCCAATTTTACAAAGAAAGTGCTGTAAAATGCATAATTGTAACCCAGTATTTCAAACATTTTCTTGGGAGTGACAAATCCCTCAAGCAACCCTTGTTTGGTTTGGGCTCCCTCACTGTGCTCTGTCGATCCTGCATAATTGGCACAAACATTTAAGCCTCTTCAGTTCAGAAATGTACCAGCCTCCACTGTATGTCATCTGTCTGTCACTGTGTATGATGTGTGATTTAATGTGCACACAGGGGCAGGGTGCTCCTTCATGCTGGCGTCATGCACCACATGCCGTCATGCCATCCTATATATATTCATGCATATGATACAAAAGTTAGTCTGCCATATGTTAGATGGTGGCTTTCCGGAGGCCCAGCACGAGGAGCTGGCTCCGGTCCTGGAGGCCGCGTGGCCTGGAACGCGGCCAAGGCAGGAGCGCTGAAATAATCACACACACACGCTGGCATGTATTCGCCCGGAACTGCCTCCCTCTCCAGGGGGCAGGGCTTTTATTAAGCTGCCCTACGTCACCGCGTTGCGGGACGTAGGGCGGATATAACATCCCTCCTTTATTTCAAAATAGCCTAACACAACAAACATAAACAACATGCTCAACTATAAACTCCTGCCACTGCTGTTGGCTTAGCATACATAGTCATTCAGCCTCGCAGGCGGTCTCGTGGTCTCTCTCAGGCTGTACCGCTTCGCTTGGGGGCTGTCCCCGCTCGGTTCGTAAGTCTGCTCACCTTCGCTGCATGTGTCCTCACCGCTGGGCAGTCTCGGTGATTGCCAGCTGCGATCCCCCGCGGGTTCCTCCTCGGGGTCTTGCGCCGGCACGTCGCTGCTTTGTTGCTCGTTGTCGTCATGAGGCCCCTCGCAATCCGTCCAGAGGTGCTGGGGCACGGGCTTGAACCAGGAGGCGTTCCTTGTTACTTCCCAACCTCCCCGTGTAACGGTTATCATGGTCCCACGCCGGTTGCTGATGGTCCATGGCAGTTCCTCATACCTGGTGTCTAACTTGGATTTCGTGGGATTTCGCAACATGATGACTTGGTCGCCCACTCTGTGGTTTGAGGGCCTTGCTCTTCTCTTGGCGCTCATGTGAGCATTGGCCCGTGTTCTCCTCGCTTCCACGCGTGCATGGTCGACGTCGTCAGGGGTTCTGCTTGGATGATGGGGAATCGACGAGTTGATGATAGTACCGAACATGAGGTCCGCCGGTGGTATGCCCGTGGTGCTGTGGGGGGTGACCCGATAGTTCCTTAGGAACCGGAATAGGTCGATCCTCCATGGGCTGGCGTTTGCTTTAGATACTCGGAGTACCTTGTTGATGGTCCTCATGAATCGCTCAACGTCCCCATTAGCCTGTGGCCACCTTGGCATGATGTGGTGGTATTTGATGCCCAGTTCTTGTATGTATGACCTAAATTCCTCCCCTGTGAATGGGGGTCCATTGTCGCTCTTAATGGTCGTGGGCAGACCATGGGTGGCAAACATCTTTTCTATCACCGGGATGACCACTTCCGCGGCGGTGGACTCCAGTATCTCGACCTCTGGATAGCGTGAGTGATCATCGATTGCCACCAGTAGATGTAGACCCTCTCTGATTTTGCAAAAGTCAATGCTGATTGCTTCCCATCGTGCCCGGCCACGCTCGGCCGATAGGATTGGTTCTGGGTCTGGTGGTCCACTCGTTATTTGGCAGGGTAGACATGTGTTCACTAGGTCCTCAACACGATCGTCGATGTGAGGGAACCATACCCGGTGTCTGACCCGTGCCTTTGTTCTTGCCAGCCCTTGGTGTCCTTCATGTCCTAAGGCAACTATCCTGTCTTGCAGCCTTGGGGGTATGATGATGCGGTCACCCCTTAGCAGGAGCCCTCCCTCAGTGATTGAGAGGTCTTGTCGAACCGTGAACATGCCCGCTAGGAACTCCTTGGCCCCCTCGGTTCTGTTGCGTGTGTGCGACATGAAGTCTTTCCAGTTGCCTGACATAATGGCGTCTTTTACCAGATCGCAACAGGGGTCATTCTGGGTTTCTGTTGCAATGTCCTCAATGTTTATCGCTTTGGGCCTCATGGTGTGGACCACTTGACAAATGTGCTCCTCCGTTTCTTCGGCGACTAACACTTCCTGCTGGGTGGCTGGTCGTGGGTGTCTCGACAGGAAGTCCGCGGGGTTGCCGCTGCCCGGTTGGTAGACAAGTTCGAAATCATATTGCTGGAGGTGTAGCAGCCACTTGGTGATTCTGGCTGGTGGGTGTGCCGATGACCCAATGAAGATTGGTAGTTGGGGCTTGTGGTCGGTGATCGCCGTGAACTTGCGCCCATATAGGTACACGTGGAAGTGTCGACACCCCCATAAAACGGCGATTGCCTCCTTTTCTATATGGGAGTGCCTTTGTTCCGTTGCTGTGAGCGCCCTGGATGCATATGCAATCGACCTTTTTGTGCCCTCCTTCGTGACCTGCATCAGGATTGCTCCAAGTCCGACTGGGCTGGCATCCACAAATAGTTCTGTCGGGAGGTCCGTGTCATAGTAGGCCATCTTGGTATCAGTTGACAGGGAGTCTTTTATGCTCTCAAATGCTTCCTGGCATTCGGGCCCCCAGTCCCACTTCGTGCTGGCCTTTGTTAGCTCCCGCAGCGGTTCGGATAGGGTTGCTAAGTTCTGAATGAATCTGCCACAGTAGGTGGCCATTCCCAGGAAACTGCGCACCTCGGTGGGAGTCGTGGGGGGGCTGGCAGCTGGTATGTCCACCACTTTCTGGGGATCAGGTGATATGCCGGTGCGGTCGAACCTGTATCCAAAAAAAGTTATTTCTGGTTTTAGGAATTCGCACTTCTCTCGATGGATTGTGAGTCCGGCGCTTTCCAGCCTGCCCAGTAGTGCCTTGAGTCTCACGATGTGTTCCTTGGTGTCCGGTGCATGTATTAGGATGTCATCACTCACGTTCAATACCCCTGGTATGCCTCTGATGACCTCCTGGATGGTCTGTTGAAAAACCTCCGCGGCCGATGATATGCCGAAACTCAGGCGCTTGTACCTCCTCAGACCTAGGTGGGTTGAGAACGTGGTGATATAGCGCGACTCTCTGTGTAGCTTCAGCTGGTGGTACCCCGCCTTTAGGTCTACCTTTGAGAACACACACGATCCAGTGAGGTCAGTGATGATTTCATCAATTGTGGGTGTTATGTGTCGCTCTCTTTTTATGGCTGCATTGGGCAGGCGCATGTCAATGCAGATCCGAACTTTTCCTGGTTGTTTGGGCTTCCGGGTGACTACCATCGGGGAAACCCACGGTGTTGGTCCCGTGACTTCTTCAATAATACCAGCGGCTTCGAGTGACCATAACTCCTTCTCAACTTGTTCCCTCATGTGGAAGGGTGTCCTTCGGTGTCTTACCGCGCGTGGTTGCACTGATTGATCAATATGCAGTTTGATGGTCTTTCCTTTGAGACAGCCTATCCCCCTCTGTAGCTTGGGGTGTTGCCTGAGGAAGTTCTCGACCTCGGATGTGTCGTCAACGTGGCATATGAATTTGACCACGCCCAGGTCTTCAGCCGCATCTCCGCTCAGCAGGCTTTCAATTCCCGCCTTGACAACATAGATCTTCGACCACAACTTCTGTTCACCATGCTCAAGAGTGGTGCGGAACCTCCCGATGACTGGTAGAGGTTTCCGACTGCCGTAGGCAAATAGCCGAGTGTCTGTGGATTTTAGCTCAGGTCGTGGTGCGAGGGTTTGGAAAACGGTGGTTGGCATGACGTTTACCATGCATTTTCGTCGCCTGGCGGTTCTTTTCGACGGTGCTGGCCCTTGGTTTAGTGTAGATACTAAGTACACCTTTCGGCCCTTTCCTTCGTTTTCCGTGCCTGCTGTTTGTCGTAGGGCTGAGAGGTCATCTCCCTCTTCTTCCGTCGAGGAGTTGACTACAGCAACCCTCCTTGCGCTGGCTTGTTTCTTTTTTTTCGATGACCCTTTTTCCTGGGATCCTTGTGGAGGCTGTAGTGGCGTGTTCACTGATCTGCACACTTTCGCGTAGTGATCCTTCCTGCCACATGCTCCGCACGTGGTGCCTTGCGCCGGGCAGTTTCGCCTTCCGTGCCTTTGACCACCACACCATCCACATTCAGCTGGTCCTGGTGCTCGAGGCTGCCACCTGTTCTGGGTATAACCGCTGCCACTTTCACTTCTCGTGGATTGTCTGTCTGAGATTTGAGCAACCATCGCTGTAGATAGTGACGGCTGAAGTTTTTGTAGGGTCACTTCCATGTTGGCGGCCCTGGAGTGGGCGAGCTCCCTCTGTCGACCCAGTTCCAGGATGCGTTGTACGGGGATGCCCTTTTCACTGAGCACGAGACGCCTCAGCTTCTCCGAGTGAATTCCATTTATGATTTGCCTCCTTATCTCCCTTTCAGTGTTCATAAACTCACACGACATGGCCTGCTTCCTCAGCCTCGTGTGGTAGGCGTCGAGAGTCTCATCGGTGGCCTGGATGGTCGTGCAAAAGATAAATGTTTCATAGTCTGGATTTAGTTGCGGGAGAAAATGTGCTGTTAGCGCGTCCTTCGCACTCCGGTATGCGTCTTGGCCGTCATCGACATCCAGGGAGTTGAAGATGCGCAGCACCTCGTCGCCCACACTGAGGAGTAGATGAGCTTTCATCTTTCTGGAAGACGTGACGTCCTTACATTCCATGGCCATCTCAAACTTCTGTAGCCATAGCTGCCATCTGGGCCCACTGGACGATGGGTCTGTGAATGGGTCGAATGGTTGGATCAACGTCGACGAACTCCCCTGCGTGCGAGGCGGCTGTGACGCCATAGACAGGTTTGCCGCCATCCTGGACGGTGTTGAGGGTCCAGGGGTAGATGACCCAGTCGCCATGGTGTAGCGTGCGCTTGGTCAACCATACTCCGCCCTCTGGGTTCGTGCGCGCCCTGTGGTGAGGCAGTGTCCTACCGGCACTTGTGCTCCGATGGATTGGCGCTTCGTGACCCGTGTGCCATGCGAGGGGCGTTGTGCAGGTGATGACCGTGATGACACGAGACGAGAGAAATTTTTTTTTTTCACCCCCTGTGGGGGCCCCCACCGGGTGTCCAAAAATTAACACGGAGCGTCCGTGTGGCATCCGCGTGCGAAGATGGTGGTGGAGCGCGTGGATGCTCGCTCACTTCCTCGTCGCCATTGTTAGATGGTGGCTTTCCGGAGGCCCAGCACGAGGAGCTGGCTCCGGTCCTGGAGGCCGCGTGGCCTGGAACGCGGCCAAGGCAGGAGCTCTGAAATAATCACACACACACGCTGGCATGTATTCGCCCGGAACTGCCTCCCTCTCCAGGGGGCGGGGCTTTTATTAAGCTGCCCTACGTCACCGCGTTGCGGGACGTAGGGCGGATATAACACCATAGACCTTTCTTCAGTAGAGAAATCTAACTTTGCTGTAGTTGATTTGCAGTTGTATTAATAAACCATATTTGGGTCCCTCCACACAAACTCAAGGAGAAACTTCTCGTTGGCCAGTGGGTAAAATCAAAACGGGGCCTCACCAAATGTTTTGCCCCGGGCCTCACCACATCTTGTGACAGCCCTGCTCTAATGGCGTCACTCAGGTCAGGTGTTTGAAGGCCATAATGCCGTCACTCTGGTCAGGTGTTTGCAGGCCCTGTCACTCAGGTCTGGTGTTTGCAGGCCGTAATGCCATCACTCAGGTCAGGTGTTTGCAGGTCCTGTGACTCAGGTTCGTGTTTGCAGGCCCTAATGCCGTCACTCAGGTCAGGTGGTTGCAGGCCCTAATGCCTTCACTCAGGTCAGATGTTTGCAGGCCCTAATGCCGTCACTCAGGTCAGGTGTTTGCAGGTCCTGTGACTCAGGTCTATGTTTGCAGGCCCTAATGCCGTCACTCAGGTCAGATGGTTGCAGGACCTAATGCCGTCACTCGGGTCAGGTGGTTACAGGCCCTAATGGCGTCACTCAGGTCAGGTGTTGGCTAGCCCTAACTCCGTCACTCTGGTCAGGTGTTTTTGTAGGCCCTGTCACTCAGGTCACGTGTTTAAAGGCCCTAATGCCGTCACTCGGGTCAGGTGTTTGAAGGCCCCAATGCCGTCACTCAAGTCAGGTGGTTACAGGCCCTAATGGTGTCACTCAGGTCAGGTGTTGGCTAGCCCCAGCTCCGTCACTCTGGTCAGGTGTTTTTGTAGGCCCTGTCACTCAGGTCACGTGTTTAAAGGCCCTAATGCCGTCACTCGGGTCAGGTGTTTGAATGCCCTAATGCCGTCACTCAGGTCAGGTGTTTGTAGGCCCTGTCACTCAGGTCAGGTGTTTGCAGGCTCTAATGCCGTCACTCAGGTGAGGTGTTTGCATGTCAGTCACCTCCCACGATGAGCAGCTGCTTGTGCCTTCTGATGCTTCTGCCTCTGTGTGGTCATTATAGCTCCGCATCTCCTAATGTTTTCCTCTGCGGACACCCAGGTGTCAGAAGGAAGGGAACCCTTGCTCATCTTCCACAGATGCTGCCATGGTCTCACGAGGAGATTTCAGTTTGCCAGGCTAGGCTGTGCCAAGAGTGGTGGTGGCACAGGAGTCTGAGGGTGTGGGGTAGTGGAGGGGGCCCCTTGGAAGTTCCAGAACAAGTCAATTCTAACTACATCTCTTCCTTTGTGGACTTGCACCAACTATTGTCTATGACTTGGTCTCCGGATCAGTTGACCACTGTAGCCTGTGAACCTCAGTGGATCCCAAACTCGATAACATGCAGGACATTAAGGAAGAACCTAATGGCCATGTCTTGCAGTGAGGCAGGCCCAATCCCTATCCAGTGAATGACAGAACGTCATTGTTTCTGTGGTCCGGTCCCTTGTACCGCTGCCGATTGAGACAATGTTCCCTCAAACAGGGGATGGAGGAGAACATGGCTGACATTATGGAATGGGTCAGGCAAGCTTTCATAGCTCATTGATGGTTGCCAGACCCAATGGAAAATGCCTGCCAATTGCCAGTGCAGACATTAAAAGAAATTGCATGGGAAAGGAGTCACTGGAAGATGGGCCACCATTGGCCGAGGATAAACATTACTGTATCATTTAGGACAAAGCTATGGAAGATATCAAAGAGAAATGACAAGTGCAATGTATCGAAAGTGGTTCCACTGATTTAGAAGCCATAAATATGACCTCAGATCCAGTTCCCAGGGCATGTTATCAGCATGCCTGCGTTTATGGTTCAAGAGTCGGCCAACCTGTGAGGCCATGACCTGGGTAGTCAAGTGAGCCGGACCCCCTGTGGGCCCCACATCCGGACTGACTGTGCTTATTCCCAGTTCAACTACTTTAAAGAGTATGGCCATTGGAAGAATGAATGCCTTATTGGATGCTGGTAGTAGGGTACCAACCCTTTGCCAACAGGTATCATTCTTTCCTCAACCAAAATGATCCCTACTAGGAGTGGGGCCCGACAGAAAGCTTACCAGGGGGGGGTCTCCAAAGTATCATCTGCCTCCTCCAGAAGCTTCTCAATGCCCGATGACCCCATTCAGTTTCCCCCAATGACAACCCAGGTGTCACCCGGTATCGATCACTCTCCAGCAGTCCATTGCCCTATCTCCCAACAGTGGTCCATGATTTAAAAAAAACTAAATTACTGGTGGACATAGGGGCAATACAAAGCACTCTTAATGCCACCAAATTCCACTATGGAGCCACTATCAAGCGGTAGGTCTGGAGTGGATAACCTGCTCCCTCACTCTGCCCCAACCAGAAGGGGCCATTTCTGAAATTCCTGAGGACAATATTAAGGGTCCTGAGTGTCTCCCGATTTCATCTGTTACCACAGTGCATGCTTGCTTTACCTACAGAAGATGACTCTTCGCTGGACCCAGTTTCAGATGTACTGTGGGCATTAGATAGTAACAATGAAGGCTTAATTCATTTAATATTCATTTACTTTCTTTATTTTGGGACAATGTGTCCCATCAAAGATCAGATCAAAAAGAAAAGCACACCAACATAACCACATTAAATACAATGTGCACTCACCATGCCATTTTGAATATTGTGACAAATCTGTGGATGCCTTCCCTTCTCCCGTAGCCGGAGCCCTTTCCCATGGGGCCAAGGCAGTGTGTCCACAGTACAATAGTCGCACCAGGGGAGGATCACATGGGAGAGTAAGCCCCTTATGCGATTAGGGATGGCCCTCCCAGAGAACGCAGTATTCCTTCGCTCCTTCCCCAAGCCAAACTATCCTTCTCTATTCCCCATCTGTGCCAATGTCTTCTATTGTTAGGTCAACCAACCAGGTATGTTAGACCTGACTAGCGGCCCTGAAAAAGGAAAATGCCAACTCCAATATAAGTACTGTGAAGAAGAAGATCACCAGGAGTGGGAAAGTCACTTCAGCGAACTGGAGTGAACAGTCTAGACTCTCGTCGCATTGATTGGCCAATGGAAATACAAAACCACAGAACGAAACCAACATGGGCCGAGCCATCCTCCCAAGAGGAAATGCGGGACCCGTCTAATCAGTGAACAGGGGACTGCAGCAGGAGACGCTGTGCACGGAGGTGAAAGGGGGTGCAAAGGTAGTCCACAGTGAAGGAGACACTTTGTTCGCTACCCGAACAAACCTCTGAGCGTCCCGAGACTCGGCAAGCCTCGGGAAAGGAAAGCCCCATCTAGAGAAGGGAGCAGACACTGGCGGAATGACCGCCACCGAGAAGAGAAATCCGGACGCAAGTTGAACGGCGGGGACGCCACTGACCGCAGAAAATGACCGGACGATGCCGGAGTATCAGAGTAAAGCACCGCTGCTCTGAAGACATGAACCCCAGAAACAGGTACGCAGGCAGACTGAGAGGTGCTGGAGGCCCGAGAGGAATTGGGAAGCAACTACAGAACAAGAGGTAATAGGTTCTGGGAACCGCACCCATATGAGAGCAAGAGAATAAGACGGTCTGGGACCCTGAGAGAAGCATAGACAGTACAGAAGGGATCATGTGGTTGCCAGGACAGTAAACCAAGCTATTGCAACAGAGCATTGCAAGTTTGGGACCCGCACCCATATGAGAGCCAAAGAACAAGAGGGTCTGGGACCCTGAGAGAAACAGAGACATATCAGAAGGGAGCATACACTTGGCAGGAGAATAACCCAAGCTATTGCAACCATGCATTGCAAATCCGGGACCCGCACCCCCATGAGAATTTGAGAATAAGAGGGTCTAGGACACTGAAAGCAAAAGAAAGATATAAGAAGAAAATCTATGCTTGGCAGGAGAGTGCACCAAGCAGGTATAATACAGAACTGTGTGTTTGGGACTCACACCAGTAAGAGAATATAGATGTACAGTGAGGTCTGTCTAAGAAGATGCAGGGTCTGGGACTCAAGAAAATAAAGAAAGGAAAAGAAAGCAGAAGGAATCCAGGGGAAAGTAGCTAACCCCTAAGCCTTGGAATAATACATTTTAGAACATTTCTTTTGTCAACTTCTAAAGTAGAACCAGAAGGCGATAAGGGGAAAGGAGCTAACATTGTGGAACATTTCCTTTGTCATTTTGATCACCCAAGACATTGGTAACTCTTCTTTTGGCACAAACTCTGATTGTCACTTTACTTTGGAGGAGAACACCCTTACTCATTTGGTTTAGGTTATTAGTGTTATGGTCAGAAGTAGGTTTTTGAGACACAACAGTGACAGACTCTTTATTTGACATCCTGACATTGTCAATAGTTTTCTTTGAGGCAGGGAAACCCCTCTTAGCTTTAGGGACAGAGAACCCATTTCCCTACACTTGTACTGGTTAATAAAGGTTGTAGCCAAAACCTTGCCACCTTTGTGCCTGAGCCTTACTTCTGCACCCTTACATATGGTGTCAGAGGTGGGATCTGACCTAGTTGACACAAACTGGGGGAACCTGAGATTTTCCAAATTGACCAAGACCAATTCCAGTCCCACAAATTATACATCTGTGAAAAGCTCCACACAGATTATATTTTCTTCCAGTGGGCTGGGTCCTTTAGCGAGAACTCGAGAGCCCATTTGCCCTCCGGGCCACAGGATGGGAGTCAGGTTTTCCCCCCTGACTTCAGAATCTATTTTACCCACTAGGAAGAATGAAGAGGGGAACATTTATCATCTTTCTTTTTCCAATGTGTATTAGGTTCCCAGTAGGGACAGCATTGTCATTTCCGTAGAACTTAGGATAGAGATCCACATCAACTCAGTTGTATATATCATGGCCCCTGAGGGAACGGGCTGTGTGAGAGTACTACCTCTCCTAACCTATGGAGATGAGATGAAGTTTATTCTCCTGAATCTTACATACAGGCTGCTTCAGGTTAAAAATGGTGAGTTAGCAGGACACCTGATATATGATACCCTATGGGAACTTCCTTACCACCAAAAGCATAGAAGGGAGAGATTGTGGTAACCCAAAGAAACCTCCCAGTGGGAAGAGGATACCAGAACAGTCTGTTCCCGGAATTAGTGGCATAGAGTAAGTCCTCATTTGGAAATATGGACCCTCCCAATTTCCCAAAATCTAGGAAGACATCTTCCCAGTGGTGATAGGAAACCATGAGGCCATAGTCTCTACATCATCCGTGTGATGGTACTTTGGTACTCTGGGGAGTGGAGGCACCCTTTAGCAATGAGAACACAATTTCCAACCCTGAAAGCTTTGAAACATCCAAGCCGTTGGAGGAAACGCGATGCTGACTTTCCAAATCGCTCCATTCCCTGTTGTAACTCCATCGGGGGGAATGCAACAGCTATCAAGTACGTGATTGCTCTTTTCAAACGCACAACCCTGAGATTCCTGGCAACCTGACCCGAAAGGGAGGAGGGAGTAAAGCTAAGGATATCATAGGTTGTTGGGATATAGTTAAGGAACCCACACGATAGGGGAAGTTAAATTACCAGTTGCCCTTTACCAACCTATCAGGGGTCCTTCGGCCATATCTGTGCTAAGGGAAGAAGTTTCAGATCCTTCTCTCCAAGAGGATAACCTGGAGGATATTAAATTCCTCTCTTCTCTAACCGCCTACCAGACTAACTCCCAGGTAGATCTAGAGCAGACAAAAAAGGATCCCTGAGATCCCCTAGAGAGACAAGTACAAGACCCATGTAAGAAAGAAGAGGACCAGGAAGAGAGTTGTCCAGATGCCCAAACATCTCTTTCCCTTACACAAGAACAAAAGGTTATTCTTGTGCAGAGAAGGGCCATCCCTTAGGCATTGTCCCTTAAACCTCTTACCTTATTTGTGATCATCTGAGAAAGGGCACTCCAAGGGAGTCCAAAAAATCAGAAAACGAGGAAATGAATACTCCAATTATGTCTATCATGTGTCCAGCCATTCCCCATATATAAAGACTCTGAAGAGAAGGGGGGAACAGTCGTTTTTAAAGGGAGAAAGAAAAATAAAAGGGGTAAAAACAACACAGACTAACTTTATACTGGAGGGAACCAAACCATCTATAGGATCCCAGCTACCATTTGGAAGAAAAACCTTTGGGCCAACCTACATACCGGGAATAAAGGTTGTGCAGTACGTCCTAAATATTTATCCATAGGGTGTGTGAGGAAGGCATGGTATCGAGCAATAGACACAGACACAATGGATACAAGTTTTGAAAACCTTTATTTACAGTTTTGATTGGGATAGTAAAATTTGTAACTGGCCCCAACTCTAAAATGGGAGTAATCTCAACCATTAAACAATAACAAATACTTCAAGTCAGTCTGGTCAAAATAAAAAGGCCTATACTAAGAAAACCTAACCTTGCCCTCCTTCTTAGAATTACAAATGTGTTAAGGGAATACAAAATGAAAATAGTGTCTCAAAAGGAAATGTCAGAATGGCTTCAGCGCCAACTCCCTTCCCCAGATTCAAACTCACGGTGTCTAGCAAGTCTTTCAAAAAACAAAAGATGGGTGGATAGCACAGTTCTATCAGTCTTGCACACTTTGGTTTACTGGTACAATTCAACAGTTCAATCTTAGGCTTTCAACTTCTGGTAGTTCAATCACTTCTTTAGGCTTTGTCTGCCTTGTCATCAATACCCAGTTCATATATTCTCAATTTCTTACAGTTCTACATATGCTTCGCTCTGCCGGGCTCGAGCCTGTCTTGTTTCACTTCATCACACAATTTCTTACAGTTCTGCAGAGGCTTCCCTCTGCCGGGCTCGAGCCTGTATCACCTTCGTGAGGGTTCCCTTCCCCACGTTTTGTCTCATATATCTTTTCACTGTGGAAAGCTTTTGAGACTTCAAGGAATTTACATAGACCTCTGCATGACCACTTTGACCTCTCTTTCAACAATACTTCAATTCACATTCTTTTTTTGCAGCACCAGTTCCTCTTGGTACTTGAAGTTCTTATTCTCTTTCACTTGCCTTCTTGGTTCTTATCCAAACTTCTTATATTTCGCTTTTGTCCTCTTGGCATATTTCACAGATCACAGATGTTGCTTTCCTCTTATTCAACTTTCTTTCCTTATCACGGTTTCCCTTAATCTCTGCTTGTAATATCTTCAAAATTCATAACATTTCACAGAGACTTTTGAATGTGTGACTTCATCTCGCAGGACCACTCTGCTACTTTGCACATGACCACTCTGCATGATGAAAGTAATGGAAGCTCTTGTCTCCCCGCTGCTTTCCAATTTCCTTGAATCCTCCTGCTACTTTGACATGTTTCAATCTGGTTTCTGGCCAGGGCGCAGCACAGAATCAGTCCTGAAATCGGTGCTCGAAGACGTAGCACGCCTGGTAGATCAAGGGGTGTCATAGCCGTCCTTCTGTTAGATCCATCAGCAGCTTTCGACACGGTTGATCACCCCACGCTGATCGCCTGTCTGTCTGCTGCTGGCCTATCTGGTTGTGCTCTTGATTGGTTCACTGCCTTTCTCGCTGACAGGTCCCAGTCGGTATCTCTTCCACCCTCCGGTCCCTTCCGGTCCCTTCCGGTCCCCTCCTGTCTCTCCTGCCTGCACGGGTCCTGCAGGGATCAGCACTCTCGCCGATCTTATTTAACGTCTATATAAGATTCCTTCTCCTTCTTCACCAAGGCCATGGTTTCCGCTATTACTTCTATGCGGCTGACACTCAGATCTTAGTCCGGTTAGACCTGACTCAGGCTGAGACTGCTGCTAGACTGAGGAAATGCTTGGAGGAATGGGTAGCTGGATGTCATCTAACTGGCTTAAGCTCAATTCCAGTCAAACGGAAGTCCTGGTTATTGGGTCTACTTCCCCCCAGCTATATTGGACCAGCGACTTCTGGCCTCCCTCACTTGGCCCCCTTCCTACACCCATGCAGTCGGTAAAAAAATCTAGGTGTCAAAATCTCGGCTTCCCTGACCATGGAAGATCAGGTGGCGGCAGTCTGTAAGACTGACCATTTTAAACTCTGGGTCCTACGAAAGGTCCTTCCTTTTATCCCCACAGCCTGTCAAGCCCCAGTGGTGGCTGCATTAGTACTAAGTGGCCTAGACTATTGTAATTCACTCTACGTGGGGCAACCTCCCTCCCTCCTTAAGTGGCTACAACCTCTACAAAATGCGGTGGCAAGATCTATCCTTTGCCCTCCCTGTGGCACTCCCATGTCCCCCCTTCTCAGGCAACTGCACTGGCTCCCCGTTGAAGCCTGTTATGTTTAAATCCATGTGCATAGCTCACCGGGCCGTCTACGGCATCAGTGCTGAGTATTTGCAAGCCAAATTTGTGCACTACTCTCCTACTCTGCTCCTTCGCTCCCAATAAGCCCTTTTTATAGTTATTCCTTGGTTCAGGCTGGCCCGGTCAGGTGGGCGTGCCTTCTCTATTGTGGCTGCGATCACCTGGAATAAACTGCTGCTTTCGTTACGGAGTACTGCTGACCATCCTGGATTCTGGCATAAACTTAAAATGCTACTATTCTAAAACTCTTCGTCTGCTTCTCCCAGCCTTCAGCCCCCAGCGCCATGATGCCCTCGACGAACGTGCGCTTAACAAATTCTCTTAACATAACATCTTAACATACTTTGTATCCTTTTCTTTCAACAATTGTTCTCTTCATTCGTGTTTTAATTGCACATGCGCAACCTTCAACTTTCAATTTACAGTCACTTTCCCTTTAACATCAACCAGACTTTTGTTTCCCTCGATAACTCACTGGCTATGTTAATTGGATTTCTTTCATCTCTTTCCTGCAGCTCAAGGCCATTACCAATGCCTCTTCTGCTCCTTCCCAACTCTGTCATTCACCCAGAGGATCGCAGGCCGCTTTCTGGCAACCTGAAGGTTTCTTTCCTCCGCTCGCTCGGTTTTGCTCCTCGAACGCTTGCGGCCTCCCAAAAGCATGGAAATCTTGCCTGGCTTTCTCTTTTATCCTCTCAACTGTCGATCAGCCCGTTGGCCTTACATCCTCCACATTCTGGTTTGGATCAGCCTCAGAAAAGCAGTTCCTTCTCGTACCCAGGCTCGCTCAAAGAATGCCTGTGTGCGCCGCCTTTTATCTTCACAGGGAATGTTAATAAGTGGCAGGTGTACATTGTCAGAGATACATGACTGACTCTGCCAGGACTCATTACAGGGACAGGGCCAATGCAAGTTAGGGGAGGTAATCCTTCTAACCTCATTCCTCATCTTCCTTGGTGCAGTACTTTTGTCAAGGTAAAGTGGGGAGGAACTATGGGAGTTGTAGTTTCCCATAAATGAATCAGGGATAGGGTTAGATGGGTTATGGAAAAAGGGGGATGCCATGTATCACCATCGGGTGCTTCTTCACCACTCCACAAGGACCCCTACCCAGGAGGTCCTCCCTCACTTGTCCACCCCAAGGGGTGGGATCTAAAAATGGATGGCCACCTGAGTACGGGATTCCCGGGGACTAGGTTATGAAACACCCCCTGGTCTTTCAAATGTGGAAGAAATTCCAAGAGAAGGCAGTCCGGTGCATACATGGCCATACAGAGGTCTACCCATAAGCTAATTTCCTTGTCACCATCTTAGGAGAAGAGCTGTGGATAACAGCTGCAGTGATCTCAGATCTACCGCTCAACTGGTCATAGGCGACATGGTGCCCCAGGTAGGTGGCTGTCCCAAGTGGCCCTAATAGATCTTAAGATAAAAGCCCTAGGGGATTGTATGATAACAGCCAAAGTACAGACCAAGAATCCTTTTTCTGATGTGGATTGTTGCAGCATTAAAGTTGGACTTTAATTATAGATGCTCAAAAGCTTCTGATTTTGACTTTTGCGAAAACTATCCTGTATCATTGATCTGTATATGTAAGCACCAAGCACTTAACCACAACAGTTGAAACACATTGAACTATCTTATTTGGATTTGGCGTATGTTTGCGACATGGTTAATCCAAGTGACACCAATTTCTTTTAAAGCTTTTGTTATACAACCATTTGTTGTGGTGGTCCGGAAAGGTCCTAACGATAAAGAGGGGTTCATGTTGCACGCGCCATATTTGTAACTGGGGGTGCAGTGAAATTGGTGCGATTTTGCATTTTCATATGTATTCAGTATAGTTAAGTGTGAATGGGCTATGTTAATTTAGTGTTACTTTGTGTTTAAATTGATACATATTAGATTTGCATGCTTGTAGAAAGATAAAATGCTAAAACCGGCAAATTAAATATAAACACGATCAGGACATGGGGTGCGATGAAGTGCCTAGAAGCTGGGCGACGAAGAGTTTCATAATGCAACAGCCTGCTGACTGGTACCTCGAAAGCTAATATTCAGGTGCTTCAAGTCACGCAGAATGGCGCGGCTCGTGCCGTTCATGGTCTGCCCAGGAGAGACCATGTCACGGAAGCCAGGAAGGAACTCCACTGGCTCCCGATTAAACACCATGTCACACACAAACTATTGTCTCTTAACTTTAAATGTTGCAACGGTAATGCCCTGCAGTACCTGGAAGATCGCATCAAGGCCCTCCCGCCAGGCGGTTGTCTACGTTCTTACGATACATGCAAACTGGTGCAACAATCTTGACCCACTTGCTTGAACCCTCCCGGTTCCCTTCTCTTTATGGTTTGCCAAATGTCTCTTATTTCTCTAGGGCCCTACAGGCGCTTTTGGCTTTCTGGATTCGTTAAGCATTGTGCTGGTTTCAGTATTTCTGCACCTGCTCTCCATTGAAAAAAGAGTGCAGTTCAAATCCCTGTGCCTGGTCCATAGGGCTTTTTTATGGAATATGGCCTGAATAGCTTCAACGAAAACTCTGCCCCTCTGTTCCTAGTCGAGCACTTGGCTCTCATTATAATGCTGTTATAGCTATCCCTAGAATGTGTCTCCTCCGTGTAGGAGATCGGGCATTCTCAGTTGCAGCTGACAAACTTTGGACCTCACTCCCTTGCAGATTGCGGCTGACAGAGAACCATCTTACATTTTGGTGTGCTGTAAAGACCTTCCTTTTCTAGTGAATAGTCTGGCTCCTCTGTCCACTGGATTAGGGCCAAGTTGCCTTAGGGTGTTTGTGTGCTCTATACGTATTAAATAAAATAATATTCATATCTCTGGATTCTAGGGCTTATATAACCGTCTTTCTCTCTTTCCTTCTGTTGATGGGGTCCCGCTTGCCTCGCTCCACCGTGGGAAACTACAGTGCCATCTATATCTTTGGGTGTGCTCCAGCGCTGAAGCATCCCAGTGGAGTTGTTGCCATTCACCTCTATTCTCTGCGTTGTCAGCCAGTGTGCATCTGCTTCTCGAATGTTGCCCGGCATGGCAGACTCATATAAAGAAGAGAGAATTCTTTCCTCTGTTCTCTCCTGGTCGCGGTGCTGGTTTGTGGTCCTTGACCCACCATGGCTGCAGCTTCGGTCACGCCAACCGGGCAGGACGGTTCTCCTGTCTCCGTCTCTTGTTCGGCTTTGTTGCCTCTCTCGGTGCCGGCTTTCCAGCATCCCTACTTCCTTGCTTCTACCCATGATGCAGGTGGCTCTGCAGTGTAGTGTCGCTCCACCCCTCTAGGACGTCTGTACACCAGAGGCTCACCTCTGCATAGGATTCTCCCTCCTCCATTCAAGGTTCTACGTCTCTTTATTCGTGCTCACGTGCATCAAAGGGTTTGTTGCTGTACTACCACAACAAAGTTCAGCTGGTCTCCAGTATGAATTTGGGCCAATACAAAAAAATTACTCTCAGTATTCGTTGCAGGCCATATAGACGTAACATCAGTTTCTTCTATTCCCATATCGGCAGATATTGGATTCTTTGGAGGGAGTTCCTTAAAGGAATGGGAGTCCTTGTCCCCCATAAGAGAGTCACTTCCCTGACCCTTAGGGAGGTTCTTGCTTAGGGGCTCACCTGACTAGCTTCAAAGGGATGGCCCCTGGGAAGAAGAAACAAATTCCCTAGATTCATCACACAACATTGTATTCGATATGCCACACACAGTGAGAGTGCCCCAGTCATTTTTCAGTAGAAGAGTATACACTAAGACTCAACACATCTCTCAGGTGCAACAGTTCAAATATGAAAAAAACTTGGTTTATCAAACGTATTGTCCAGGTCAAGAGGAGATTGAAAAAAATCAGATAAGATTACAAAGAGTATTGGTATGAAGAAGTACTGATCTGAGTTTCATGTGGAAGAAGATACATCACTCTAATGCACATCTAGCAATGTCAGCGACTCAATCCTTGACCATATAGTTACCACATAAATGGATTTAAATGTAAACTATTTATTGTTATAAATTATTAAAAAGGTGTAAGTACATAACCGAAGAACAAGCAATTAGAATACTCATAGCACATTCTAATTATATTGTGATATTGATGAAACTACAATGAACCTCTATATAGCACCAAATGTTAGATGGTTATCAAAATACAGGACACTTAGTATTACTTTATTAAATTTGTGATTGACGATTCCTTGACAACATATAACCAATGTGAAATGGGTGATGTGACGATCCTTCAGATCACATCACTTCTCCTCAGGCAGGAGCCCCTTTCCATGAGCTAGGGAGGTGAGGCCGCTAACCAATAGTCCCCGAGGGGAGGTAACATGCAAGAGGATCTCATGGAGAGGAACTCCTCTCCTGGGGGTAAGGATGTGATTGGGAGACACGGACCCTTTAAACCCCAAACCTGAAGTCTGATGTTAATGCCCGAACCTTCTAAACATAAGCTCATATCCGAAACTATGTGTTATTGTAAAATATCAAACCACCCTGATTTCATAGCTACAGGGACAACAAAGAGCTTGCGAACGCTACAATGGAGCAGGACGAAGGCTCGATTAGCTGCTGTCAATTGGACTGACGTTACGCTGGGGCTGTCCCCGCTATTTAAACTGAGCATCAAAGAAGGACTGAGTTTTTCATTGTCCAATGGCACGTACGCTTCTGGAATGCTGAGAGCTGTTGTACAACCAGAAGGAGAACCCGACAAGTGAGGAGGCCACGTCAAAGTCTGCAATGCGACCTGGAGCTTCGGGAGACTGCTGCGAGACACATCTCCAAAGTTAAAGAGTTGAACAGCGTCTTGCAAGTCGGTTGGAAACTGGTGCAGAAAACGTGAAGAAACAGAAAGGTGGTGGCGCGACCTGTGGTGGGTGGACAATCCAGTCCAACAATGGCGCTGAGACCAACTACCATAGCCTATAGCAGAGTCGCATAGGCAAATGAGTGGAGAGTACAAGAGGTTGTGGCATGTCCTTTTGTGGGTGAACCGAGCAGTCCGACAACTGTGCCAAGATCACCAGTAACAATTGGCTGCAGAGAGAAGCAGGCTGTGGAAGAAGCATGAAAGAAGAAGTTGAAGCAGAGGAAGAGGACCTGCAACCACTGACGAAACTGGTGAAGAGTTCCCCTGGAGAAGGCAACAGGAACAAGTACAATTCCGGGAGGGGGCCGGGAAGATTTGAGACTGTAAATCATGAGGTAGCAGAGAGAATAGTAAATCACTTTGTACCACAATTCCCTGGGCAGTTCCCCAAGAGCATGATGCTGGAGAGTCGAGAGGAACTCAGGGACTAGCTTTGTCGTCCCAGTGGGAGCAAGCAAAAGGGTACAAAGAAAGTGGAGTGTGTTAAACTCTCATTGAAAAAACGACAAGTTTTTTTGAAAACTATAAAGAACATTGGGGAACCACCTAGGAGAAGGGAGTCATTCTCCTAGCCCCACAAGGATCTCATAGAACTGTTTGTTTGTTATGAAAAGGTTGGAACTTTACTTTGAGAATACTTGACGTCTTTTGCATCCAGGAGAAGGAAGTAATTCTCTTGGGTCACGATCAGAACCGGAATGTTATTTTTAGTTGTAGTGACAGGAATACCGTAGGAGCTTTTTGACTGGGCTGGTGCCTTTTGAGTTGGACTTTCACTGACTTCCTGATGAGCACCCGTCTTTAGTTTAGTTAGAGAAACCCAATTAGAGTTAAGGACATATCATTTTTTTCTTTTATTTGAATAAAGGTCTATAGCAACCACACTTGGTCAATCTCGTCATTCCTTGTTGCCACAGTGTTAAATCCTTATTGTTACTAAACATAATGAAGATGGAAAACAAAACAAACATAAGTAAAGTGTTATATCAAGAAATAACTCCGTGACTCTGCGCCAATTTCTTTCAAAAAGTTATAACTTTTTGAAAGAAATTGCCGCAGAGTCACAGATTTATTTCTTGATATAATGCAATTTCACGGTATAGGCTTTATACCGACAACTCCGAGGAATTGCAACATCATGAGTAAAGTGTAATATTTGAAATTCTGAATTAAGAAGTGTAGTATCAAAAAAGAATACTAAGGAGTCGCCCACAAGACCAGCTGTAAACAGTAAAAGTCAAACACGTATTTCATACATAAGTAAAGTGTGCCTTAGTCTTCTTTTAATGTCTGTGGAATCATTATGAATGAGCAAAACAGAGTATCCGAGATCTATAATAATGTAGACTATTTTACAGCTAGATCTAAGTGGGGGAATAGGTTAATCTGTACAACATATAGAAATATCAATATGGAAAAGTAGGATCCGATCAGAAATCAAGACTCTACAAGATGGCAGTAAAGGAGGAGAAATGTTGGGTTATTATGAGTCTCTTTTTCATGCTTACTACTCTAAATAAATTGCATCCCAAGATGGCTATTGAAACTGATGAGAATGTAGAGCACACGTGTTTATTATGATGCTTGAACATACAAAATAAAGAAAAAGCCTGCGGTAAGCATTTTCTTAGGTTATTTAGAGAAATACTTTAAAAGTAGAATAAGCAACTAATGAGGAGGATAGTTCATAATCAGATAGATGCAAAATAATTTCCATATAATAATTCTCAATAAAATAGTGTTCCGATTATAATAATGTTTTTAGATGAAAAGTGAAACAGAAACTTGATTGAATTACCAATGAAAAGTGACAACTAGCATAAAATGCAACACCTAACATTTCCATCAGATTGAGATGTGATTGTTTTTCTCAACAGTACACACCATTAATTGTGGAAACATCTTGAACAGGGATGTCTACATAAGAATCTTTATATCCGATTAGGAGACAACACAGAATATATCAATCAATCAAATCAAAATATGATGCTAAGTATTTTAGTGAAAATGTTGAAAGAGCTCCCTGTAAGTTGGACATTTTAAGATGTGCTGTGGGATGAATTTTATAATTGCTTTATTTAGAGACTAAAGGAGTGTTGCGAGAGGTTTGGGGTTGTTTGTTCATCTGATAATTGATAGCGGCAAACTGTCCGAAAGAAAACTGCTTACATGCGATCAATTATCAGAGGAACAAACTGCAACCCAAATGCGCATGCTCTCCTCCGGCCTGATTTCCCAGCCGCCAGAATTGTAATCGGTCGGTGTTACCGGGAAGTCAGGCATGTGTAAATCATTACAGGTCCAGCAGCAACCTGCCAGTAGCACCGCTGGACCCTAAATGAGGCCCAATGTAATTTAAGTAGCAATGAGGGTTACTACCGTTGAATTTATATGATCTACAATGTGTGCCCAAATACGGCTGTCTTGACCAGAAACCCTCCCACTGGCACTCATGTACGTAAGGGTGTCAGACAACAGAACATTTTTCTTATCCCTCTATGGAATACTTATGGCCGGGCCAATGTGCTTCCCTTCTGCTTCACCACCTATGTTCAATCCTACCTGTTTGCTACACAAGCTGACTTAGTAAGGGTTATTGTCAGGTACTAATAGTGTGTCTCAGTTCTATCCCCTCACAGACCCACACTGGGTTGTTTGAAGAACTTGAAGGGAAAAGACACGACATCCAAGTTGTCACAATCACAGTCAATGGAGGGAAGAGAGATCGACACTCTCCCCCGAACCACGGAAGCCGAATGAACTCGACCCTCCCACCGTGGTTGGCACAGGCGCCTAATTTAGATAACAGGTCACCACTTGGCAGCCAATGGGGGGAAGAGGGGTTAGGGAGAGGTTGTGGGTAGGGAGGGGAATTTAGGCAAACCGGAAAGAGGTTGACGAACTCCTACAGTGGATGGGATCAGGGAAGCCCCAGGAAAAAACCCTACTCTGTTTAACATACAACAAACAGTACTTTCACCAGTACTCCTGACATGTGTTTAACTCCAGAATAGTACACCTTAATACATGTACTATACCATGCTTACATCCGACTCTGACTGAAACAACACATAAGCAAGCAATATGAACACATAAGAGAAACCTTCCCAGAATGATTAAACAGTACACATGGCCCTTAGGGCAGCGTTAGCAACGTACAACAAAAATACACTTCCCTTAGTTTAATTCACTAGTGAAAAGTTATGGTCCATTTGCAATAAGTCAGGAATGACCCTAATAAACACTTTAGAATGTTCGTGTGCCACATGCGTATCCACGACACTTAGTTTTATTCCCAACATGTAAAATACAAGAAATGCGGTCGTTACTTATCTTAGATCTGAGGGCCCCTCGGGACCTCCCAGACACAAGTGAAAATAGCTGAACAATCACTTCAAGCCGCTTTGCCAATAGTGCCCCGTATTGCCCTCATGAGTACTTAACTGGAGTCTGGGAAACTCTGAGGAATTTCCCAGACGAAGAACTTCAAGCATTGTATTGCCGGTGACTCAGCGCCCCTCCTGCTTCATGCTGCACAGTGAACGCGTAAACTCCCGAGCGTGCCTTGCCTCAGTAGCACGCGAATTCCAACTCTGTGAGGCCGAACGCGGCCGTCTGCCTTCCGCCGCACAATGAAATAACAATAAGCCACACCTGCCGGTAGCCGTTACCTGCCTTTAAGCTGTGTTGATTCTTAATGCATTGCAGCTGACAAGGCGCACACGGGCCGAACTACCAGAACCCCCAAGAATGCTGGAAATTGTAGTTTTCACATCCAATTCAGCCCATAATGTCTCAATCGGCGTATTTACACACTCCACGCCTTTGCCAGCCCTGATTCCTGACACAAGGAGACCTGGTCTATAAAAAAGACCAATCATAATACACAACCTGCTTACAGCCCAGTGGAAGAACCGCATGCCGTTCTACTCACCACTAACACTTCCTTAAAGTGCAAGGGACTTCCGACCTGGATCCACACATTGCACACCAAGAAGTTACAAGAGTATCTATTGGACAGGGAGAGTTTGACAACATTCTGGCAGACAGTGGGTGAGGAGAACCAGAGCATCCAGCAGTGCATGAGTGTTCCTGCGCAGCAGCAACACCCCATTACAATTTGTGTCCATGACCAGGGGCCAGTAGCACCGACTCAGCATCTCCAGCCACCTGAATATACTGGGATCTATTCTCATAGACTGGCTCAAAAGTTGTAGGCCACAGGTATACCCCAATGCCCACGTCTAGCCTGCTCCTGGGGATGGGTAAAGCACAGCCCATGAGGACAGTAACACCCAGGCAAGGAGGAGGGCTGTCCTTGGATTTCTTGAGAGTCAGGGTGCAAGAGGGACAGCCAATATAGGCCCTCAAGGACCTGGCTGTTCTTCCCGGGCAAAGTCTCACCGTGGTAAGTAAGAAGCTCTGCTGGATGCCCTGTCTATTCCATTGGCATTTGCCATATGGAGAAGAAATGCTGTGTGCAACTTGAGGCAAGCTTTTGCCTCCTACATCAAAGCAAAGGATATGATGAAATGCCCTGGCCCACCTGAATCAGAGCCTGCCTGCAGTGGTGCAAGCAGCCATCCTGGCCAATTGGGGCAACAGTCCAGACACCAGTGCCTTGTTTGACACCATAAATATCACAACAGCTGCTGCCATTAAAGCAACTGGCACCAATGCTGATAGTTTTACAGACCTACGCCGCCGGGATCTGGCTGACCTTCACTACCATTTCAAGTGAACTAATGGCACCTGTTTACATCGTTCCCCGTGTGCAAACATCCATATTAACAAAGCCTTTCCCAAATGCTATCATCGCTCTTGGACTGTACTATCGCTGTGAGACTACTGTGTACAAGATGCTTCCCAATGCTTGGGTGGGCACCTGCAGAATCTGACACATCTTTTCGACCGTACATGTACTGCCACACTACCCAGCACAAACTGCAACTCCTGTTCATCACTGTAGGGCATCAAACACCACCGCAGATCATCCATCTGTGTTTCATTGGGTTGACAGAAGTGCCCTCTCTTGGCTAGAGGTTGTAGAACTGGAGAGGTTCTTCTCTTCCTAAACCTGTTGGCATCTTTGTAGGTGCCTAGTCAGCAATCCAGCCTGTAGTACATGGCTTAATCCTGTAAGATATATTTTGTTTGAAAGAAGGCTACTTTCATTAGGCGGGCAAAACTGTTCAAATGCCCCCTCATTTTACAGTCCCGCCCCACAATTCTGGGCAACAAGCGGGGTTCGATCAGCTGTATGCAGGGAAAGTCACCAAAATGTTGCTCAAACACAGACAGATTGGGCCTCATTACGACCCTGGCGTTGGACCATGGTGCTATTAGCACCATGGTCCATGCCGGATTCCGCCATGGTGGATGGCGGAATTACCGCCCCATTACAAGGTTGGTGGGGCGGTAATTCCCCATTCACCATGGCCCCTTCCCCATTTTTGGCCCATAGGGCACAATGGGAATGGGGAAGGCGCTAATTACGGCACCGTAAATTACGGTGCCGTAATTAGCACCAAGGTCCCTTAGCGGGTTGGACTTTAACGCCTGCAAAAAGCAGGCGTTAAAGTGTGAATCGGGCATTAAGGGTTTAACGGCGCCGCAGCCTTTTACGGCGCCGTAAACCCCTTAAAACCAGGGTTGTAATGAGGCCAATGCATTGTCTACAAAAAATGAAATTGACATGCGAGCATTTATCTCATTTCTCACATACAAGCATTAATTTCCATAATCAATTCTGTATACATGTTGAGGTCTGAATAACAGAAACATTCTAATCTTAACTCAGCAGATTATCGGCCACTAGATTTTAATGTGCCACATAGCAATCAAGATGGGAGATGGGCCATAACAAAAACATTAGCCTTCAAAACATTTTACTTTCTCTAATATGCTAATATACAGGGATTTTTCTTTCCCCAATATTAACAACCAGTGCTGTTATCAGGGAATTGTTACATGCCTCCCCGTTTCCCATATGAATATGGTGCTGAAGTTTGCTAACATGTGTGAGCAGTTTCAAAAATGCTCACAATAACATGCATTATTATTCTGCAGGTTTTTTTTATTAGGTCATGTTATTGATTCACAACGCACAGAATTTCAGTTCACCCACCCAACCAGTGAGAAGGGTTTAATGATTTATTAAACAGATATCCGTTCCTCTCCCCTTTCACTTCAGTCATCAATTCTCACTAGCTTGAGATTCTTTGTTCATACTATATATTCAAGAGTGAGGGATTACATGAAATTGACATCTGTGTCATTTTCTAGGTGAATTTAACTTGCTCTCCTTTTTTTAATTTAAGTAGTTACAGCATTCACAGAACACATATTATCAAACTCTTCTTCATTCGGCCATGGTACAGGGCCCGCGAACCATGGTCCAATGTGGTCTATATCGGTGATAGTGCTTAGGGTACTTTTTAAATATTTCTAATTAAATGCTGCCTGTCAGCACTGCAAAGTGTTCCCTGTATTACACAGCACACAGCCATCATTTTGTATTTATTTGAATGTATGTCAGAAAATGCCCCTCATCCTCATGGTCATTATGGCATCGATGGAAGAGACATCATGTTTGTTCTACTTTGTTTCCCCCAAGATGGTGGCCTACAGCTCCACAATTCTGCTCTATCTCTAAAGGTCTAGACTTTCCACATGATGGGGCCCCTGATGGAACTAGCAAGCTCAGCGTTTATGGAGAACGGTAAGAAGATGCATCACTTCCATTCTTACAAACAATTGACACTCCTCTAACTTGTGTTTTCTTCGTTTCCTTCCCTTTGTGTTTCTTCTGAGTTTGCATAGTGTCTGTTCTGGGTCTTCTAGCCCTATTTCTGAGCCCTTTCTTTGGCACCATCTACTATATTTCTAGTCCGGTGAAACTGGCCCTCGGGATGTGTGGTATTCGTCCACTATTGGGCTGCTTTCCTGTCTTCCTCCAACTTTTTTACTTCTACTCTACGAATACTGCTATCTGGCAACCGACAAGGGTGCCTGTCCTGACGGCGAGTGATGACTTCCATCCAAGACCCTCTTCGGAATACCATTGATTCCTGTTGCTACGATTCTACAGTTCCTCATTGTACTGCAAGAACTTTCCATCGCTACAAGGATTTTTTCTTCCCCGTGAGAGTTTTCCCCTGGCTACCATCCCGGAATGTCCTCAAGTTCTCTGTTTATTTCAGCATGTCAATGGGTTTTTGGGCTGTTGGCACATTCCTCTGACTCCATAAAAGAAGACCAGGTCAGTGCTTACATCCTTGATAATGTAATCTACCACATCCTTAAATACAATGAAATCAGAATGCAAATCTGTGACAAATCTACTATAGTGGCCCAAGTTAGTGTGCAATCTGGTTTTGTCCCTGTCAATACCAGGCTAATCAGTCACCTGAAGGGTTAATTGTAGCTTTCACACAGAAGGAAGTGATGGACAGGAGTATTAACCAATCACTACATGTGCTTCATTTGACAACCACTGTTTTCTTTGTTTCCTTGTGGTTGCTAGGAGACAAAGGGAGAAGAGAGCCAGATCGACGGTTACGAGTAGGCATACTGAGAGATGAAAAAAGAAAGACAAATTATAAAAGTTAGAAGCTGCCAAGTTGCGCCGTTGCACTGAGATGATCTTTGCAGTTAAAGCAATAGTCTGATTCGCTTGTTAAAAGAAGGTACCGAGATACCAATTCCTGATATAATTAAACTACGCACTGTCAGTGCCGTTGAAGGAAAAAGGGAAGGAGAACGTTCGAGACGCTGTAAGTTGTGAGGAGGTTCGATAAGTAACCAGCCCTTCGATCGCTGTCAAACTCATTTAGACTTGCAAAGGCGAGAGAGCAACGCCGAGTCAAGTGTCGTGGCTCACCTGTTTTCACAGCTGAGAGGGCGGAGTCGGAGTACAGAAGGCGCTGAGGGGCTCAATCCAGTTGAAGGGGGTGGAGCCGCTGGCTCTCCAAAGGCTGTTGCCTTTACCAGCTGATCAAAGGAAGACAATGGATAAGCCGTGAATTAGCCCAGAGAACGCAGAGAGGAAAAATTAATGTGTAGAAGGTATGTGAATGTAAAAGACTGCTGTTGCTGGAAGGAAGATCAGAATGTGAAATGGACACTCGAAAGTACGAACCTCAGATGGCAATCTGATATAAGAAATGAACAGAGAGTGAACGGAATGATGGGAAAGGTTTAATGCATCAGCCCAGAGAGCAGTGTTAAATAATTTGCATATGAAGAAAATCCAGATACCCGAGAACGTGAGGAAATGTCACTAAATAAGAGAGACATGTTGAAAAGACAAGAGAGGAGAGAATAATTCGTAGAGATATGAAAGTATAAAAAAAACAGAGAATACTTAGTCAAGAGAGCAAGAAGAAATTTAAAGAGACACTAACAACAAACTGAGTTGTAAAGATGAGAACCGAGATAAACTAAAGAAGGAGAGCAAAAGACATTGAGAAAGATATTAAAGACTTACCTGAGAACAGCCCAAGAGTGTTCTATAAGAAGAACTTGAGATCCAAGCCGGCCAAAGAGAAGAAACGTATCCTTTACTATAAGAGAAAGAGAAAAAACAAAAGACAGTCATATATTGAATAAAAGTTGTTTCTGTAACAAAATAACACCTACTACCTGTCTCACTGTACTTATTAGAAAGCTAATACAGTGTCCACATCACAATTTGGTGTCAGAGTGGGATTGTTAATTGAACACCATGGAAGAACTCATTAAAACACTGAGTAAAGGTCAACAACTTCTACAACAAGCCTTACAAATACAAAATCAACAAGCCCAAGCGGACAGACAAGCTTTCCAACAGGCCATCCAAGTCCAGCAAGCACAGTTATTGGAGGCTACTAACATATGTAGACATTCTCAAGTACCAGCTTCAGTACTGCAAAAATACTCTGCTGGAGAAGATCCCGCCCACTTCTTTGTGAATTTTGAAAGGGTGGCGAGGAATGCACAATGGCCTAATGAAAGCTGGTGGTAAACAGAAATCAAGTCAGCGGAAAATGTATAAACTCACTTTAAGAACCTAGTCTCACCATTATGGAAATGGACACAGCACTGCTGGTCATAGAACCGATCACCATACATCAATCAATTTATCGTAAAAAATAACATGTTTATTGAGTTTTTTATATAAATTTATTTCAATATATTAAAAAACAGAATTAAATAGCCAAAAACTTGTGCAATGCATAAGGTTAGGTCATATGATTTAAGAGATAAAGTGCATACTGTGGTAAAGTGCCAATGTCAATTGTAAACCTCAAAGGGATATAGACAGAAAGTACATCAATCTAAATAGATTCCCAAATGGAGAACACCAGGGTAACTGGGGGGTATCTCCGAGTGAGTGAAGGGGATCACTCAATCGGGGAAGCCCACAGAAACTCTAAGGGAGTTCTAATGTGCAAATAGCAATACTATGTTAATGGCACATGCTGAACAATGCAGCGAAACAAGATGGAATCATTGTCATAATCATCAAATTAGAGGACCAATTGTAAAAAACTCAATACCAGAGTAAAAACACATCTAAAGGACATACATATAAAAGTACAAGTTAGGGATGCTGTGTGTCAACTACTCCGATGTCATGCAAAGAATAAACGGTAATCAAAGAAGCATGGCGTCATGAAAGATTAGGTAGTTTCGATGGAAGAAGTACATCTTGCAGAAAGGTGCAGATGGAATCCATCTTCATCAGGACAGAGCATTCCCAAAATCTGAATATTTTCTGAGTCATTAAGCCGCATCATAATAAACGTGCTCAGATTGAAGAAAGAACATTCACACCTGTAATAGAACACATTAGGTTAATGGGGGCCTATATAAAAGATGTTGAACAAAACAGAAAACAGGCAAAGGAAAAAGAAAATATCATCATAAATCAACAGCAAGATTAAAATTGTTAAAAGCATGGTGATCCGAAAAGTGAACAAACAGTGCTATGCCCATATATTTAGGTTAAGACAAGTCATGTGAATAGAGGGGAGAAAAGGTAGTTACCATAGTCTCAACCCTGAACGGGGGCTGGTCTAAAAAAACCTGTCGATAAGTCCAGGAGCTAACGGCTCAGCCACATCACGAAAAGATCTCATACAAATCAGATCTGTAAAGTAAGGTGTCACGTCACAATTCAAGTTGCAAATTGCCTTGAGTCTTCAGTAGTCAAACCTTAATAACAAAATTAAAGAAAAATCCACTAATCTGAGAGGATAAATTAAATTGAATTAATAGAATAAAATGAATGTCGCCAAAGGATCCGACAATGAGTCAGTTGAAGTAGAACCCGTATATATTCAAAAAGGAACCAGACCACTACACAATCAAACGCCTAAAGGGAAGCACACGACTCACCTCCAGGTGTGCTTCATCGTGCATGTGCTGGCAATGAACTTTTAAAGAATGTAACGTTTCAGCAGTTCATAGTGTCAGAAACTCTGTTGAAAGCAGTGCTGGAGAGTAGACTTGGATTAAATTAATCCATGTGGGGAAAGTGAACCGCATCTATAGAACAAACAAATGAGTGGGGAAACTCCGTTAGATGCATGCAGAAAGCGAAATGAGAATCAAACACATTGTAGGCAATCTAATCTCGCCTGCGCAAAATGTACAAATGGCTTAACAGAAAACGGAGAATAAATCAGCCCACTAAGTCATCAGACGACTAGATGAACAAGCCGATACTTTATCTCTTAAATCATATGACCTAACCTTATGCATTGCACAAGTTTTTGGCTATTTAATTCTGTTTTTTAATATATTGAAATAAATTTATATAAAAAAACTCAATAAATATGTTATTTTTTACGATAAATTGATTGATGTATGGTGATCGGTTCTATGACCAGCAGTGCTGTGTCCATTTCCATAATGGTGAGACTAGGTTCTTAAAGTGAGTTTATACATTTTCCGCTGACTTGATTTCTGTTTACCATGATTTTTCTTCCTCACAGTCAGCAAAGTAGAGGATACCCATCTATTGTTTTTTGCTATTAGTGCAGTGTTCTCTCTGCGTGGGTTTAATTGTTATTTAAGTGCTAGGTGTCACTCCTTTTCTTGTTGTTTTTTCAGAGCTTTGTAGCTTCCTTATCACACTTTGCTTCAATAGTTTAGTTCATTTCAGTTATTGGGAATTTTCCCGTCAGTGGTATAAATTCATTTATTCCATATTTATTTTCATTCATTTCATTCTTTAACTTTAATTTCCTTTATAGTCTGCGGTGGACCCAAGCCGTGTTTAGTGATGGCTGCCTCGGACATTTATTCTTTCAGTGAAGAACAGCTGGCGGAAGCCATTCGTGTTCCTTCCTTCTTTGATTCCTTGGTACAGACTGTTGGGGAGGAATCAACCACGGGCATCACTAGTGAAGGCATTCTCAAACTAAAGAAAAAGAAATTCAGGACCGAAATTCATGGGCACCTGCTTACAGAATATCTAAAAAAAAACATCATACCGCAGGGTCTCCTAGTTAGGAATGAACCCTGCCTTTTTGTCGACGACCTAGAATATAAGACCGCTTTCTCGGGGATAGGTACAAAATGCAGCCGAGACTGGATGCTTTTGACCATCAACACAGCTCTCAACAAAAGCGTTTTCGTAGGCAATGAAATTGATGAAGCAGAGGCGGCCTTTGCATTAGATACGACTATTCTGAATAATAAAAAAAAAGCGATTTGATCGATAAACACACTAAGGAATTTATCAAGCTTACCACCACTAAAAAAATGGAAAAATTGAAGAAAGACATTTCCACCTTTTCTAAAGAGATCGCGTATCCCTAACTAAGCCCAGACTATGCGGGCCCTGGTTTATGGATTGATCCAGCTAATCCTAACCAGGGTCCAGAATACTATAGAAAACGAGTTACTTTCTCGGATAGCTCTTCTGATGGGAGTGGGACATTTCCCAATCAAAATAACTGGGGCCAAAGAGGACGTCAATGGAATAGAGGCCCACGAAGAGGCAGAAGAGGGCGTCAAAACTGGCATTTTCCACAATACATGCAAATGCCTATGCATGTACCCCAGGGTCCTTATCCAGCTTTTCCTCCTCCTAATTCCCCTTTTCCTCCACCCGAGGCAGGACCACCGCCTTTAGCAAACATGTTCTAGACCAGGAGGCAGGCATACCAACGCTAGCCAACACGTCAGCAGTTTATAACATCTCGAAGCGGGTACTTTCCCAGAATGAAACTTCGGTTCTCGAGAAGGGTTTCTCCTTTATCCCTATGTCGAATCCCAGTAAAATGGATATTGAAATTGAGCTCCGGAGTTTTTTCCAAAAAATCCGGTTAAGATACCATTTTGGAGGGAACAGTGATTATTCTGATAATAACAACACCCCGTTCAAACCCAAGTCCACCTTTACGCCTTCGTCACAAATGGTTTCTAACGAAACCATTACTTTTGAACGTGCAGTTTTACGTGATTTTCACTCTATTTTCACTGATCCCATAGATTTGAGACCCAATCGTTGTTTCAATTTCTCCAAAAAAGAATGGGCCTGTCTACAAGAACTTAAGGGAGACTCCACTATCATTATCAAACAGGCCGACAAAGGCGGTGGGATAGTGGTTTGTGATGCTTTGTTTTATGATACTGAGGCACTAAGACAACTAAACAACACAAATTTTTATTTGAAACTCAGAGGAGACCCCACAGAGAGTATTAGAAATGACATTTTAGCTCTAGCCACACGGGCCAAAGATGCAGAGACTTTAAGTACAAAAGAGTTTCTATATCTTACTAATATAGGCACCCGAGCCCCGTTGTTCTATATTCTTTTGAAAATCCATAAGAATATGTTGAATCCCCCAGGCAGGCCCATAGTGTCACTGTGCGGCTCGATTTTAGAACCCCTGGGCAAGTACATTGACCATTTCCTTAAACCTTTGGCTGCCGATACGCCTACTTATTTGGCAGACACCACTGATGCTATCATACACCTCGAAGGTTTACCGTTTGATCCTATTATTAATCTTTTTATTACTTTAGATGTTGAGTCTTTATATTCTAATATCCCTCAAGCTGAGTCTTTACCTGTTATCAAGTTCTTCTTGGACCTCAGAAGTGACCCCTAGCTGGTCCCGAGTGAATTCTTTGTTGATTTACTTGAAATTGCTCTATCGAAGAATTACTTCAGGTTCAAGGAGAACTTTTATTTGCAAGTAAAGGGAACAGCGATGGGTGATGCATTCGCCCCCAATTATGCGACCCTATTCATGTGGGCTTTTGAAAAGAGCTCCATTTTTGATGACTCCAACCCATTTTTGCAATCGATCACTTTCTACAAGAGATACATAGATGATATTATTATTATTTGGGACAAGACCAAGGGAGAGCGGGACCATGATGAATTTCTAACGTGGATTAATTCCCAGAACGACCATCTTCGGTTGTCCTCTAGTAATACATCTATTCCATTTTTGGATCTCCAGTTAAAAACAAAAGATGGAGCCATCTTGGTTGACCTTTATCGAAAAACCACCGATCGTAATACCATTCTACACTTCGTCAGCTTCCACCCACAAGCTCTAAGAGAGAGTATTCCCTATGGACAGTTTTTACGAGCCAGACGGAACTGTGCAGAAAAGAAAGACTTTATTGCACAGGCCAACATCATAGAAGAAAGACTATCCCAAAGAGGCTACCTTTCCCACATATTAAGGCAATCGCGTAAAAGGGCTAGATACCAACATCGAGAAGTACTATTAGCCAAGAATATTCGCAATGATTTGAACCAATCGCGCATGGTGTGCGCTATGACTTACAACACTCACCATGCTAAAATTAAGAAAGCGATTGGAAAACACTGGCATTTATTGCAAATGAATATGCCAGATTTAGAACATCCCATGTATGCCTTTAAAAAGGGCAGGAATCTAAAAAGTTGGCTTTCTCGAGCAGATAGATCACAGGCTTTGCAACCTGCTAAAACTTTAACAGAGATGTGGGGAATGGAGAAGGTCACGGGTCATTATCCATGCGGGCAATGCTGCAATTGCGGTTTTACTTCTGCCACCAATATGGTCATCATAAACCATAGGACATGGAAACTTAAAACCCACACAACGTGTAACTCCAAAAACGTCATCTATGCCATTACCTGTCCATGTGAAAAAACGTATATAGGTAAGACTTCCAGACCTATTAAACTCAGAATCACAGAACATAAGTCGAGAATCAGGACCCGGATTTTTTCCTCTCCTCTGGTTGCTCACTTCATAGAGCACCTTCACAATTGTGAAGACCTACGATAGTGGTGCCTGGAACGTGTAATGGGCCCAGACCAATATGCTATAGCCAACAGACTCTCTGTACGCGAACATTGGTGGATTTACAATACTCAAAGTTATATCCTGGGCTTGAATGTCCAGGAAGAATGGCAATCTGTATTCAATTAACAGTTTCACCCGAGTCTGGATCTACTTTTCATAGCTTGTCTGACCATCCATCTATCCGGTCAGTACATTTAATACATTTTCCTATATAGGTTTTTGATTTTTTCTTTATATTTCCCCATTCTTCTGGTCTTATCTAGACATCCATCTTGAGCGGACAACCATCGAGCCGTGTTGTACGACGTGTTGTTGCTTTTCTGACGCGCAACGCACGACCCGAGTTACGTTGCGCCTTTCCCATCCAGAACGTACATCTAGACCGAGAAACATTGTGCAGATGCGGTTCCGGCACTTCCGGTTATAGCCGAGTACGAGCAGGGTCGGCATCGAGACGTGAGCGATCAGGTAAGCCGGGGCTTTGTTTTTCTTTACGAATCACTACCTCGCGTAGTGCGAGACTCTGAGTGCATACAGCATTCTGCCTCTGTGACTCCGGTCGCTTAACATGGGACTGATGGATCGTTCCACGATCCCATGCTCAGGCTATTAATAGCCTGGATTAATATGCACGCGTACAGTACGTACCTTTTTTGTTTCACTTTACTTCTATTTCTGTCTTTGTATCGGCTTGTTCATCTAGTCGTCTGATGAGTTAGTGGGCTGATTTATTCTCCGTTTTCTGTTAAGCCATTTGTACATTTTGCGCAGGCGAGATTAGATTGCCTACAATGAGTTTGATTCTCATTTCGCTTTCTGCACGCATCTAACGGAGTTTCCCCATTCATTTGTTTGTTCTATAGATGCGGTTCACTTTCCCCACATGGATTAATTTAATCCAAGTCTACTCTCCAGCACTGCTTTCAACAGAGTTTCTGACACTATGAACTGCTGAAACGTTACATTCTTTAAAAGTTCATTGCCAGCACATGCACGATCAAGCACACCTGGAGGTGAGTCGTGTGCTTCCCTTTAGGCGTTTGATTGTGTAGTGGTCTGGTTCCTTTTTGAATATATACGGGTTCTACTTCAACTGACTCATTGTCGGATCCTTTGGCGACATTCATTTTATTCTATTAATTCAATTTAATTTATCCTCTCAGATTAGTGGATTTTTCTTTAATTTTGTTATTAAGGTTTGACTACTGAAGACTCAAGGCAATTTGCAACTTGAATTGTGACGTGACACCTTACTTTACAGATCTGATTTGTATGAGATCTTTTCGTGATGTGGCTGAGCCGTTAGCTCCTGGACTTATCGACAGGTTTTTTGAGACCAGCCCCCGTATAGGGTAGAGACTATGGTAACTACCTTTTCTCCCCTCTATTCACATGACTTGTCTTAACCTAAATATATGGGCATAGCACTGTTTGTTCACTTTTCGGATCACCATGCTTTTAACAATTTTAATCTTGCTGTTGATTTATGATGATATTTTCTTTTTCCTTTGCCTGTTTTCTGTTTTGTTCAACATCTTTTATATAGGCCCCCATTAACCTAATGTGTTCTATTACAGATGTGAATGTTCTTTCTTCAATCTGAGCAAGTTTATTATGATGCGGCTTAATGACTCAGAAAAGATTCCATTTTTGGGAATGCTCTGTCCTGATGAAGATGGATTCCATCTGCACCTTTCTGCAAGATGTACTTCTTCCATCGAAACTACCTAATCTTTCATGATGCCATGCTTCTTTGATTACCGTTTATTCTTTGCATGACATCGGAGTAGTTGACACACAGCATCCCTAACTTGTACTTTTATATGTATGTCCTTTAGATGTGTTTTTACTCTGGTATTGAGTTTTTTACAATTGGTCCTCTAATTTGATGATTATGACAATGATTCCATCTTGTTTCGCTGCATTGTTCAGCATGTGCCATTAACATAGTATTGCTGTTTGCACATTAGAACTCCCTTAGAGTTTCTGTGGGCTTCCCCGATTGAGTGATCCCCTTCACTCACTCGGAGATACCCCCCAGTTACCCTGGTGTTCTCCGTTTGGGAATCTATTTAGATTGATGTACTTTCTGTCGATATCCCTTTGAGGTTTACAATTGACATTGGCACTTTACCACAGTATGCACTTTCTCTCTTAAATCATATGACCTAACCTTATGCATTGCACACGTTTTTGGCTATTTAATTCTGTTTTTTAATATATTGAAATAAATGTATATAAAAAAACTCAATAAACATGCTATTTTTTACGATATATTGATTGATGTATGGTGATCGGTTCTATGACCAGCAGTGCTGTGTCCATTTCCATAATGGTGAGACTAGGTTCTTAAAGTGAGTTTATAAATTTTCCGCTGACTTGATTTCTGTTTACCATGATTTTGCTTCCTCACAGTCAGCGAAGTAGAGGATACCCATCTATTGTTTTTTGCTAATGAAAGCTGGTACCATTATATCGCACCACTCATGACTGGTGAAATGCAGAGTGCATACCAGGCAGTGAATCCAACTGGTGAAGCGAACTATGGGGATATGAAATGAGTAGTGCTAGAACGTTTAGGTCATGATGAAGAAGCCTGTAGGCTAAAGTTTAGAGAGATCAAGTTACAACCGGAAGAGACACCACGACAACTTTTTTATAGGGTCAAAGAACTAGGTGATAAGTGGTTACAAACAACAACTACCACAACCCAAGAAATGACCGAGAAAATTATTATGGAACAATTCATTGAAGCACTTCCCCTACCTATGCAACGTTGGGTCCGTCAACATCATCGGCCCAATCTTGTTGAAGCAGTAAACATTGCATCTGCTTATCAAAAAGCTGGTCAAGGATGTACCATGACCTATGTGACGAATGCCAAGCCATCCACAAGCTTAAGTACTTCTTCCACCAGATCCTCAAGTGCTACAAGATGGCCTAACTCGATGCTACGGAAAACAGATTGGGAACCCACTAGAGTACGACCCACTAGTGAGAGTCCAGCCTGGATTCGAACGCCAAGTATGATTCCTAAAGGAATACAGTGTTTCAAGTGTGGTGAATGGGGACACTTGGCAAGGATGGGTCCTAAAAGGTCAAAGTAGAACCCATGGATGTAGGAAACCTAGAAGTTGCTAAAGAAGGAGAATTTCAAGAACCTGCAGAAGTTCCAAGATCATCTTATACCTACACCTGTGAGACTGAGCTGTAATGCTGGTATTGCCAGAGCCACTCCTTATTGGATCAGATGTCCCTAACTTTTCAAGGATAATAAAGAAGGTAGAAGATGATTGGTTGCAAAGTGCTCCTTTTTACCTTCATGAGATTCCTGTAACCTTAAGTAAAGAGAAGAAAGGGAGATCTACCTTAAGAAAGATGAAGAAAGATTGGGGGGAAAGAAACGTTTTTCCTGTTGCAGTAGATTGGAAGATTGATGAGGGTGGAGATAGTTTTCGGATGGCCCAAGAGTTAGACCCACTATTGGGGAATGCTCGGCCAAGTGTTCAAGAGGATATACCCGGAAAAGGACCCTACTTTATTAGGGAGAAAGGTCTCTACTATCGAGTCAACAGAGATGTATCCAGAGTTACTGTAAAACAATTGCTAGTACCCAGTAAGTACTATCAAACCGTTGTGGAAGTGGCTCACTTACAAATCGGTGAAGGTCATCTGGGAACTGATAAAACTACCCAGAAAATATTGGCTAGGTTTTATTGGCCAGGACTATATGCTCAAGTTGCTCGATTTTGTCAGGCCTGTCCTGAATGTCAAAAGAAAAATCGGGCAAATATTAAGAAAGCTCCATTACAACCCATGCTAATTGTCTTGGAACCTTTTAATAGGATCGTTTTGGATATTGTTGGTCCATTAGATACATCCTCCAAAGGTCATTACTACATCTTGGTAATCGTTGATCACGCAAATAGATACCAGAGGCATTTCCTCTTCAATCTGCTAATGCTCAGCACATCTGTGACATATTAATACCTTTTATCAGCTGAGTAGGAATACCAAAAGAAATTGTCACAGATCGTGGGAGTAACTTTATGTCAGCAGTCATGGAGCAAGTTTGTGGGATTTTAAATATAAAACATTTGAAAACTGCTGTTTATCACCCACAAACCAATGGTCTTGTTGAGAAGTACAATCAGACCATAAAGCTAATGTTACACAAAACAGTAGAGCCGGGAGGTAGAAGCTGGGAGAGAATTTTGACATGGATATTACTCACACTTCGGAATACACCCAAATCGTCAACTGGGTTTTCTCCCTTTGAACTATTGTTTAGGAGGCCAGTGAGAACATTGCTCGACATCTTAAAGGAAAGTTGGGAAGAAGATCCTGGACAAGAAATTTTATTAACAGAATATGCCTGGCAGTTTAGGGAAAGGATAGAGAAATTACAGAAAATGTGTTACAAGCTCAAGTCAAGCAAGAACATTATTACAACCGAAATTCTCATTTGAGAACCTTCAAAAAGAGAGACCAGGTATTGGTACTATTACCAAACTCCGAAAATAAAATGCTAGCTGCTTGGAGGGGACCATATGTAATAGAGGAGGTCCTTGGCCCATTGAATTATAAAGTGAGACAAAATGACAGAAGAATGCAGATACAAACATATCATGTGAACCTGCTTAAAAAATGGATGGAGCCTGTCTCAAGCGTAGCAATGGTCAACACTAATGAAATTCCAATGGAACAGTTTCCACAGTTAAAAGGAGAACTGGGAGTGGAAACATTAAATATAAATCAAGATTTGTCTAATATTCAGAAGATGGAACTCCAAAACTTGTCAAAAGATATTCTGAGACTTTCTCCAGTTTACCCGGGAGGACCAAATTGGATTACCATCACATTAATACCCAACCTGGAGATGTCGTTAGGATCAGGCCTTATAGAATACCAGAGGCAAAGTTACAGTCAATTATTAAGGAGATTCAAGAGATGTTGGAAATGGGTGTGATAGAACCTTCCAATAGTGAATGGTCATCGCCCATAGTTTTGGTTCCTAAGCCTGATGGCACAGCTTGTTTTTGCATGGATTTCAGGAAACTGAATGAGATATCAAAGTTCGACGCCTATCCCATGCCTAGGATAGAGGATTTACTGGATCAATTAGGTAAAGCAACATTTTTAACAAACATAAATCTAACAAAAGGCTATTGGCAAATCCCTCTCCATCCAAGAGATAAGGAAAAAACTGCTTTTGCCACGCCCTCTTGTTTGTTTCAAATTTACTGTTTTGCCTTTTGGGTTACATGGGGCCCCTGCGACCTTCCCAAGACTTATGAATTCAATATTCAAGGGTCATGAAAATTATGTGGGGGCTCACCTATATGATATTATTGTTTTTAGTCAGTCTTGGAGTGATCGTTTAGTTCATTTGGATACCATACTTCAACTTTTACAACAATCCGGACTTCATATAAATCCCCAAAAATCATTTGCAGCCAATTTTCATACAAAATATTTGGGATAGTTTGTCGGCCAAGGCGTGATTAAACCCCAGGCGGAAAAACTAGAAGCTATAAAAAAAATTACAATTTCCTACGAATGTCAGACAAATCAGAGCTTTCCTCGACTTTGTAGGATATTACAGGAGATTCATACCACATTTTTCAACGTTAGCTACTCCATTGACTGATCTCTTGAAGTCATCTGCGTCATCAAAAAAAGAATGGCATAGTACTGAGACGGAGAATGCTTTCAACAACCTAAAGAATGCCCTCGCTGAGAAAGCAGTTCTTCATTGTCCAGATTTCTCAGCTCCATTTTTCTTACCTACGGACGCGTCGGGAACAGGTCTTGGAGCTGTGTTGTTCCAAAATCAAGGAGAAGCTGAAAGACCTATTCTCTTCATAAGTAGGAAGTTACTTCCTCACGAGCTACACTATGCCACCATTGAGAAAGAATGTCTGGCAGTAAAGTGGGCCATAGAGGCATTACGCTATTATCTGCTAGGTAGAGAGTTCACGTTAGTGACCGATCATGCTCCTCTGGTGTGGTTAGCTCGGAACAAAGACACGAACCCCAGAGTCCTCAGATGGTTTCTTTCTCTGCAACCTTTCACCTTCAAGACAGTACATCTTCCTGGAAAATTGATGGCACAAGCAGATTATTTATCTCGTAATACTTCCCTTTCCAAGCGCAAGGGCCTAGAAGGGTGGGGGTGTGACAAATCTACTATAGTGGCCCCAGTTAGTGTGCAATCTGGCTCTGGCCCTGTCAATACCAGGCCAATCAGTCACCTGAAGGGTTAATTGTAGCTTTCACACAGAAGGAAGTGATGGACAGGAGTATTAACCAATCACTACATGTGCTTCATTTGACAACCACTGTTTTCTCTGTTTCCTTGTGGTTGCTAGGAGACAGAGGGAGAAGAGAGCCCAATCTACAGTTACGAGTAGGCATACTGAGAGACGAAAAAAGAAAGAGAAATTAAAAAAGTTAGAAGCAGCCAAGTTGCGCTGTTGCACTCAGATGAGATTTCGTTTTCTTTGCAGTTAAAGCGATAGTCTGATTCGCTCGTTAAAAGATGGTACCAAAATACCAATTCCCCGATATAATCAAACTACGCACTGTCAGTGCCGTTGAAGGAAAAAGGGAAGGAGAACGTTCGAGACCCTGTAAGTTGTGAGGAGGGGCGATAAGCAACCAGCCCTTCGATCACTGTCAAACTCTATTTAGAATTGGAAAGGCGAGAGAGCAACGCCAAGTCAAGTGTTGCCTGCTTTTACAGCTGAGAGGGTGAGTCGGAGTACAGACGGCGCTGACGGGCCGCATCCAGTTGAAGGGGGTGGAGCCGCTGGCTCTCCAAAGGCTGTTGCCTTTACAAACTGATCAGAGGAAGACAAAGGGTAAGCCGTGAATTAGCCCAGAGAACGCAGAGAGGAAAAATGAATGTGTAGAAGGTATGTGAATGTAGAAGACTGCTCTTGCTGGAAGGGAGAACAGAATGTGAAATGGTCACTCGAAAGTACGAACCTCAAAAGGCAATCTGATATAAGAAATACACAGAGAGTGAACGGAATGATGGGAAAGGTTTAATGCATCAGCCCAGAGAGCAGTGTTAAATAATTTGCATATGAAGAAAATCCAGATACCCGAGAACGTAAAGAAATGTTACTAAATAAGAGAGACATGTTGAAAAGACAAGAGATGAGAGAATAATTCGTAAAGAGATATGAAAGTATAAAAAAACAGAGAATACTTAGTCAAGAGAGCAAGAAGAAATTTAAAGAGACACTAACAACAAACTGAGTTGTAAAGATGAGAACCGAGATAAACTAAAGAAGGAGAGTAAAAGACATTGAGAAGGATATTAAAGACTTACCTGAGAACAGTCCAAGAGTTTTCTATAAGAAGAACTTGAGTTCCAAGCCGGCCGAAGAGAAGAAACGTATCCTTTACTATAAGAGAAAGAGAAAAAACAAAAGACAGTTATATATTGAATAAAAGTTGTTTCTGTAACAAAATAACACCTACTACATGTCTCAGTGTACTTATTAGAAAGCTAATAGAGGGTCAACATCACAAACTCACAGTAGCAAACTAAAATATAATATTCTCTTTTGAGGAATACAAATTTGTAAACCCCTCTCTCTATCTGTAGGAATGCTATGTTTTTCTTATACAATTAAGTCCCAATGGGCCTTCATATAGTAAAAGACACTGTGCATTTTACTACTATTATACTAAGGTATTCTATTTGCAAAGAGTGCCCCCTAGTGGCATCCACCGCCTCTCCTCCCCATTCCGTACCATGCAAGGTACTAACCAGGGAATAGTTCCAGGGGACTTATCTAATCCATTCAGGGGTTTTCGTACTCGCATCTGAAATTTTTCTTTTGAGTCATGGAGCCAGGAGATACCTTTGAGTGTTCCAAAGCGAAATTCCCAGTCAGCAGGCCCCTCCTAGTCCCTTCTATGAAGAAAGGGCTGCCTCTGGTCCACTTCTCTGCAGGTTCCTTTTGTTGTGTATTTTAGTTGAACATGGGGAACTGCATTCAGGATATTTGAGGATCAGTGTAAACAGCATAGTACTTTTCCATGCTTATGCTTAGTGTAGGAATGTGAAAGCACATACAGGATGTCAGTAAAACTTGGTGTTTGCATTGTACCCATACATTGCGCACAAATTAACAATTTCAAATGACACCTCTGCTGTCTTCGTGGAAGTCTGGGCTTCGGTCCAGGTGAACAGTTGTTTTGGATGTATCACAAGGGGAGTAGCCGCCAAACAAAGTTAGAACATACTACCATTTCTGTATGTTACTATTTATAACATGATATTGGTGGTGTTCTGTAAATCACCAGTGATCCATCCTTATGGTCTAATATTAGGATCCCTTAGGTGTCAAGACTATGTGCAAATTAGTTGCACATTTATTCATAGTCTTGTTCGCAAAGGAGTTTTTCTTATGAGTTTTATTTCATAAAATGTATTGTATCGGTTATGCAACAATCAAGGTAGATCATACCAGTACACTTACAAATGGGCAAACAAAGTTAGATCACGTGTCTCAAATTTGTTCTGCATCAAAACATTTCAAAAACATAAACTGAAAGAATATGTTTCTCACAATCAGTTAAACAATACGATGTAAAATAAAAAGAAAATGAAAAGAAAAGGACAACTTCATTTCCAACAATGTAGAAAATAGAACAAAGGAGTAAACTGCAACATAATTCAAGCAAATGTGGTTGGCGCCAGTTAATGGTGCAATAGCATACAGTAGATGGAATGAAGAAAACAATTGTCCTTATGTAGTGCCAAAAAGTCCCATATGCAATAGGGTTGTCTGTGATCTATTGGTGGCCGATCAGTTGCTTTGGAACACGGGGAGATCCAGTGGCAGTTTTGTTTATGTAAATAGTACCTGATGTTCCAGTGAACTATAAACGATATCCTGATGGACTACAATGGACTGCATTTGACGTGGCTGCCGGGCAAAACCACATGTGTCTCAGGATTTTGTTCATACAAACGCTCTGGTTTTTTGTTTATACAAACGCTTAGGATTTTGTTAATACGTACGCTCAGAGCATATTTATAAACATCCCAAATAAGCTATATAAAGCAAGGTTCGGGAAGGAGTGTGTCAGAGCTGTTCGGAGATCATTGGGAGATGTTGTCAGACAGGGGACTGGAGGCAATGTTGAGCTGAGGCCTTAGCAAGCTGGATACATTTCTCCATTCTGGCTTATGTAGGAAGGAGGGGGCTACATTATGCTTCTTTTTCTGCACTGGATTTTGCAGCATTGAAAAAAAAAAAATCCTCGCAGGAATGGCAAACGCTTTCCTTTTCTGCTTTTTTAGAGAGCTATTCCTTTTTAATTTAGCTGTATAGCGACGCACACTTAACCACACCAGCCTAATCCCAATTGAACAATTGTATTCAGATTTCGCTTGTTTGCCTCATGGTCAATTCAAATTGACACTTGATCTCTTTAAAGGCTTTTCTTAAGCCAGTAGAGTCTATGATGGGATTTTTAGGTGGGTTTTGTCAATGGATTTGATATTTTGTGGATGTTTCAATGATTTTTGGATTGTACAAACACAACAAGTCTTCTTTCAGATATGGGATTTCCGCTCTCAGCTCTCTACCATCACAGAGGACTGTTGTGAGTCTGAGAGATGGTTTTTCACATTTTGTATAACACACTGTGCACAGTATTTAAAGGCGGTTCAATTCCAAGGCATTCTAGTGAGAATTGATGAGCCGGAGATAGTCTTTGGTAAAACGTTTACGAAGTTGTTGATTCATTTTAAGTAGATATATAGGCTAGAAAATGATAGTGTTTTCATTGATACCCTTTCTCTTATTAAGTGTGTTATGTGTAGTTAAAGTGATAGTTGCAATGCTTTTCTATTACTTTTTTATGTTAATAAAATGAAATGCACTTTAAAGAAGTGTGTCGGAGCTTTTATTGAGTGTTCTTATTGAGAATCAATTCATGAAAATGTGTGCATGCATGTTAAGTGTGGGTCATCATCAGCCCTCCAGGTAAGGTGCATATAAGGCCTTTTTACGCACAGAAATCTTGTCAATATGGCCCTTTTAATTCTTCCTTGCAAACAGCTTAAACAGGCTATTTATAGCAGCACCCCCAAAATTCTTGGAGGTCACTGGAGACCGGCTGGCCATCAGCAGCTTGCAAACCCACTCTTTACTTTAACAATCGACAGAGTTCCTTGAAAGAAGCAACTGGGATGAGTCCTGGTCTATTTTTTTTTAACACTCACTGTAATAATTGTAACAAGATAATACTTTCTGAGTAATGTAGAAGGGAACTTGCGTTTTGTTCACTTTGTTCAGCTGCCTGCATTATGTAGGTTACAGTGTAATTGAAGCATTTTGAATCATGATCACATTGCTTTAGGACACATGTAGTATTATGTACAATTAAAATGGTCCTAAACTAGTGCTGCATTTCTGCTACATTTTCCTCTGTTTTTATCAGCTTTAATAGAAGCAGCGCAATTGCAGCATCATGAACATTTCATACTTTGTTTTCTTATCATCACAGAAGCACATCAACTGCGTTTGATGTCTCAAAGGTTTAGAAGAGGCTCCCAGCAAGCAGTTGTTTGGTGTTTGTGAGAAGGAAAAGCTTTTGGTGTTCAATATGAAGATGTATTTTATTTAGTCTTAAGATTATATGTGTCAATATTCATGTACATGCATGAAAGAGCATTGTACATAGTTTGTTGTCTTGGAGATCAGGAAATAGCTGGGCATATAGTCAGAACTTTACTTTAACTCCCTTTCTGACCACCCGCCCACCGCAAGCGGGTATAATGGATGCAGGTAGAAGCAGTGCTGTATATATTTTCAGTGGCACAGTTTGTCAGGTACCTCTGAACAGGACTGATATTCAAGCAAATTAGCCTAATTTATCAGAAGAGCTTCTATACGCATGTCATGGCACAGTGCCAATTATTCACAGCATGGCACATTTCTTAGCAGGACTGCTATGTTTTGGGACAGTACCTTAATTTCTTAAAAGAGCTGCAGTAATGACAAATATTCAGCTAAAGAATAGATGGGGAGGGGCATTAGGTAGGTGTATTTAATAAGGTGGGTGTGGAGGGGTGTGCTCCGAGTGGTCTCCCCTGGCTTTACAAATACAGAAAATGTGTTGTTTTACATGCTGAATATTCGACCTTGCAGTAAAAAAGGTGGTATTTTCACGTAGATACTTCCCACCAACCTTCTCAGCTGCTGTGATGCACACTTGCAGACAGTGTGAGAAGTTGGCAATGCTGTCATATACTTCAACCCCTCACACTCTGCCTTGCGCTTTTCAAAACGTCTGCTTCTCCCATGTCACATTACTGAAGCCACTACTAAAAATCTAGCACATTTCAAAGCCTCATTATGAATTTACTGACTCATGTAGGATAGTCCAAAAAGGCTGAGACATTTTGACAAGACAGTTATGTAAGGCATGCCTCACATGGAACTGCCAGTGCCCTAACCCTATGTCCCAAGTCAACAGCCTGTTGGGAAACGTAACTCAGTTTGTCAATAACCCTGCTGCAGAGATCATTGTTTAACCTGTTACTTCAAATCCTGTTGATAGGTGAGCTAATGCGTCTGCATCAGAGGTATGTGTTTAGAATGCAGGTAAATTAATTTGTAACCGAGCTGATTTAGCCTTAGACTTATCAAAAGGACTACTAAATGTTCAGTGATTCAGAACACACACCTTTCATTGGGATCATACAATTATGGGTCTTTTTTAAGGTGACCACTGAAAATGTTGACTTTTTTTTATTTCAACCCCATATATATGTGGGGGGATGGGTACAGTATATAATGAATTTAGGGGTAGAAGGGGTTGCGGGGTGTCACCCCCTGCATATTTATGGGGTGAAAAGAGTGTTGATTTTTGTTAAATAAAATCGGCATTTTGGTGGCCGCAGTAAAAAAGGCACAGTGAACACACATATCCCCTCATCAGGCCTGCTATACCTGTAATGGCTCGGAACACACCCATATCATCAGGGCTGCTATACTTGTAATGGTTCAGAACAGACACATTCAATCAGGGCTGCTATACCTGTAATGGCTCAGAAGAAGCAAGTCCCATAAGGGCTGCTAAACCTGTAATGGCTCAGACCACACACATCTCATCCTAAGAGGAATCTACCTACCAGGCTGTAGTGCCCCTTTTGGGGTAGGACCAAGTCTGATTTGCATATGGTTTTTCCCCTTCTGTAATAGCTTGGCAGGCTGAAAAACATTGGTCTGGAGGGTTGCCCAGAGCTGTGCCCGTTGTTATGATTAATTCAAAACCTTCCAGCTATCACCTTTTTGTTTCGGTTGCTTATAAATTGTGTTGGATAATGTATCCTCCTGATATATTATCCTCTTTCTGTTTCTTATAGATTTGCACTGTGTGCACTCAAAAATTAGAAAAGGATTTGTGTGTAACTGAATTCCCCCTTTTTCAATATGTCCATTCATTTCCTTTCTCTCAGTTAAATTGTTCACAATTGTTTGCACTCTGCATGGCCACTGATGCGCCCCAGTGTCCCGACTGCTTTCTAGTGGACTCACCGGCTTTTCTTGCCGTTGCTGGATTCTCTCGCGGTCAGCCGATGAAGGATTCACATCTGTTTCCTTCTCGTGGCTGCCTTTACTTTGTTCGCTTGCCTCTTGTGGCTTCCACTTGACCCATCTGCTTTCCTCTTGGCTCCAGTAAGTAAAGCGCTTCTTTCTTTCACCTGCGAAAGCGCAAGAGTCCCTCAACGGCCCCTGGCATTCCTGCAGCCTGTCCTGGTGCAGCAGCTTCTTTCTTCTCTATCAGTGAGCCGCTTGGCTCCACCGCGCCGGTCCCAGCCTTTCCGTTCTCCATTCCTTGCAGTGAGGTGCAGCTCTCTCTCGCCAGTTGCAGCAGCTGTCTTTGATTCTCTGCTCAGGCTGCTTACATTTCACAGGCACAGGTGTGTGTGAGAAAGCACTAGAGCGCTCGCTGAGCTTCGAGTCTGTTTTGCTCCACAATGCTCGATCCCTCTTCCTCATGCCAGTATTTCATGAATTCTGGGAAAAGAAGTTCATTGTTGATAACTGACTCAAGGAATTCGGATAAGCATTTTTAAAAAGTTTTAATGGCAAGTCAGTTCTGGTTGATTGAAAAGTGGAATTGAAAAAGGTGATTTCATCAGCTTGACAAGGCAGACCAAAGTTGGAAGTTTGGTCCAGAGGTTTTGTGAATTTATTTTTCCTGTACTTCATAGGAAAGGGAGTAGATGCATGCAAATAATCCATGAGGTTTCCAGATATGGGAAGGTTATTCTCAAGGGAAAATGGGGAATACCATGTCTCACCCGATGAAGCCATGACATCTCCCGGAAGGCTGTCTCCTCCCATGTGATTCTCCCTCATATAGCCACCCCCAGGATCAGGATCAGGTAGCGGCTGCCGTCCCCTGGCCACATGGGAGGAAGCCACCCCCAGGAAATCAGTGGTGACTTTACCGGTTTCATCTAAGAAGACTCTGAGCTTTGAGGTACACACATTCTCATCTTTGTAACTGATATGGTTTCAAAGTTATGAGCCACAAAATATAGTGAAGTGTGATGAATCCTGGCGGATTTTGGGCTGACCGATGTATGGAGAACACGTCATCCGCAGGATAGACAATATTCACACTATGCAGCCCCACAGGGCCTATATACAAGACTGGACTATGTATTTGTCACGCAGGAGTTACTGACCGAAATACCGCAGGCGGAATATAAAGCTAGAGTCCTCTCAGACCACTCGCCACTGCTGCTAGTGTGGTGGATACCCACATGGCCATTGCGTGCAGAAGTGTTTAAAGATAGCGTCAGGGCTTTAAGTGGGCCGGGGCATTTTTTTTCTACAGCCTGAAGCTCTCGCTCGTGTGCGAGAGCTTCAGGCTTCAGAAAAAAATGCCTTTGAACCATAATGGTGGCGCCGCACCTGTGCGGCATCCCTTTAATCAAGTGATGCCCGTGGGCCGGCGCCACCATTATGGAGAAAACGTGAGGCCGCTGGAAGCAGAGGCCTTGCTTTCTAAATACTGAAGCTGAGTTTGTCTTTAGGAAAAAGGCCTCTGCTTCCAGTGGCCTCACCCTTTCAGCCTTAATGGTGACGCTGCCCCTCCCCAGCTGGCGAGGGGCAGCGCCACCATTAAGGCTGAATAGGCGAGGCACTGACCCCTGCCAGGCAAGCCTATACAAAATAAATGCTGAGATCAGCACCCTCTCCTATTAGAGGGTGTTAATCTCTACAAAAGGCTGCCCGGCAGGGGTGCCAGTAGCCCATTGAGCCGGGGCTCGTCGACGGGGCGTGGCCTAACGGGCCATCAAGACCCCCGTTGTTAGGCCACGCCCCCTCGATGAGCCCCGGTTCGATTTGTAGTGCCACTTAAGGCACTGGATAGCGTATTCAGGGAGGATATGCGAGAGGAAATAATAAGTTATTTCGAGATAAATACTGGCAGTGTTAAGACAGCGGGCACACTCTGGGAAGCCTTTAAAGTAGTAGTGAGGGGAATTGCCATAGCAAAGTCTAAAGGACTGCAGAATGGGATTCTGACCGAATTGCAGGACTCTGAAATAGAACTGGAGAGTGTATTGGAATGGGGCAGCAACACTAAGGCAGAAACAGAAATGGCACTGGGACTGCAGCAGAAATGTGCAGGATATTGGGAGCGACTATGTAATCTTAACTATAAAAAATACATAGAAAGACAACATGCTGGAGGCGTCAAACCAGGAAGACTCCTTGCGTGGCTCTACAAGAACGAGACTCCTAGGCCCCCAATTAGAACAATAGTGAAAGACAATGGCAACACAGTGGATACACAAGAAGGGGTTAATCATGAATTTGCAGAATATTATGGACGCTTGTACGGGGATGAGACGGGGAGCAACAGGGGGGAAATAGGAGACATACTGGAAGATATTGGACTGCCCCAAATTAGTGTAGAGGAGAGGGGGGAGCTAGATGCCCCGATCACCCTAGAGGAGCTAGAAGAAGTGGTAAGGCTGCTGCCCACGTGTAAAACCCCGGGAACCGACGGACTCCCAAGGGAATTTTATAAGACATATAAAGCAGAGATTCTCCCCCCACTGCTGGAAATGCTGAATGAAGCATATGAAGTTGGGAGACTACCGGAATCACTGCGCGAAGCGGTTATCATACCACTCCCTAAGCCCAATAGGCCTGGTAGTGACTGCGGATCCTATAGGCCCCTATCGATGTTGAACCAAGATAGTAAGATTTTAACAGCGGTTCTAGCAAACAGACTAAAGAAGGTCATCAATAAATTAATACACCCTGATCAAACAGGATATGTCCCAAATAGGAATATCTCGAACAATTTGAGGCGACGCCATCGAGTGCTCAAACATACCCTCATCACTAAATTTGTCAATGCCTCATTCAACTCCAATACAGTTCCGACTTGCATTAAAGAAGCCTGGGTTACACCACTTCTAAAAAAACCAAATCTAGACCCCACCATTCCAACCAACTATCGCCCCATAACCACATTCCCATTCTTACTCAAAATCATCGACAAACTAGCCTACCACCAAATTCAAGCCCATTTAGAATCTAACCAGCTCCTCGGTACCAGACAATCAGGCTTCAGGCCCAACCATAGTACTGAAACAGCTCTCTTGGACCTCAAAATCCAGATGGATGCCATTAGAGATTCAGGGAAACTCTGCATTCTCCTGCTGTTGGACCTCTCAGCTGCGTTCGACTTGGTGGACCATGACAAACTCTGTAATTCACTCGCCCGTGAATTTAATTTCTCTGGGGCAGCCACTGCTTGGGTGAAATCATTCTTAACTAACCGCACGTCCAGAGTGTCCATAGGCAAAGAAGCAGCCAACCCCATCCCAGTCCCCATAGGAGTGCCCCAAGGCTCTTGCCTTTCCCCCACGCTGTATAACGCATATACCAAGCTCCTGTTCTCAGCACTCGACGATATGGGTGTCATATACACAAATTTTGCGGATGACACTCAGATCCTTATACCCCTTACAGGCAACTATGACCAGGACACTTCAACCATCAATAAAATTTACGTCATCATACAAAACTGGATGGCATTAAACAGCCTATGTCTTAACGATGAGAAGACGGAAGTCCTCATCGTAGGAGCTCCAGCCAAATTAGCAACCCTCCAACCAGAATATTCAACCATCAACATCGACGGCACCAATATTCCAGTATCAAAACAAGTAAAAACACTGGGAGTGTACTTCGATGCTAGCCTGACCATGACTAAACAGATCAATGTACTTTCCTCCTCCACGGCCTACACTTCCAAATTAATTGCACTCAGCCGCCAATTTCTGACTCCAGTTAACTGCCTCACCCTGGCCAGAGCACTGGTCTTATCGAAATTGGACTACTGTAATGTATTACTACTGGGCACATCCAACACCAACCTAGCCAGAATGCAACTTCTGCAAAACAAAGTCCTGAGGGCAGCGCTAGGTATAAAAAAATCAGACCATATATCCAAGACCAGGAAAGATGCCCACTGGCTCCCCATCAAAGCCCGCATCATTTTCAAAACATTATGCATCACCCACAAATGCATCACAAAAAAAGGACCCATCTACCTCAACAACACTCTGCATCCTAAAACTAATATTAGACTACTGAGATCCAATGACAAACTCCTCCTGGACCCCCCCCGATTCAAAACCGCAAGAGCAGGGGGCAGCAGCTTCACCACTCTAGCCCCCAAACACTGGAACACCCTACCCACCACCATCAAAAAAGCATCCTCCTTCACGACCTTTAAGAAACAGCTAAAAACCTGGTTATTCAACCAATATTAGCACCCAAAGATAGGTCCCCTCCCACCGGATACTGCTGTGAATACCTAGGCCACTGTATATTTTTGTGAATATGTTTGTAACCTATATCATGTAAAGCAACTAATGTAATGTATGAATATGACTAATTCCTAAGGCATCTTATATCCTCGCCGTGACACCTGAGGGTCTGGGCGTGTAACAAATAAATAAAATAAAAATAAATAAATACCGGAGGAGATACTAGCAAAATGGCGATAGTATCACTGGATGCGATCAAGGCATTTGACTCGGTCAAGTGGCCCTGGCTGAAGGTGGCCCTAGCTAATTACGGTATGGGGCCAGGATATCTTCACTGGGTAGAACTTCTATATAGTGCGCCATTAGCGAGAGTGAAGACAGGAACTGTGGTCTCTGAAAGGTGGCAACTTGGTAGAGGAACCAGACAGGGATGTCCCTGGTCCCCCATGTTGTATATTATGGCTTTGGAGCCACTGGCGATTTATTTAAGGCAGCAATATGACGCAATAGGCATTGTCATCGGGGAAACATCACATTTAATTTCACTATACGCAGATGATATGTTATTGTATTTGCGCTACCCAGAGGAGAATCTGCAGTATGTGTTAGAAGTGGTGGAGAGGTTCGCAGAACTTTCAGGTATAACTGTGAACCCCAGTAAATCCTGTGTGTTCCCGCTGGGCAGATATAGGTGGCTCTTGGTGGAGAATTTGCCGGTACTACAGATACCGTGGGAGGCCACAACCTTTAGATATCTTGGGATAGACATATACCATACAGTAGAAGCCGAACATAGGCATAATACAGAAAGAACGGTTCAGAAACTGGAAAACAGCATGAAGTTCTGGGCGAAACTCCCCTTGGCAATGATGGGGCGAGGGGCGATGCTCAAAATGGTGGCATTGCCCAGACTGTTACTCCATACCCCTGCAATTCTTTATTAGGTTGGACAGCATATGCAGGGAATTCCTATGGCACGGGATGAGGAACAGGGTAGCCCTGTGGAAACTTCAAAATCTGCATGAGAAAGGGGGCATTAAATTACCAAACTGGGAAGTATATTATGTAGCGAGCCAATTGCAACATGTAGCCAAATGGCTCTCTGCGGAGCCTACCTTAGAGCATAGGCTGCATCAAGGAGATTGCACCCCATTTTTTCTGAGAGAAATGATATGGTTACCCAAGCGGGAGCTGAGAGGTCATCCAGGGATGTTGGGCCTTGGGTGGGGGATGTGGCAGAGGGCGTGCCGGTTGATGGACAAGCCGGCCCTGTGCTCTTCGCAAATCCCATTGGTTACAATGATGGGAACAGAGAAGCAACTAAGGTTAATGATTAGGAAGTATTGGGAACCGGTAGGAATAGCAACGTTGGGGGATGTGTGGCAAGAATGGAAAATATTGGAATTTGAGGAGCTGGTGGAACAAACGGGGTTGAGTGCTGGGCAATATATTACGTATCATGGGATGGTGCAACAAATCAAAGATACCTGGTCCGAGGTGGAACAAGTTATGTACCCACTGTAAGTTGAGTTTGGTTTGTTATTTGTTGTTTGAATAAAATTAATAAAATTATTTTTTTTTAAAAAAGTGTGATGAATCCAATGATGCCATCACTCCTTTCCCAGAGGTAGCCTCTGCTCATGCGGCCAGGGGACGGGAACTGCTACCGGATCCTGACCCTGGGGTGGCTATTTGATGGAGGACCAATGGGGGGAGGCGACCCTCACGGGAGTGAAGCGTTATCATTGGGTGAGACATGGTGTCCCCCATTCCCTTTTAGGGACACCCCTTCAGTACCTCAAGCCGTCATGGCATATTGTGGCCGTCACCCTGAATATTCTCAAACACTTTGTCGTAGTACTTTCAAACATCACGCATTTACATCAGTAACAAAGACTGACTTGAGGAAGAGAGCAACGGAATGAATATTGTTCAGCTAGGCCGAATTGAGCAGTCTAGCTGTTGGAAAAATCTGATTGGCTCCAAACGGCTCCAGTAACGCATGAGTTCAAAGATGCAGGGGTAGCCAAGTTGTCAGGTGGACACGCGTGCAAAGAAGCAGCACAAAGAAAGAGGGAGGCGGCGTCTAGTCCAGTGTCATCATTGGGCCCTCCCGGAAACTTTGGAGGAGGTGGTGCATAGGGTGCCATTAGATTGCCTTCATGTTCGCTTTCGAACGCCTCTGCAGGTCTAGACTTTTTTTTCTTTAGTTTGTCTTCCTTTCTTATACTGGCGATCAGTGCACCGCCGACGCATTGCAACCCATGTCCTTCCTTCCCAGGATAAGACGCTAGTCGTAGTGCCTGGTTCCCTATGGTCTCAGCTTTTGCTATCTGTGCTACTTTTTCTCTGCTTCCTTTCCCTTTTACTGCTCATGGCTGTGGTCCTTTTCTATTTTCCCATGCAACTTACAATTCTTATTCTGATTACTTTATCAGCCCGCTCTGCCTCCCATTCTACCGCAGCAGCACTTTGTCGCCTCCCTCCTTCATCCTCTCCTTCCCCGCTACGGAACAGCTATAGCGCTCTGGCATCCTTCCTCTGTTCTCCCTACTGTGCTACCTAAGCTTCTCGTTTAGTATACCTTTCTGGACTGGTGCTCTACATCCTCACCCTCGCCCCAATCCACTCTGGCGATAAGCTCCAGCTACGCCCTGTAGATGCCTACTCCACCTTTTATCTCTGCTACCGTACTGTGCAAGGATTGAGCTCTTCACCACACCATCAGACACCTGTTGGACTGAAGTTTGTTTTGCCTCTTGGCTTTTTCCCTCGGAGATCCACAAGAAAGAAGGGGGACATCCCATCTCCAGAAGCTTCATCTAGCCTATCAATTGAAGAGGATTCAGGTGAGGAAGCTCAGACCATTGTTGACATCCAGAGACACCTTTTCACAGGCAGGCAAGATGCCAAAGTGGGACACGAGGTAAAAGGCCTTCCCACCGGCAGGAGAAGCCGGAGTGCTATGCAGACCGACACCAACCGCAGAGATGCGCAGCCCAAACTGGAGAGAGAAGGCACCTGAGAAGGACCCGAGCAGGGTCGGAGAAACCAAGAAAGCCGCCTTAAAGCCAGTGAGTCCACAGTGGAAGGTCGGGTCCTCGGGAGGGAGCTGGAGAAGTAATTCCTGGTCCCCAACTGGAACGGGAGGTAAATTCCCCATGGCTTGTATCACAAACTGAGTTGCATCGACCCTGTGTTTGGGGGAGATACAAATAAGCTGATAAGAGGAACTTGGCAGGGAAAGGATATATCCTCAGATCTTGAAAGTAAATGTACATATGAGAAAACCTGGCAGGAGAGTATACCAGGTATTTTGCGAGTTTGGAACCTGCACCCAAATTATACTAAGGAAGTATACAAGAAAACCTGGCACGAGAGTATATCAGGTGTTTTTGCGAGCTTGGGACCCGCACCCCAATTGTATCAAGGAACTACTTGAGAGAACCTGGCTGGAGAGTATAGCAGGTGTTTTGTGAATCAGTGAATCCCAGGGAAGACCCATACCCTCAGGATTTTGAATTGCATTTGTGGTAATTTTTTAAAAAGAGAATCCCAACAAGGTTTTCAGGGACGTCATTTCACCAAAATGCCAGGGGTATCGGAGGTGACATCACACAACCCTTCACCTCTGATGACATCACATGAAGTGATGTCATTTGACTCCACCCCGAAGTGATATCGCGGGAAGTGATGGAACACGACTTTTCACCCCTTGACAAAACAGGAAGTTGCATCACATAGCATTGTTCCTAAATACACTATGAAAAATATAGTTACAATATCACTACAATGTGATGTACATTTCATACAAGAATGGATCACCATATGTATCAAGATCAGTGTGTATAGACCCATATTACCAAATTACTGTGAATGCAAGCAGACGTCCACGACCAAATGATAATGATGTGTTATTATATAGCACTTACGCTTAAGCGCGTTATATAGAAACAATATACACCCAATATCACCCAACCTGTGTTGGTACTCATTTATCGACCTCAGAAGGATGAAGGGCTGAGTTGAGGTGTTTAAGAACAGACTAAATCAGTGACTCACCCCCTGAAGTTTGCCGGAAATAAACCTTTAATGAGTCTAGCAATTATTGTATAGAATTCCAGAAAGACACATTATTTGGTATTCCTATTCTTTCTAATTGAGGGTGAGTGCTGAAAGTGTTAGACTTGCGGCAACCATGATTTTTTGTTTGTTTTTCTTTTTTTTTAAGAGCCCTGAACAAGAAAGCCAGCTACTCTAGAAGTAAAGAGTAAAGAGCCACATGGTGCTGGCCACAGCCAAGGAGCTTGCATTACAAAAAAAAGAATACCACTTTTTTTCTTTTTTTTTAGGAGTAGCAAGGGAGACCTCAGAGGTCGCAGTTGCGACCTCTGGCGACCCCTAAATGATGTCCCTGGAGGTTTTATAACCTTAGGATTTTGAACTCCATTGACCACAGAGAAGGGAATCATTTCCCCCAGAGTGAAATTGCAACACCAAGAGGAGGGGGTTATCCTCTTGGGCTACAAAGAACGTGGGTATTCCTTTGAACTTTTTGTTTTGGTAGAGAGAAACCTGGGGAAGGGAGTCATTCTCTTCCTCAATCTCCCTGCTTCTACATTCAGACCTTTACAACTCACCCAGAACAGAACCGCAAGACTTATCCTTGGCCGTGGCTAGAAGGATCAAGTACAAGACCCTCTGCACAGTTCACAAAGCTTTCTGGGGCTGGGGCATGCACTACTTACAACTCACTCTTCCCAAATACACTCCCTCTAGAGCACTCTGCTCATCCTCCTCCAACTCTCTGAGAGTGAGCTGTTTTTCCAAACAGAGACTTGGGGATAGATCCTTAACCTCTGCAGGGGCCACCCTCTGGAACAGTCTCCCTGCCTCTCTCTGTCTCGAGCCAGATCTCCTGAAATTCCAGAAACTCCCCAAGACCTTCCTCTTCTCCTCTGCCTTCTCTCTACCTCTCCCCTGCTAACCTCTGCTTCTACCTGCTACCACCTCCTACTGCTCATCTGGCTTACTGGTCGCCTGGCTCATTGTCATGACTCCGCTATCCAGGTGGTCGTAGTGGCGTAGGAATCGGCGGCGATATGTGAGTGTCTGTTGCATCCATTCAGGGGCTTATGTTGCACAAGATCCTCCCAAGATGGCGGAACCTTACAGACCTGTACCGAACCAGCCTCCTACAGTGTCTACTGCAGAGGAGCCTCCGCCCCCGAATGGTCAGGTGACCATATTTCAGGCAGGAACGCAATCCCAGCATTGCGTCGCTACTTCGTATACAGACGCTCCGTAAGTTCGCAACTAAGAACCTCTTCGTGCAGCCTCCTAGCTCTATGTGCTTTCTTTTCTGACTACTACCTATACCTTGTATCGTTTCAGAAATCTTACCTGCAAAAACTTCTACCATCCCCGCTCTTCGTGTGAATCCGTTAACGCGTTCAGCAGTCAGACGCTGTTTCTTCCTCTCGGCGAATCAACGCGATCTAAGACAGTACTCTGCCCCGCAACGGTAGGAAACACTCCGGGGGCTTCACGGCTATAACCTGATTCCTACTCAACCCCCTTTCATTCTTCCCTTAGACTTCACCTCCTTCCTCCTGTGGTTTCCATCCTCCAGTTCCACCCTCTGAGCTACGGAACGAAATCGTGATCTCCTCTGGGTTCCTATTCAGGTACACTACGTCCTCTCTAGAAACCTCCAACCTGCTGCTTACTCCATCTTTTACCATTTCTAACCTGTTTCTTTTACATACATTAGAATCCAGCCTTCGCGCCTGTCGTCTGCATTACCAGACTCCACCCAGTAAACCTTCAGGACTCCACGTTTCGAGGAAGATGCTCCACCAGTCTCCTGAAGAGCAGCAACAGGGTTTTCACCCAAGAGGGTTTCCCTGGGATTCCTGCAGTGCCCAGTTCCTCCCCTTTGGTAGGCTGGGAACGGTAGGGACCTCGAGGGGATTCTCACAATCTTCTTGTACGCCTCTGCTGACCAGGTTAGTGATTCTGTGACAAAGTTCCTCATTGTGGTATTGGAAGACTCTCAGAGATTTGATACTCATCTCAGAACCTTACAGATCCCAGGCACCCGCACCTCCCTTTGGGCCCCTGCACTACTTGCAGCACTACGCACTTCCCTAAGAGATAACCCTCTGCACTTAACCCGGACCCCTAGACCAGACGCACTTATTTTCGCCCATCCCTTGCACTTCCTGTATGGCACTTACACAATCTGTATACACCTGACCCAGTAAGTTGTTGTCTGTCTGTTCTTTGGTCTCCCTTGCACTCCCCCCCCCCCAGCATTGTGTACCTGTATCACTCAAGGTACAGCACATTCTAAATGTGCAATAACCTGCTCATATCCCCTCCTATCCTCACTTCTTGTCACAACATTATTGTCAGTTTCTCATGTCTGTACCTCCCTCTCCTCCCACCTTCCCTGCTCCCCCAACTACCTGCCATGCTCTTGAATCAGCAGAAATGTCATCAGGCCTAGTATGCTTTATTATTACTGTATATCATTCTGAAATTTCCAAGACCCTATGAATGATTGTATCCCATGTACCCCTCCCATCTTGGAGCGCTTTGACACACTAATTTTGTGTATGAGCGCTTTTTAAATAAACAATCCAATTCAATTCCCTGGAACTGTGAACATTATCCATTCGGAACTTTTGTTAGATGTATACCTTTTTGTTGAACTTGAACATTGGTGCACTTTTCAAGCCAAAGACAATACCTGTAACACCTTAGAGTTACTTTTAGAATGAGAGGGCTAGGATAGGATTTCGGACGCCAGACATTTTTGACTTCTTGACACAGGACCTGCCATTCGTTTTTGGTTGAGCTAGGGAATACCCCCAGATTCGGGACAGTGAGGCATTTTCCAACCCTTTTATTATTTAATCAAAATGTATGTCAACCATCATGAGTCCTCTGTGTTGTGTCTCATTCCTGGTTTCTCACAGAAGTAACATTTGATTGCAAGTAATGGATGTATTTAAACTGTAAATAAGACCTCATGCTCAGCACAGTGACTCATGTGATAGCTATTCAGTGGCCTCTCTGCAACGCCATTAAAACATGATTGATTAGGACATTCATGACAGGTCTCCTTGTACTGCTCGCATTAACTTACAAATGTCAGATTTTTATGAGAGAGTCGGGTCAAAAGGGTCAGCTAATGCATGAATATACTTTTGAGGTTGGGAATAAAAGTGCACAGGCTCCAATCAGCTGGCCAACTCAGATCTTAATGTCTCATTCGATCAATTCTATGTTCTTGAACTTTTAAAGCATTTCTGTGACATTCTCGTCTTGCAACAAGTCTCCAAAGGCGAGGTTCCATTTTAAACTGGTGCTTTCTGCAACTTCTGCTTTCACTTGACATTGGTAAAAACCCGTCTTTGACTGAATTGTCCCCACTGGATCCAATAATGCCGTTGGGATTGCTTAGTTTGTGGCACTATTCACATGTGTCAAGTTATATCTCTCATGTGCACAGATGGATACCAGCATCTCGTCTGTGTAGCGAGTGAGACGCGAACATCATGAATAAAATGATGAATTTTATTGACACCTCTCTCACTTAAACTTGAAACAATCTCCATTTGTCTTTGATTCTCCCTACAAAGAGACATCTGCTTTACACTTAAAAGAAGCAGCACAGTTTGCATTTTTTCAGCATCAGTTGGACTCAGTGGAAATAGTCTTGGGTTGCACACGAGTCCTTTGGGTACTGTGATGAATAGCGGGATTCAGTCACTTCTGCCCAGGGGCGAGCGTCCCTTGTGAGGCTACGAGGTGAGGCCACTACGCAATATTCCCCCTAGGAGTGGTGGCAAGCGGGCCCTCACGGGTAGATACTCCCCGCTTGGGGAGGTGGACTGTGCAGTCTGGCAATGACAATGAGACCGCTGTGACGCTGGTGCCGCAGAGCCACAGATGAGAAACAGAAGAATACAGAGTGAAAGCAAGAGCTGTCCTAACTAAGCGAAACAAAGTCCCTATCCTGCATGCAGGCCCGTGACGCCAACCTGTGGGAATAAAGGTAACGGGGAGAGCTGGAGACCCGGGAGGCCACACGGATATAATGAGTACCAGCAGCCTACTCGTCCCAGTGAATTGCTAAATACTAAGAAGAGTGAAACTCATCACCTGACTCATTCAGATCATCCAAGTGACACGAGAGAAGACCAAGTGAGAATCATTACAAGACTCATCTTACTCGTCTCAGTAATGCACAAAGTGACCAAGAGAAGAAGAATAACAATTGGGTCTATTATACTTGCCCCAAGAGAAGATCAGTAAACCAGAGGAGAATCCGGAAATATGATATCTTACTCATGAGGAGCTAAAGAACCATAGGAATGCGGATGAAAACAGGAACAATGTAAACAAGGCCTCAACTTGCCCCCAAAGATATAGGAGAAAGAGAGACGTTCAAATACACTTCCGAAAAATAGAGTAAGAGGAATTCAAAGGCCAAGAACGCAGAGGAGGAGAAGTTTACAAAGTCAAAAGAAAGGGGAGCCACAAACTGGGAAATGTGCCCTAGAGGAACTGAACAAGTTAATTCAAGAGATAGCCAAAAAGAATGATATACTAAGGCCGGGGAAGCCTGGCAATTCTCCTGCGCTTTTGTTGTTTTGTCTTAGTGGCAGGGTCAGTGCAGTTTAGTTTTGGATGGAGGACAGGCTGTTTGCTTTGGACATCACAACGGATGACGAGCACCCTAGTTAGTTTTGTTAGGCAACAATAAAACATATTCAAGAATGCCAAAAACCGTCCAGTCTCCTTCTTTTAACCTATCACAGCACCTACTCATTAAATGCAAACCAGGCCTAGAGCGCTTTTACCCGTGTAGTTGTTTATCAGCCATCCCCAAGAAATACCTATTTATTCTGTCTAAATGCCATGGATTACACAAAACTGTGGCCCAGTTCATCTAAATATTTCTGCGGATGAACTCTGGAAAATCTACACAAAAGGTTTGGTGAAAAACATGTACAACTGTGGGTCAAGGAAATTAATTGTAACCTCAATCAGCACATAATACAGGCCACAATCTCCACACAATTGCTGAAACTCAGCCTGTGGAAGGGCCAGTGTTCGCTCTTTCATTCTTGACATTCTTGTCAATTGATCCAACTTTTATTCACCAGCAAGAAGAAGTTAGTTGGCCTTGGGCTAAAGTGTGGAAGATCGATCGAGGTAGATAGGAGGCAAAACCAATAGATTCCTAAAACAATGGGATGGTGATCAGTGAATAGAGATTGCTCTATGTGAATATCAGCAACACTGCCCTCTTTGAGGTACGAATACAAAAATAGTCTCTGGTATAGCTACCTTCATGCCCTTTAAATGTAGGGTTACCACGGTAATCATGTGCTACTCTACCATTCACTAAAAAGCTAACGGGAGTAGAATTGAACCTATTGGTTCGAGTGAAATTCACTCAATCAATGCTCTACACCATGAAGTCATATCAAAATACATACATCTGCTTTATGAAATCTACAGATAGAAAGGACTATTTCATTCCAAAGCACATATTACAACATCTATAAAGATTATATGAACGAAGAATGCAACAATTACATTGGCTTCAGGGGTTAGTGTGACTGTGACTTAATCAGACTGAACAATCAACATTTGCTGCTCAGTAGTCAACAAACTTACGCAGAACAGAGACCTTCACGCTCTTTGAATCCAATTGTCTACTCTTATGTTATAACAATTACATAAATTAGTGACAGTTTGGTCATGGCATACAGAGAAGATGCCTCGTGTTGATCAAACCAAGGCAACTCAACTGTGATCTTGCTCTACACTACTCAATAAATGGTCTAAAATCTCACAAATAATAATATGGATTTAAAGAGTGTTGAAGGTCTCTGTTCTCAGGAAGTCAGGTTCCCACAAAGTATGATAGCTACAACGAGGGTCTGGGAACACAAGGAATGCGTAAGGCACAGGAAAGGAGCTGGGGTAAAACCCAGTTGTTGAGTGTTGTAAGAGGATTCAATTCAACAATACAGCTAAGTCAATGCCTAGTCTGGGATACTGAATGGAAAACCTTATTGATATATCTTTATGTCCAGTTCATGCATTCTGGATGACTACCCCTATATAACACCCCTCTCTTGGAATCCTCCTGACCCCACTGAGCCAAGAAGTAGTTCTGTTTTGCAAGTTTAAAAGGTTTATTTGATAATTTAAACAATATATATATATATCACGCTTTATAATAAATTAATAATTGGATATCACACTTAATCTGATATGATAAAGATTAACAACGGAGAATCTGGCACTAGCACACTTGTGAATAGGAACAGAAGAAGAAGGTGGTAGAGAATGCTTTATATAAGTTCAGATGGATGTAATGTTGAATGAAAAATGCACTACAGAAAATACTCAATATGATTTCAACAAAACAATGTAATCACTTTTCTCTGGCAATCCACTCCCCCCTTTATGCAATGCAAGGAAATGGAAGGAAAGCACACAGTTCTCAGAAATGCAATCAAATGTAATTCAGTTCACCCCAGCAAGCTTAGAGTACAGAAGTTGGAAACACAGGCCCAAAATGCTTTTATATGTGCTGGCAATGAAGTGAAAAATATGCTAAAATGCTTTTAATTCCCTCTGGAGGTTCAGGGTGAGTGGTGTCAAGTTAATATTAGCCCAGGCTCACTCTAGCAATGATACAGGGATGGTTCTTAAGAGGCAAACGAATTTTTAGCAAGGAAACTAAGGAAGCTTCTGTTTTCACACGTGGAGAAATTTGCAAATCGCGGCAAAATTCGCGAGTGCGTTTTTCACAATTACAGAGGAACTACAACGACTAGCACTATCGTTTTGGGGTCTCAGGACAGCCTAGGATCTCAGCTTCCAGATGAAAGTTACTGCAAGTCTCTAGGACAAACGGTCACGGAGGTATGAGCGATATGGTAAAGGTCGTGTTTCAGATTTGAAATTTTAAAGTTCAAAAAGACAAGTGACAGCTAGCAACTAGAAAATGACAGGTGACAGTTAGGAGGCAGTTCTACTTAGATTAAAATAGATTGAATTATATTATTTTAACTAAGAGATTGGTTCTACACAGTTCTGCTAGGTACTCACAATATATTTTTGAGTTAAATGGGCCTCGCCACGGATCTGGTCAGGTTTTAGACTGGACTCTGGTCTGGTCTCGGCACTTCACAGTGATCTGGGTCAGCTCTGCTCTGCTGACAGCGGTCTGGGTCACTGGTTCTGGATATTGATAGATTTGAAGTCTGGATCTTTCTGCACAGCTTTCTCTAGATATTGATGGAGGTAAAGTATGGATTTTCCCGGCAGAGCGTCCCGCAGCAAATGGATTTGAAGGTCCCTATCTGTCCTGACTGTCTGCTTTTATGTGTTTTGAAAATGGGTGTGTGTGCAGCATCACTAGGCTCTACCCCTCTCCACTTTTCATTGGCCACTTCATCCTCTTGCCCTTGATTGGGGGAATGAAATGAAGTGTCATCATGATGAGGTCTGTTTATGATACAGAGAACCCACCGCTGTCAAATTACACACAATCTATATTTTGACCCAAAAGACATATTTCATAGCTACACATTTGTTTAAAATTACATGCACCCATCATGCATTACAGGAGGTATACCCTGTCCAAATCTGCTCTTCCTGGGAGCTTGCATTCAGAAATGGCGACATTTGCACTTTTTAACTGGTTTCGCAATATCGGACATTTCCCCAAATTAACACATGTGCGCAAGGAGTATGGACATTAATTGATGAAGTGTCAGATTTTTAACATGCATACATTTTAAGTAATACCCTCTTAACTGCTAGCTTGCCCCCAGATCATGCCACCGGTTCTAAAAACCTCTCAAAATGTGGGCAGAAAAATCACAAGAATTATGGTATCATTTAAATAATTTTCACAAGTCCGTACTATGAGTTATTCATCTTTTTCTAAAACCATATTCTGGCTACAGGGGTGTGTCTTTTCAGGTCACATGGTACAGAAACCAGTCTTTCCACTTTCTTCAAGCTCAGCCTCTGTCTCCAGTTTCTCCCCCTCCCAGTTTCTGCCTGGAAGGCCCATTGTTCAAGAGGAAGCCATTTATGGCCCCCATAATAAAACATTTGCCTGAGTCAGGACAGGGCTTTGTTCAATTTCCTGCAGAGCCCAGGTAATTCAATCAGAGAAGTGTCATATCCCTTTTGGTGGGAGCAGCAAAAGTACAGCTAGGCCTGGGAACACAGCTGTTGTGCAAGTCTCATCTCCTGTTGGGGGTAGCTGGTGGGCAGAATTCAGTTCCTTAAGCCAGGCCGCAGCTAAAATTTCACTTTTTGTTCCCCAGTTTAAGTCAAGACAATTTTTTACATATGCAGCTAGGATGCTGATTCTAAATTTAAACTATGACATTTAAACAATTGCAACCTATGTGACACTCAAAAGTAGGTCACTCATTTCTTTTAAACATTTTCGATTTTTGGTAGTTTTAAATCCAGTTTCAGTTAGGCTGCTGCAGACCTGCAGAGCTCAGCCAGTCTTGTTATGAACATTCAAGTCACTTCAGAATATAACTTTACATTGGATCCACCTCTCAGTAAGTCTTTCTTTGGCATGGTTTGGGTTCATTTATTCAGTTTTAAACAAAACAAAAAAATCTGGTGGTTTTAAAACGCCGGCTTTCTGATAGTGGTGAGTACTGGTACTGCACCCATTTTTGGGATTTAAGAAATGAATTCCCCACAATTCTAGGTTGCTTTTGGCAATCAGCATTGCCATTCCCAATGGTTTCAGACTACTGTGTGGGTAGTCCAATTGTGGTTTTAGGCAGTGCCCTTCTGTGCCCATAACATCGGCAAAAATGGGTGGCAGCCTATTCTACATGCATTTCCCTGTGCATTTTCTGGGAAGCTCTGGCCATCATGATGTTTTCCATGTCAGTACTGTACAGTTTTTGAGGTAGGGCTTGGATGCATGGGTAAAAACATCCCACAAGCCCCCCTCTTGCGATGGCCATTCGGTTTCACTGATGGGACTCGCAAGACCGGATATGTTTTTCATCTTCTTCCAATAGATGGCACAGTTCAGCATCTTTTCCTCCATCCGGTCGGATCGATCGGTTCTCCTTGCCGGTCCTGATGGGAATATTGGGCGGTACCCCGTGCCCCTTGCGTTTCTGCTCCCAGTCTCCGGATCGTCCTCCTTGGCCCGTCTCCAGGTTTTCTTTCTCCTAGGACGACAAAGGAAGAGCGGCAATACCTATTCATAGACATTTTTCCCCACCATTGATATAGTGGGGTGGCATATATATTTTAGAACTCAACAGATATGAACATGCACATTTTTTTTAAATTAAGAGACAGGAACACAAACTTGAGAAACACAGAATTTGATAGGCTATATGTAGGATCATTTAAGTTAGAACTGAATTAATCTGAGACAGTACCCTCTAGGATTCCAGAGGATTCCTCCAGTTGTTGCAGAGTGTGCCTGGGATGGCAACACTTCAACTGGTTAATGTGGACCCACTTGTCTTCCCCCTCTGCCAAACCGCCTTTGGGGATGCAGATCTTGTAGGCCACAGGGGAGATTTTGTCTATAATCTCAAAGGGTCCCTTCCATGTAGGCAAACATTTTCGCTGTTTGGCCTGGTTCCTTTGGAAATTGTATAGATAGACCCGGTCCCCCACCTGATATTCCTTCCTGGAAGTCTTCAGGTCATAGTGGGTCTTCATGCTATCAGCTGCTCTTTCTAGATTCCGCTGAGCATAAGCAAAAGCATGTTGGAGGTGTTTCCTTAAATTGTCCACATACTCATGAGTAGTGGAGGCATTTATCAGTGTCTGCTCTTGGGTCCTATAGAGCAAATGCTGGGGAAGCACCATCTTGCGCCCAGTCATCAACTCAAATGGTGACATTTTGGTTGCAGATGAAGGGGTAGATCTGATGGCCATTAGGACCAGAGGTAATCGGATATCCCAACTTGGCCCAGAATCTGCCACAAACTTCTTTAATATGCTCACAATGGTTCGGTTATATCTCTCTACTGCCCCAGAAGAAGCTGGCCTGTAAGCAATATGTAACTTCCTTTTGACCCCCAGTATCTCCCACATCTTTGTCATTACTTCACTGGTGAAGTGGCTACCCCTGTCTGACTCAATCCTTTGAGGTAGACCAAAACGGGAAAAGATGTGGTTAATCATCAGGGCAGCTGCGGTTTCTGCCTTGCAATTTGGGGCTGGGAGACATTCCACCCACTTGGTAAACAAGCATGTCACAGTCAACATGTACTTATTCCCCCTAGCAGAGCGAATCACGGGGCCTACAAAGTCGATTTGTAAATCTGACCATGGCAGTGTCATCCCCCTCTTTTGGAGAGGCGCACGGTGCGCGAGGGATGATGGCTGAAATTGTGCACACACAAGACACCCCTTCAAGTATTGGTCGAGGTCCTGCCCCATGTGTGGCCAGTATGCAACCTCTCTTAAGATTTCCAATGTTGTGTGAAACCCCCTATGACCGGCGGTGGCCGCGTCATGGGCGTGACTTAACATCAGGCTTCGGAATGAGGTAGGAACCACCCACTGATCGTGGCCAGCTTTGGATTTCCTTATCAGCAAACCGTCTTGGATTCGGAACATTTTTGGACATTTCATCAACACTCTTAGGTCCTCTTTCCCAGTGTAATCGGTATCCGTCAGGGGAAAGTTCTCAGGGTCCTCAAGGTGCTGGTAAAATTTACCAATTATTGGATCCCCCTTCTGAGCGGTAATCAAATCAGCATCAGGGATCTCCTTACTCCATTGTGCAATTGAAAGGTCGTTGTGAGCATTTGTCTGGGACCTAGTGATAGCAGTGACCTGGATTTCCCCAACAGGGACTCAATCTTAATTAGATCCCCTTGGATGGCCCCGGTTTTGGCCAGCTGATCAGCTAAGTCATTTCCAGTTTTGTCTGGTCCCTCTACTTTGGAATGACCCTTGATCTTTTTCAAATAGATGGTCATCTCATTCGAGGTGACCAGATCATCAATGTTTTGGATCAACTTCCCATGTTTCAAGGGTTTGTTGTTAGCAAATAACATGCCTCTGGTTTTCCAATTAACCAGGTGCTCCACGAACCTGTTCCGTACATATTGCGAATCTGTGATTATGACCAGTTCGTGGAGTTGATGCTGGACAGCAGTGAGGATGGCCTGATGCACAGCCATCAATTCTGCCACCTGACTACTTCGGGGACCAATTTTGTACCCAGCGGAGGGTTCTGGGAACTCCTTCACCCATGCATTCCCTACGCCGGCCACCAGTTCTTTTTCCCCGTCGTTGTCAACATGGTAAGAGCATCCATCCACATAGACAGTGGGCATTCCCTCACACTTGTCTTCTTCAAAGACCTTGTGTGGGGAATTAAGGTATGCCTCCGTGTTGTCCTTGATTTTTAGACTTTCGTCCTCGAGACAGTTTTCTCTGGCACAATCATGCAAGTCAGCCAGACCTTGCGCGAGGGGACTCTTCTTGTTTTGGCCATATCTGACCTCCACAGGAAAGCCTTGCATTGACAGAATCCAGAAGTAATTCGGGAATTACTCACATTTCCGGCCCGGATTCTGTCACTTTGGAGATATTGCAGAGGCTGGTGTGGAGTCTCCACTATGATGTGTTCCCCCTGGATGAACGGGCGGTAATTCTTCAATGCCCACACCGTTGCCAGGAGTGCCTTCTCACAATCATTGAATTTTTCCTCCACAGAGGATAAAGTTTTGCTCGCATAGGAGATTACTTTATTGACCTTGTCATGCTTTTGGTATAATACTGCCGTCAAGCACGTATTAGAGAACCCCGTCTCCAGGAAGAACTCCTTGTTTCTGACAGGGTAAGCTAGGCAGGGCGCTTGTGAGAGGCTTCTTTTGAGTTGTCTTACTGCCTCGGATTGTTCTGGACCCCATTCCCACTTGACCCCCCCCTTCAAGAGATGAATCAGGGGTCTGGTGATCTCTGCGTAGCCCTCAATGAACTTTCGGCTGTAATTAGTCAGTCCAAGGAGGCTCCTTAGTTCCCGCAGAGTTGTGGGGTCTTTCAATTTTTGGAGGGCTTCCACTTTCTTTTCCTGGGGACAGAGACCCTGAGGAGTAATCTCATGCCCCAAGAAATTAACACGGGTTCTACACCACTGTGCTTTCTGAAAGGAAAGTTTTGCTCCGGCGGCCCTCAACTGGGTCAGAACATAACGGATCTCCGCTATGTGTTCCTCCACAGATGAACTTTTGATGAGGACATCATCTACATAAGCCAGGTTACTCCTCGCACCCAGGTCGGGCATGGCCTTATGTAAGAAAATGTTGAACTCATTGTCGGAGTTGAGGTATCCGAAGGGAGTCCGGGTCCATGTGTACTGCTGGCCCCCAAAGGTGAAAGCCAGTTTGTATTGGTCCTCCCTACTGACAGGCACGGTCCAGTATCCATTGGTCAGGTCTATTGCTGTGAATACCTGTGACCCCTGAATCTGGGCCAGCCCTTGGTCAATGTAGGGCAGAGGCCATCGGGAAGTATGGTCCCGTTTGTTGAGCTCCCTAAGGTCGGCGCAGAGTCTCCACTGGCCATTTGGCTTCAATATTCCCAGCACCGGATTATTGAAAGTGCTGTGTACTGGACGGATTATTCCCCGGGACTCAAGGTTCTTAATTATTTCAGTAAGGGACTCCATGGATGCGAGAGGCAAGCGATATTGCTTCACAAACACTGGAGTCATTCCAGGGTCCGTGGGAATTGTTGTGGTGTGGATGTCGGTGCGACCACAGTCATATGAGTCTGCCGCAAAGAGATCTTGGAAATCCAAGAAAACTTGTTTCAACTTTTGCTTCTGTTCCAGAGTCACACAGGCATCAGCTAGGTTGACTCTCTCTTCCACCATCTGCCTGAAGCCTGGAAAGACTTCTGGTTTGGCTCTCTCAGCGGCCTCCTCCAGCTGGGTGGAGAAGTCCCTGGTCAGAGTGCTGATTTGGACTGGAGGCTTCAGGTGGGAAAGGCAGCCCTCATGGACCTGGAAAATCACCTCATCCCTCCCGAAGTCACAAGTCACATCTTCCTTACCATAAGGGCAAGAAGTGTACACCAGGAAGTTCCCCCCATGCCGGGTGAAAATCCTGTCTGGTGTTGTATTGTCCTCACTGTCACTGTCAAAACAGTCCTTGGGGATTGGTCCTAACAGTTCATTTCCTAAATCAATGGAGAAATGTCAGACATCAATCGCCATTCCAATAATGGTGCCTGCGGCTAGAGTAATACTCTTTAAGTCACTGTTATCCACCTCTATTGGAATGGTGTCATGTTCTATGCTGACTTATGGTGTTGGGTTTACCCCTAACCCTTGCTGTTGGAGAGAAGCATTTAGATGGATATAAGCATCAGGGTTTTTCAATTTTTGTCCTCTTTTAGCTTTCACTCCCAGGGAGAATTGTCAGGTCCTTTCTGGGATGGTGTCTTCCTTGTTAATCTGAATTTCAACTGCATAAGGTAGCAATTGAGCTGACCTAAATGCTTTTCCTGGATCATCAAAGCCCATGGGATTATCCGCTAATCGGGACCAAGCTTTAAAGTTTATTAGGTCCAAACTAATGGCAAAGCGATTGAGAATGTCACTGCCTAAGTAAAAGGCGGCAGTGACGTCTCGCACGACCCAACAATTATGGACTATGCTCTTGTTGCCAATGGAGATTTTGAGCATACACCTGCTTGGCAGGAGATGTTTGGAATTAGGTGCTTCCAGGTCCATTTCCCATTTGTCTATCAGTTTGAATGTGGGAATAGCTGGATCTTTTGGGAGTTGGCGGAACATGGCTTCGCTGATGAAGCTCTTACCGTTGTTCACACACACTCGAGCGAGAACAGAGTCCTTCCCATCATTTACTGAACAGGGATGAACAACTGCTCTCCAATTTGCTGAATATCAGCCAGGCTCTGAGCTGATTTCAAATCTTTCTGGACTATAGGAGTGGGAGTTTCAGATTGTGGATTAGTAAAGAATTTCAGGGTGTTTCCTTCCAGTGTAGAATACCACCTTAAACTGGAAGGAAGGTTGATTTTCAGAAATAGAAAGGACCCCCCATCACCAGTCTGTTGTCCTACTGCTATTACTGTTACGTCTGGAGTTTGGTTGTTCTGGAACTGAAATTCTACTTGGTCAGATTTTTGTTCAACCATGTGGCAGGTGCCGTTTAAACTAACATGGTTGACACTCTGTTTTAATTTTATCGGTCGGCTAGTCTGGGTCCAGGGGACCTTGTTTACACAATCTATTAGGGGTGACAACCTTCTCAGGAGGTCATTCCCTAGTAAACAAGGGGTGTCCTCTGGAGTCACTACTATGACCGGGTGTTTCACCTTGTGTCGTCCAATTTTAATGTCCAAGTCTGCAGTCCCCTCAACGGGAATTTCTTTCCCCTCAAAGTTCTGCAGTTGTCCAGGAAGAGAGGTGAGAGGAATTCGGTAATTCTACCCCCTTCCTGCATTTAGTTCCTCAAAGGCCCTTTTGGACAGAAGGGTAGCTTGGGATCCAGTGTCCACCAGTGCCAAAATTGTACCCTGCCCCTGTACTTGTACCGGGGCATAGTATCTTCCCTCCTTCTCCTCAAGGGGGCACAGATAATGCACATTTTTGGACAACTGGTGGGCTAACTTTCTGGTTTTGGACATCGCTAGCGAAGAGATTTGAGCAGAATTCTGTGGAGAGCCTTGGGAATCTGAAAGAAAAAGTTGGCACTTGGAGATCAGAGCCATTGTGGGTTCCCCTGGCTCCGGTTCCGGGCCGCCCCCCCCTTTTTGGAGGCAGTCATCAGGATGGGTTTGAACCAGGGGATTTTCTTGCGGTTGGTTCTGGGATGAGATGGTGGGCGGCGGTAGCTCAGTCTCCACATCTCCCCAGTCTGGATTTGCATCCCTAGGGACCCATTTTTCTTTGGGAGGAGTTCCCCCATCTCTGAAGGAGAAGATCCTTTTCCCAGGATCTTCTGAGGATCCCTCTCCCTCAAATTGGAAGATCTGTACCTCCTCCTCAAACTGAGTCTGTTTGGGTCTTTTGTTTCTCCTACCCCCCCTCTGCTCCTTAGGAGGCAGACTTTCAGGGGCAAGAGATTTTGTTTCCGGTTCCTGGGTTTCCAGGGGCTGTTTACAAGTGAGGAAGGAAGCTTCCTCCAAGGCTTTACACCCCCCTTCCCTTTGTGCCTCCTCCCAGGGAACCGGTGAGTTATCGGGGTGCTGCCCCCGTCATTGTTCTGGAGCACCAGGTCCAGAGTTGGGTGCGTTCTGCGCCGGCACGCCCATCTGAGGGTTCTGCTGAGCCCTCAGTATGTGACCCAGATCCCGCGCCATGTTTTGAACCTGGCGCTCTAACTGGGAAACCCGCTCAGGCTGATACGGGGCCCTTTTTTCTCCCCTGGGCTGATCCCGGGAAGGGTAGCTGTCCCTCCTCTGGTAATACCCCGGGTTGGGAAGATTTGGATACCCCTCCACCCTTGGCCTCCCCTCTCCCGGATTCGGTTGTCTGGGCTCAGGGAATTGGGGAAAGAAGGATGGATGATTTTGGGGCTGGAAATTGGGTGGATACCTGGGGAAAAAGTTCTGCCCAGGATTTGGAGAATTTCTGCCCTCCTGTGGGAAGTTGGGAGGGAAGTTCCCTGGGTTAGGTGCTTGGCTGGATCCCCCCCCTTGGGCTGGAGGAGTCCACACATAACCCAGGATGGGTCTGTTTCCCGTGTAACGGGGGCTTACATAATCAGGAGAGCGAGGGACCCCATTTGTGGGGCTGCCTCCCTGGCTCCCTGTCTGTGACTGGCCCGAGGACTTTCTGGGCCTAGCATTATTAGGTGCAGGTAGGTTTTTAGGCCCCCCCATCTCCAACTCTAAAACGGGGGTGACCTTTACCTCTGCCACCTTGGCAGCAGCAGGGGTGCTGTTGGTTTTGGGATTTTTCTGGGTATTGCTTTTATTTTCTATGGGCTTCTGCACCTCATAGATCCGGGTCGCCTGTTCAATGACCCAGTCTAAAGATCTTTTCTCGTGAAAATCCCTCACGAGCTGGGTCATTATGTATTTGGGCAAGGCATGGAAAAACGTATTAATAAATTCTCTGCTGTCTGTGCGCACCCTTCTGGTGGTCTGCGCAAAGGCACGTTTCAGTTCCTGCACAAATTCTTGTGGGGCCTGATCCTCCCCACATTGCAAATTGTAGGCTGCCTTGCGAGCCTCTTGGGGATTTCTGTGAACCGAAAAATGTTTTAATATGGCCACCCTATAGGTGGACCACCTGGAATGATTTTGGTCCTCCAGCCATGCAAAGAAACTGGAGTACTCTGGGGAGAATGTCCACTTTACATATTGGATACAGCTTTGGCTGTCCTTCAAATGAAAAGTCTCCATCATTTGCTCATAGAGCTCCAAGTGTTCCCAAACAGAGTACTTGGCGTTCTTATGATAAGGCGTGATGACACTCCTGATTGCCTTAATCTGCTTTAAGGGGTCCTTAAGCAAGGCCCTTTTTGCCTTATTGGCCTTTTTGGTTCGGGTAACCCTGGTCCATTCATCTTCTGACTCAGAGGCACTGCTCCCAGAGGTACCCGTCTGTTCTTCCAGGTTTTCCCGGATTCTGCAAGCCTGGGAATGGCTGGCAGAATGTGGGGACCTGGTCTCCTGTGTCCTGTACCGCTCAGAGGAGTCTTCAGATCCCTCCTTGCCCAGGATTTGATGGGTACCCCCCTACTGACCTAACTGGGCAGAGGTTTTCAGGATGCCCTTAATGGGCCTACTCTCCTGGGGTTCCCCATCAAATTGCACTGTGCTTGGGTGCCCATACCCGGATGCCCGCCCATCCATTCCTGGGAGGTACTGGCCTATGAGCCCCATGCTTCTGGCTGGATAGTAATCTGCCATCCCTGTGGCCCGGTGCTCACGTGCGCCAGGGGACATGGGGGTGGCAGAGTCCAGGGACTGAGAGAGATAAAGGCCTCTGGTACTAGGGCTCCTGAGGTTATGCTCATGAGTCTCCCTCTCCCAGCGAACCTGGTCTCTATCCGCCCCTGCTCCCTGTTGCAATGGAAGAGCCTGCGCTTTCAGTTCCTCAGTTAAGGCCTTACTCGACTCTATCAGTCTCTCCTGCATCGCTACCTGTTGTTGGAGCCTATCATTGTGCTGGCAGAGAGCCTCATTCTCTCTCTGCGTTTCCTGATTGGTCCTGGAGCACTGGGCCAGTCTTTGCTGCAGGAGGGTTACCTCCTGAGCCGTGTCCCTATTGGCCTGCTCCTTTCTTGCTAGAGCATCCTCCACCCTCCTGGTGTGCTCTAACAAGTTCTGGTGTTCTTTTTGGAGGTCACCCAGTCCCTGGTGGGCCAGGTGATTTTCTTCCATTTTTCTTTTTAAGTCGCAGACTTCCTGGTCTAAGGTGTCCCTTTCCTGACCAAGAGCTTGAATTTGTGACGCCAGGTCGTCCCTTTGCCTTTGGAAGGCACCAGCTTTCTGGCGCTCCTGATCAAACTCTGCCTGGGTATCCAGGTCTTTCAGGATCAGTTTATTGCTCTCCTCTTTCTCTCTGTCTAGTTGGATTTGCAGGGTGGCTACCTGCTCTGTGCATGCCCTGTTGAAATTGATCTGTTGCTCCAGCTTTTTCTGGCTCTGCAGTAGGGAGTCCAAACTGTCTTGGCGTTCCTTCTGCAAAGCCAGAATTCTGGCATCCTGGCCTGTCTTTTCCTGTTGCAGGATGTCCATATCCTTCTTTATTTTAATGATGTGCTGTCTACTCTCATTTTCTGACTCCTGGCTCCCCTGCAGCCTCTGCTCAGAAGAGACCAGGTCAGATTGGACCTTCTCAAACGCCATCTGTCGCTTATTCGCCAGATCTTGGCTTTCAGTACATTTATCCTGCATGTCTCCCATATATAGGTACAAGTACGCCGCTATCCTAACCATCTTGTCTTGTTCATCCTTAGCTTTAGGAGCCATGTATAGTTCACTCAGGGCCACATGTAAGGGACCCTGATCTCTCCATATATCTGACCCTGTTTCCGTGACCTGTTGCGTGATGGCCTGCAACCAGACCATGCGGTCCTGGTGAGTCCACTCACCTCTCACAAATAACTTGTGTAAGAAGTGCTCTCTGGCTATTTTCATGTCTACTAAGGTCGTCATTCTGGAATTTGAGTTCCTTCCTGACTTACAGAAGTTTGTATTTTATTTTTGCAAAACAGACCTTTTCCTAAGAGCGTTCCTTTGAGGAGTGCTTTACAGCGTAACACAGCGTGGTGATCCGACCGGATATGTGTATCTGGTCAGCTGGCAAGCTGTATTAATCTGCACAAATGGTAGATCTAACCCAAACGTCCGGCACGAGCCCCCAATTTGTAAGAGGATTCAATTCAACAATACAGCTAAGTCAATGCCTAGTCTGGGATACTGAATGGAAACCCTTATTCATATATCTTTATGTCCAGTTCATGCGTTCTGGATGACTACCCCTATATAACACCCCTCTCTTGGAATCCTCCTGACCCCACTGAGCCAAGAAGTAGTTCTGTTTTGCAAGTTTAAAAGGTTTATTTGATAATTTAAACAATATATATATATCACGCTTTATAATAAATTAATAATTGGATATCACACTTAATCTGATATGATAAAGATTAACAACGGAGAATCTGGCACTAGCACACTTGTGAATAGGAACAGAAGAAGAAGGTGGTAGAGAATGCTTTATATAAGTTCAGATGGATGTAATGTTGAATGAAAAATGCACTACAGAAAATACTCAATATGATTTCAACAAAACAATGTAATCACTTTTCTCTGGCAATCCACTCCCCCCTTTATGCAATGCAAGGAAATGGAAGGAAAGCACACAGTTCTCAGAAATGCAATCAAATGTAATTCAGTTCACCCCAGCAAGCTTAGAGTACAGAAGTTGGAAACACAGGCCCAAAATGCTTTTATATGTGCTGGCAATGAAGTGAAAAATATGCTAAAATGCTTTTAATTCCCTCTAGAGGTTCAGGGTGAGTGGTGTCAAGTTAATATTAGCCCAGGCTCACTCTAGCAATGATACAGGGATGGTTCTTAAGAGGCAAACGAATTTTTAGAAAGGAAACTAAGGAAGCTTCTGTTTTCACACGTGGAGAAATTTGCAAATCGCGGCAAAATTCGCGAGTGCGTTTTTCGCGATTACAGAGGAACTACAAGGACTAGCACTATCGTTTTGGCGTCCTAGGACAGCCTAGGATCTCAGCTTCCAGATGAAAGTTACTGCAAGTCTCTAGGACAAACGGTCACAGAGATATGAGCGATATGGTAAAGGTCGTTTTAAAGTTCAAAAAGACAAGTGACAGCTAGCAACTAGAAAATGACAGGTGACAGTTAGGAGGCAGTTCTACTTAGATTAAAATAGATTGAATTATATTATTTTAACTAAGAGATTGGTTCTACACAGTTCTGCTAGGTACTCACAATATATTTTTGAGTTAAATGGGCCTCGCCACGGATCTGGTCAGGTTTTAGACTGGACTCTGGTCTGGTCTCGGCACTTCACAGTGATCTGGGTCAGCTCTGCTCTGCTGACAGCGGTCTGGGTCACTGGTTCTGGATATTGATAGATTTGAAGTCTGGATCTTTCTGCACAGCTTTCTCTAGAGATTGATGGAGGTAAAGTATGGATTTTCCCGGCAGAGCGTCCCGCAGCAAATGGATTTGAAGGTCCCTATCTGTCCTGACTGTCTGCTTTTATGTGTTTTGAAAATGGGTGTGTGTGCAGCATCACTAGGCTCTACCCCTCTCCACTTTTCATTGGCCACTTCATCCTCTTGCCCTTGATTGGGGGAATGAAATGAAGTGTCATCATGATGAGGTCTGTTTATGATACAGAGAACCCACCCCTGTCAAATTACACACAATCTATATTTTGACCCAAAAGACATATTTCATAGCTACACATTTGTTTAAAATTACATGCACCCATCATGCATTACAGGAGGTATACCCTGTCCAAATCTGCTCTTCCTGGGAGCTTGCATTCAGAAATGGCGACATTTGCACTTGTTAACTGGTTTCGCAATATCGGACATTACCCCAAATTTACACACATGTGCGCAAGGAGTATGGACATTAATTGATGAAGTGTCAGATTTTTAACATGCATACATTTTAAGTAATACCCTCTTAACTGCTAGCTTGCCCCCAGATCATGCCACCGGTTCTAAAAACCTCTCAAAATGTGGGCAGAAAAATCACAAGAATTATGGTATCATTTAAATAATTTTCACAAGTCCGTACTATGAGTTATTCATCTTTTTCTAAAAACCATATTCTGGCTACAGGGGTGTGTCTTTTCAGGTCACATGGTACAGAAACCAGTCTTTCCACTTTCTTCAAGCTCAGCCTCTGTCTCCAGTTTCTCCCCCTCCCAGTTTCTGCCTGGAAGGCCCATTGTTCAAGAGGAAGCCATTTATGGCCCCCATAATAAAACATTTGCCTGAGTCAGGACAGGGCTTTGTTCAATTTCCTGCAGAGCCCAGGTTATTCAATCAGAGAAGTGTCATATCCCTTTTGGTGGGAGCAGCAAAAGGACAGCTAGGCCTGGGAACACAGCTGTTGTGCAAGTCTCATCTCCTGTTGGGGGTAGCTGGTGGGCAGAATTCACTTCCTTAAGCCAGGCCCCAGCTAAAATGTCACTTTTTGTTCCCCAGTTTAAGTCAAGACAATATTTTACATATGCAGCTAGGATGCTGATTCTAAATTTAAACTATGACATTTAAACAATTGCAACCTATGTGACACTCAAAAGTAGGTCACTCATTTCTTTTAAACATTTTCGATTTTTGGTAGTTTTAAATCCAGTTTCAGTTAGGCTGCTGCAGACCTGCAGAGCTCAGCCAGTCTTGTTATGAACATTCAAGTCACTTCAGAATATAACTTTACATTGGATCCACCTCTCAGTAAGTCTTTCTTTGGCATGGTTTGGGTTCATTTATTCAGTTTTAAACAAAACAAAAAAATCTGGTGGTTTTAAAACGCCGGCTTTCTGATAGTGGTGAGTACTGGTACTGCACCCATTTTTGGGATTTAAGAAATGAATTCCCCACAATTCTAGGTTGCTTTTGGCAATCAGCATTGCCATTCCCAATGGTTTCAGACTACTGTGTGGGTAGTCCAATGGTGGTTTTAGGCAGTGCCCTTCTGTGCCCATAACATTGGCAAAAATGGGTGGCAGCCTATTCTTCATGCATTTCCCTGTGCATTTTCTGGGAAGCTCTGGCCATCATGATGTTTTCCATGTCAGTACTGTACAGTTTTTGAGGTAGGGCTTGGATGCATGGGTAAAAACATCCCACAAGCGTGGGGTGCTGGTCAAGCATTCTTTTCCTTAACATTGCCTTTGTAGGATCCATGAGCGGTCCCTATCCAAGATGGTGGAAATGCCAGTCTGCATTGATTGGCTCGGAAATCTTTGTGCCGGTAGATTGGAATTTTTAACAAGATTCTAAACTGTCTTTCATTCCAGCTAGAACAGAGAAGGTCACAGCAGCCAGAGATACAAAAAAAGTGGTGAATAAAACGGAGAAAAGGACATCTAGAGAGCAATTTGTAGAAGAACAAAACTCAGCAAGACTTCAGAGCATCACAGCAGGACACAGATAAGTGCTGATCTATGCTACAAATATTTTTACTTTGTTATATAACGTGTTACAGTTGACATGTTTCTGGCTTTAAGAATTCCTTTCATCAAAAACTCAAAGGTAGAAGGAATTGAATTTGTGAGAACATAATTTAAGCAGTGACTGTGTACAAGTTGATTTAATTTAGTTACTTAATATTAGAAGCAGCGTGTGATGGATAGAGTGAGTGGTGCTGCAATCATTTTTGTTGTGAGAGGAGCTCATGATCAGCCAATGCCGTTACGAGCAGATTCTGAGGAAAGAAACTATGTGGGAGTGCGTCTCCAGGAATTGGTTTTCCCAGTTTGCCTCATATCAAATCTTGGGTAGCATGTTCCTAGGGAAGGAACGCGCAAGAGGTGTTTCATATTGCTATGGCTGCAGTTTCATTCTGCTCAGAGATCGAGCCATTAGGAAGAAGAGAGAACCCACATTGTGCGCAATAGCCTTGTTTGGAGAAGAAAAGTAAGTCAAATAGAAGAACCCAGTTCCAAGTTTCATTTTGTGTGAAGGAAACAACATTGACACAGAACCTCTTGTGAAAGGTTAAAAATGAACATGTATTTCCTCAACAAAGACTAATCTAAACACGGAGTCGAGTATGGCAAAGGAACCATGTTACTCCTTTTCTGAAAAGAGAAAGAATCTAGCGACTTTGGGCTAGTAGCAACTACACTTACAGCTCTTTTTTTCTTAAATCAGAGGCAAAACAAAGACTTCTGAAATGCCCTAGTTTAATTGAACAAGTGAGTCTCCAAGCTTTAGGTGGAGGTTATCAGGTAAAGCAGAGGAGGGGGGGTGGGTATTAGAAGTTTTTCTGAGAGAATAGAAGGGACAGCAGAGTAATGTAACCATGCAATCAGTTTCATTGCAGGTTTCCCTGAAGAGCAGGAGTCCAGCAGACATTGGGCAAACAGCAGGGACATGTTTTGTTGATTGATCCACATATGAGTGACATATGCTCGTCGGCAGAAGTGCACACCTGCTTTACACCGCACATTTTATCGGGGTACAGACTTGATGATTATGTTTACAGTGATACAACTGTGGTGATTCTCAATGACTTTAGGCTCATCGTTAACAGCCGCAAGTGACACAGTGTGGTCTGTATATCTCCCTTTAGATTACCAGGAGTGAGTGGGCAACATTTACGAATTTAGTGGTAAAATACCTAACGAGTACATGAAGTATTACAGCACCCTGGGGGTTGACTGCAAACTTTGGAGGCCAGTTCTTAAATAAGAATACACAAGCTAGAAGTTTGGAAATCATTTTATATGATCCATATACTAAAAAGGTTGTTATCTCTTGTAGGAAAACAGAAGAAAATTTTACATCGCAAGACATTGTATACAATTAAGCCTTGATGATGGATGGTTAATCCGAAACGCGTTGGCTACAATTTGAAAATCGATTTTGAATCAAGAATGTTTACTTTGAACATAGAATTGTATACATGGACTTGACATGCCCAATTTTGGGATTCTATGTATGTTATAATATGTACTTTGGCCAGCAGTGCCAAACCAGGAAGTTCGACTTTGTATGACTCTATCAAACATTGATTGGATCATTGGAAAATGTTGGATCATAATCTATAAATGTTTCAATAAATTTGGATTGTTTATAACTTTAAAATCAAAGAGATTAGTCTATTATTGCAGGAGTACTCTCTGGTTATGTAATTAATGCGTTGTTGTGATATTGAACAGGAAGATATTAGAGTGTCCATTTTTTACAAGAAATATTGTGATGTATTGAGGTTTTTAGGCCTCCTGGAGTGCAAAGGGGTTACCTGTTTGTGACAACAGGGGGAGGGTGACATATTGGGCCATAAACATATCCCTACAGGGCATTGTAGAAGCCATGATATGATATGATAGGTTATTTACATCTAAGCATGGACCCGGGGATTGAACCTGTGGTGCTCCGCGTGGTCTTGCTTCCCAGACGAGCACGTTGCCCCTGAGCTATCCTCTGGAGAGACTCCCGTTGGATCTTTCTTTAATTCTTTTTAATATATTGTCCATAATAAGAAGTGAATTCATTACCACATTTTTACAATTAGACAGGCATTCAATAATAAGATGTAGCTTCTCTTTAAGTTCTGTAGAAGTTAATTGTACTGATTAAGAAAGGTCCTTCATAAAAGGCAAAAGGACATTCATAGTGTCGGGAGATTGTGAAGGATAAGGCTGTGAGACCTTGGATGAATTAGTGGTCTGAGACTGAGCCAAAGGTTCCATTGGGTTAGGTGGCAAAGTATCAATTCCAGTTGGGTCCAGTTGAATTGATGGGTGTGTGATCTCAACCACAGTAGGTTGAGAAACTATGGAATTACCCAAGATATTCACAGAAATATTAGCTAGCAGCTGATCATGTGATAAATTATCCACTGGTTTCCCAGAGTGTAAATCTTTCTTGGTAGCCTCCAAAGCCTGTTCCGCTACCAATACTTTCTTTTCCAGCTGACCTCTAAAAGGTGTGTGTCCAAAATGGATTGTGTATTGGAAGACGATTTGGCACCCCTTTTCCTCGGTTTCTTGCCAGAAGCACAGTCAAGTGGTCTCAAAGCTTTTCTTTTAACCATATTGCTAAGTTCCATGATCTAAAATGTCCAATGTTGCGATACAATGTGGTCGCAATGTGATAACGGGGAATAGGTATGTGTGGGCAGCTCAAGCAGCCTTCCGCTAGGTAGTATGATCAGTATCAATTTAGGGAGCACAAGGGTACAAAGACTTTAAGAGCTGTGTGCCCACAGTCACCCTAAGTATGAATGGCACGATTGGATCAGCTCACTACTATTTGCCCCCACACTGGGGCTTCAAAGGGTTCATGGGTTCCAAAAATACAGATGGCAGGACTTAATTCCGCTTGAAGGGTTCAAAGGCAGAACACAGCACACAGTTATCCCACAAAATAGATACACACTGGGCACACAGCGAGCCACGCAGCAGAAACCATAGAGATTTGAGAAAATTGAAGTGCAAATAACAAACATAAAGTGACCTCGTGGCAAAACATAGCACTTCTGACATGCAATGTACAACAACAAAAAAGGAAAACCTTAAAAATCCTTTCAACAAGCCTTTACAACTTAAAATAATTAAAAGGAATCAAAAAGGAAGGCACAGTATTAAAAGCATCCTAGCCATTCCTAATATTAGCCTGGTTTAAACTTAAACCCAGTTTGATCCCAAGTTATGCCAGGCTGTGTCTGTTGGATCCCAGGGTGTGTCAGAGAGATACAGAGCAGTATCCAAGGACACGGGAAGATCTGGCGGTTAAAGAAAAGCAGCTTATCTGCCTGTTACCAGTCTATGGTCTTTGGGACCTCAGCAATGCAATGCCAGACACGCCCAACATGAACAGTGGGAAAACAGCCCCCTCGCAGCTCTGCCCTAAATCAAGATCACAGGTAAGTGAGCAGTGCTCCTGTCATGTCCTCTTTCTGTTGTTATTGTTTTGTTTGTTTTTGCAAAGGAGTCAAGTCTCCTTTCTGTTCTGATAATCGACCCACATGGAAAGGAAAGGGAGGGGCTACGGCCTGTGTGCCAGTTGGCATTATATTCATTAAAGAGTTGGACGTTGATTCCTGACTCCACGTTTCAATGCATGATTGAGGCCTGTCACGAGTGAAGCGCATTGCATGATGTTTAATCCTCATTCAACCTGTAACAATGGTGACGAGGACTCGTTGATGCCGTGCCGCCCATTAACTCGCTACAACGTTCCATTCGATCGAACAGTGTTTGTCAGAGACGCTGCATCTCTGGTAATCCCGGTGTGGTTTTCAATTCGGAATTCACGCAAAGACTGCATTTCCTGCCGCGCGCATCCACAGTGAGATCCTTTTAATTTATTACAAAGGTGCCGCCACAGAGGAAATTTGAATCCTGTTCCTTTATGTCGATTATGAAAGACACATTTTCCACACAACTACGCAAGAAAATGGTGAAAACATGGACAATTTTGTAATGAGGCTACGGAAGAGGGCCAAATATTGTGACTTTGACCAATATTCTAGAGAGGAAGCACTCAAATCGCAAGCCATTGCCGGCTGTGGATCGCCAGATTTCTGCAAAAAACTTCTCCAGAAAAGCAGAACACTTGAAGAAATACTTCAGCGCACAAGAGCTGATTCAGCACTAGCATTGCAGATGGAATCATTGGGAAACATAAAAATCACGCAATCGGCCGCAACAGCAATGGTATGTCCTATTTGCACAAATACAGACACAGCGGAACAAAGGAAATGCTACAGATGTGGATTCAAATTTCCTCACATTGTTCCATGCCCCGCAATAGGACACCACTGCGACAAATGTGGTGGCGAAAATCATTTTCAGTCTGTCTGCAGAAACATAAAATTCTTTCAATCATCTGAATCAAGCAATGAGTCATGGAGACAAGATGGCCGCAACTTTAGGCAGGAAAGCCCATGTCCTAACAGGCGACATCACTCCAGTGAGTGATGAGTGAGCAGGCGCCACTCTCACTGCTCATCACGAGAATAGCATCATCCGGCCAGACGACGGGAAGAAAGGAGAGATAGCTCAAATCGCAAGAGCAGACATCACTCCCAAAGAAGGAAATCAAGACAAAGAATCAGATATTTAGATGAGTCACCATGAGAAAGACATTATTCACACTTGTCATCATCCAGCGGAGACTGCAAAAGAGGTTATGTTCACGCTATTGGCAACAACACAGCCGTTGAACACAGCTCAACACTGCTACTTCAGATAAATGGACAGAGTCAAGAATTTCTGATCGACACAGGCGCAACCGTAAATGTAATCAACGATGACATCTACAAATCTCTCGATACAAAGAAAGAAGTAAAAGATGCTGACACGTTAATATACCCCTACGGATCAAATAAACCACTCAACTGTCAAGGCATGTTCACCGCCACCTGCCAGTACAAAGACAAGTGTCAAAAGGTAAAAATATACGTAATAAAAGGGGAAGTTCCGGGAGGCAGCATACTCAACTTTAAGTCGGCCATACAAACGGGACTCATTCATATCATGTATCAAATCATGTCCGCCTATACCACCAGCCCAAAGACCATGATAATGAAAATGTTCCCAGCGCTTTTCTTGCACAACTGATTTTGACAGAGGGCTGAAAGTACCTTACATGATGGCCATAGTGGGCCAAAAAATAAATGTGGGCAGGGCGGTAGGCGGGGCGTGGCACGAGGCTTTTTCAACCCCCAATTTATATTAAACACATGGAAAAAGAATATGTTTTTGAGGGGTAACAATTTTTATTTGCATTTCAAACTTACATTTTGTACTACACATTTTCCATTGTTATAATTTATTTCTATTTAGTTATTGTATATCGTCTGTTTAATTAAATTATATATATTTTATTGACCCTTGATTGGACATTCCGTTATTTTGGACTGCTATAGTTTGCTGTTTGGGTTGCCCAAGAGGAGTATGGCCTTCGTTGAGTCAGGTTTCCTCAAAAAGCAAAGGATGTACATCTCCTAACTGTGCCTGTTTTAGCTTTATTATTGGGTTCACTCTTGGAGTGCAACACTATGCCCCATGTCCCTCACCCCCAACCAAACACTATGCCCCATGGCTCCCACCCCCAACCAAACACTATGCCCCATGGCCCCCTCACCCCTAACCAAACACTATGCCCCATGGCTCCCACCCCCAGCCAAACACTATGCCCCATGGCTCCCACCCCCAACCAAACATTATGCCCCATGGACCCCACCCCCAACCAAACACTATGCCCATGGCTCCCACCCCCAACCAAACACTATGCCCCATGGCCCCCACCCCTCAAGCAAACATTATGCCCCCTGACACCCACCCCTCAACCAAACACTTTGCCCCATGCCCCCCACCCTCCAACCAAACACTATGCCCCCTGACACCCACCCCTCAACCAAACACTATGCCCCATGGCTCCCACACCCAACCAAACACTATGCCCCATGGCTCCCACCCCCAACCAAACACTATGCCCCATGTCCCTCACCCCCAACCAAACACTATGCCCCATGGCAACCTCACCCCCAACCAAACACTACGGCAGTTGGAAAAAGAATACCTTTTTGGAGGTGTACCATTTTATTTGTATTTAAAACTTACATTTTGTACTACAAATTTCCCATTCCAGTTTTATTATTTCTTTCTTTGCAAAGGACATATTGGCACTAGAATAAATATGCAAATCATACAGGATGAAACAGTGAACCAGACATACTTGATCAGTGAGAAACATTGCAGCATTTCTCAGCTGTCAGTTTCTGGATCTCGGGCTCCAGTGAGGTTGTTCCTACTCTCAGGATAGCATAGAGATGTTGGTCAGCTAGTCTTGTCCTTAGGCTGGATTTATGTCGTTTCATTTGTGAAAAAACTTGCTCACAAATGTAAGTACTGCCAAACATAGATACCATCTTTAATGCTTCCCGTGACAGATTGAGGAATGGAGCAGTGTCCAGAGACTGATAGAAGACTAATAAAGGCATCTGTCTGTGCTTATTTTTGAGGGCACTACAGCACTGAAGTTCAATCAGTTCCAGTTGCAGTTCAGGTTGCACACCGTCAACATCAGCAGAGAAAGGGTCTGCAAAAAGTTTAAAAGAGGCTCGCTGGGATATGAATTGTGAGAAATGATTATCAAAAACCTTTTGCAGTTCCTTCAGGACCTTCACATGCTGATGCCATCATACATACTTGTCATGAGGGAAAACCTCTGCACATGCGGGGTAGTGTAACAGCATCTCTTTCTCCAGTTGGGCTGTCAGAAGCCTTAACTTTATTTCAAAGGCACAAACTGCCTCAAACAGATCCGATATTAGATTTTGGCTTCCTTGCAACTTTAAATTTAAATAATTGAAATGGCGTGTCAGGTTAGTCAGAAAAGCAAAGTCAGCTACCCAGTCAATTTTTTGCATGACAGAAGTGTCCATTCCCTTTTCATCAAGGAATGCTTTTATTTCGTGACGAAAGTCAACGAATCGATTCAGCACATTGCCACGACTAAGTCATCGAACATTGGTGTGATATAGGACATCACCATAATCCGCCTTTACCTCTTCTAAAAACACCTGAAACAATCTGTGATTTAAAGCTATGCACGGACAAAATTAACGGTTTTCACAACAAAGTCCATCACTTCAGTGAATTTCAAATGTTTTGCACATAATACCTCCTGGTGTGTGATGCAGTGATCATTTTTTTAAATGGACAGCCTTCTCGCCCAAGTGCCTTTTCAAGCAGCCAGTAAAGCCATTTTGCTACCCAACCATGGCTGGCGCCCCATCAGTCGTCACGCCTACCAAAGCATCCCATGGCACATTTAAATCATTGATGACTTTTTGAAAGGCATTAAAAATGTCAGCACCTGTAGTCCTGCCATGCAAAGATACCAGGGAAGCCAGTCCCTGAAATACTTTGCATTGATTATCGACCCCCCGAATGAAAATTAAGAGTTGGGCTGTGTCACTTGCATCTGTGCTCTCATCAAGGGCAGCTGAAAAGAACTTGACATCCTTACACCGCATTTTCAGTTGGCTGTAACAATTGTCAGCCATATCTACAATACACCGCTGGATACGCATACGTGAAAGGGGAAGATTTGTAAAAGCATCTTTTTTTTCTTTACACACTGTCTCGCAAATCTCCATCAGGCAGTCTTTAACAAAATCCTCATCTGTGAAAGGACATGCTGACCTTGCAATAAGCTGTGCAACCTTATAACTCGCATAGGTGGCACATTCAGATTCTTTTTTTTTCTGGGCAAAGACACCCTGTTGCTTAGTCAACTGTGTTTTTAGCTCCCCAGCTTTCTTAATTCTCACTTTCCCCTGCACATCCTTATATTTTGAATGTTTTGATTCACAATGGGGGCAGATATTATATTCCTTGGGGACTGCTATGCGTTTGAGACAAATGAGACACGAGTACACATTAGGTTTGGACTCGATGAAAAAAAAAACTCCTCAGTCCACTCATCCTTAAATTAACGGTACTCCTGGTCAATCTCTCTTTTTTTTTTACTGCGCTGAACATTGGCAGGGACATCTTTGGATAAAGATTCAAACTCCACTGTTATGCTCCCACTATGACGGTCCAAGTCTAGAGTATATACAAATTATATACTTTTTTGAGAAGCCTAGAAGCGACAAAAGAACAAGATCAGATAAAGAACATAGCCTTGCCAGCATACCTTTTCATGCACTTATTGATGGATACTTTCAGGAATAACGGGCTACATAGCATATCAAACTGCTATGTTTGAGATTAATGTGGTAAATGCAGGGATTTGCTGGCCCTACTACAGTAGCCATTTGAAACACAGCTTCTCCCCATACCCCAGCTTCAGATGTCCTCTCAGTCTTCATGTGGTTTGGGGGATCTTGACCTATTTATAGTTTGGACACAATCCCCTTCAACCATCATAATTACCAGTAGACATTTAGTGTGCAATGGTCCATCCTAGCACCTACTTAGTGCAACATATCAACTTAAAGTGCATTCATGTTAAACTAATTACTACATTTAAGCCATCACAGGTACGTGGGAAATATTATTTAGTTTTTCTTCTATCTTGCACCCAAGCGTAACACTGATGAGAGTCAGTCACATATTTGAACGAGAGACACCAAAACCAAATATAAGGCACTTTATCAGGGTGCAGTTAGGAGTTGCAGTGTCACCGGGGTGCTACCTTGATTGCGAGGGGACAGCCCGCAGTATTGATGGGGTGCATGATGCCGGGCATACGGACTGCGCAAAGGTTAGTATATATGGCTAGATCTGTTTTAAGTGGAGCATATTGTGGGCGTTTCGGCCGCTACTTGCACCTAGGGTTACTTTGCGGTTCAAATTCCATGAATACACAGAATGCGCATAACATGCTTTTACATGCAGGTACGTGCAAAGTGGTGTTACATGCAGTGTACTTTGTAGGGTCTATGTGCTTTTTCTATACATCGGGCCCTTTGTTCTCAGTCAACCCCTAACCTCATCGAGTCTTCAAACACCATTCAACAACTTGATTTAACAAAGTATTAAATGAAATATTTTCTCGGCTTGTTTTGGGGCACAGCTCTACTCTCTTATGTGCAAAAATCATGTATTTAACATCAAATGCAGCTTGTTTGCAGCATGCCCGGAGCTGAATAGACATTTTATTCATCACAGAAGCCTTTTCCTTTCCCTTGCGCGCTCCTAGAAAGAAGACCGTTGCAGTGCCTTCATAGTATAATATATGTGAGTAATCTCAACCCCCACCCCCGACTCAGCACACAAACACTCAAGCATGCACTCATAAAGACCCGAAACCCCCACTCCCCAACTCAGCACACACACTCTCAAGCATGCTCCCATAAAGACCCGAACCCCCCACCCCCCAACTCAGCACACAAACTCTCAAACATGCACCCATACAGACCCGAACCCCCCACCCCACAACTCAGCACACAAACTCTCAAACATGCACTCATACAGACCCAAACCCCCCACCCCCAGCTCAGCACACAAACTCTCAAGAATGCACCCATACAGACCTGAACCCCCAACTCAGCACACACACTCTCAAGCATGCACCCATACAGACCTGAACCCCCCATCCCCAACTCAGCATACAAACTCTCAAACATGCACCCATACAGACCTGAAACCCCCACCCCCCAACTCAGCACACACACTCAAGCATGCACCCATAAAGACACAAACCCCCCACCACCCCAACTCAGCACACACTTCTCAAGCATGCACCCATACAGACCCGAACCCCCCACCCCCCAACTCAGCACACACTCTCAAGCATGCACCCATACAGACCCGAACCCCCATCCCCCAACTCAGCATACAAACTAGCAAGCATGCACCCATACAGACCCTGCATCTCAACCAACACAGCACAAACATACAAAAACAAACATTCATGCACACCCGACACCCCCCCACCCTGCATCTCAACATACACAACACAAACATACAAAAACAAACATTCATGCACAACATACAGCAGAACAGACCCGACACACAAACACAAACAAACAGACCACTTACCGGATATGTTGGAAGGCAGGCTGGCTGGAACGCTGGAGAGGTAACTGGAGTGGTACTACGGCTGGCGTGGCAAGGCTGAAATGCCTTCCTGCATCAAGCCTTATTGACCACGCCAGCCGTAGTGCTGGCACTCCATTGGTGCAGCACACACGCACTACGTGGCTCGTAGGAGCGACGTGGTGCATGTGTGCTGAGCCAATGAGGGCCAGTGTTTTGTCCTGCCCGGAAGAGAAGAGTTTCAAAGACTTTCCTAATGGAGGGTGGCCAATGCTGCTTGCAGACCCACTCCATTAGGAAAGTCTTTGTGTCTCGCGGGCCGGACAAAATGGCATGGTGGGCCGCAACTGGTCCGCGGGCCGTATGTTGTGCACCCATGTACTAGACAAACTATCCATCAACCCTCACATCCCACCGACAGCCCAACACTATCGGGGTATTCGTCTCAATATCCAGAGACAAGTAGAGGACGAAATACAATCTCGTTACAACAAGATATTATTGAACCGGCGTCAGAACCCACGCCGTGGGTATCGCCAATCGTGCCAGTGCCCAAAAAGGTGAACAAAGCCAGCATACGCATCTGCGTAGACATGAGGGCCCCAAACGTGGCTATCGAAAGAGAGCATCATCTCGCTCCCAGAATGACGGATATGATGCACTGACTTCATGGAGCTAAAGCATTCTCTAAATTGGACTTAAACAAATGCTACCATCAGATGGAACTGCACCCTTCTTCAAGATACATCACCACCTTCTCAACCCATCTAGGTTTGTTCAGGTACAAAAGACTCAGTTTCGGAGTGTCATCATTGGCTGTGATCTTTCAAAACAAGATCCACCAGGTAATCAAGCATATTCCAAATTGCCCAAATTACAGTGATGACATTCCGAGGCCGATTCATGGAATTAATGTGCGTTGAAATTTTCGGCGAAAGCGTGCGAATCGCAGTGCAAGTGCGAAAATCGCAGCGAAAACCGCGCACAGCGTTTCATGGAAGTCCGTGCGTGTGTAAATCCCTGGATGTGCGCTAAAATTCTGCGTGGTGCACGCTGGCGCACACATCTCCAAACAGCGTGCGCTAAGCGCACAGCGAAAGCGCACATAGCCCAGCACACACAACAAAAGTAGGCGGAACAGGGGGCGTAACACGCGGAATGGAGAACAACACGTGAAAATGTGGGCGTCACGGGGGAAGTACAGGAGGCAAATGCGCGGAACGCCCATACGTGCGTCTACAACACGTATTCATGGAAATGAAAGGGGCTAATGCGTGCACCAAAAAAGACGTGTTAATCCGGAAACACGTACGCCAGCAGGAAGCAGGCCTACGTGGACCCGCGCAGCATAAAAGTGCGTGCAAACAACAAACAAGCCCAGACGCCAAGATGAATATACCGTTCCTAGCAGCAGTGGTCGTGGGATACCGCAGGAGGAGGAGGAGGATAGTTAGGCCCAGAATTTTTATACCCAGAACCAGCCTTTTTGGGATGCCTGATGACCAGGTGTATGAGAGGTACAGGTTTCCACCTCACATAATACTCAACCTAGTGAGTGAGTGGGAGGATGACCTCACGTCACCCACCCTGTGCTCCCAAGCACTCAGCCCCCTGGAGAAGGTCCTCAATGTACTGCACTTCTTGGCCACTGGATCATTTCAGCGGACAAGTGCTATAGTGGGGGGGGTGTCACAGGCCACGCAGTCACGCTGCCTACACCAGGTGTTGGGCATCGTGACTGCACGCCCATCAGTTCACAGGCACATATACCTGCCCAGACCTGCAGAAAGGCAGGCTGCCGTACAGGATTTCTATGGGGTGGCACAATTCCCCAAATTGCTAGGTGCCATTGATTGCACCCATGTGGCTCTACGTCCCCCCAGGGCATCTGAGCACATCTATAGCAACCGAAAGCACTGGCATTCCATCAACATGCAGGTAGTATGTGATGCTAAGGGAATCATCACCTCAGTATATGCCAACTATCCAGGGTCCACGCATGACAGTTTCATTTACAGAATGTGAACCCTAAACCGGGACCTAGAAGCTGGGCGGCATGGCGATACATGGCTGCTTGGTGAGTATAAATGCCACTGCACATGCATGCATGTCAGATACTGAGTAATGTCACAACCCCACTAATGATACCCATCACCACCTCCCCAGGGGACAGTGCCTACCCTCTGAGCACCCACATGATGACGCCAATTCGGAACCCCACTACGCCACCCGAGGTAAGATACAACACAGCCCATATTGCAACCCGGGGCATAGTGGAGCTCACATTCGGAGTGCTCAAGTCACGCTTTCGCTCCCTTGACCGCTCTGGTGGGCAGCTGTTATATGCTCCCCCAGTAGTGTGCAGGATCATAGTGGCAGCATGTGTCCTGCACAACGTTGCAACACGCCGGGGCCTGCCGGTGGACATGGTGGTGCCACCACATCCCCAATCACATGCGTGCCTGCTGCACATGGGAGAGGAAAGGGCACGTGGTGAGGCAGCCCGTACGCAGCTGGTGGCTAATTACTTCACCTAAAATCACACCCCTGTGGAGTGCGCACAGCCCTGGCACATACCAGCTGACAATCAATGATGATGACATAAGGGACACTCAACTGTCACATCCATACCATCCTGAGATTGATCACCTGGAAGTGTTACATTGTGTGCATCCCTACCTACCCAAACACCACCAATGCTGTGTCATCAAAAGACATACATCTATGCTGCGTAAATCATTACCCCCTTGCTAAATACAACATGAGAAAAGCGCCATGTCACCCAACCCCTCCCCAGCTCCACCACCAAACACACCATGGCATGTCATGCAATGTGAAAGCAAACAAAGCAATGCACAAGACCTGACACAAGTGTCACAAAGTACACTGTCCCCAATGGAAACTGCCCACACACAATATGTTCCCAGTAATGTATAACTAACAGCACACATTACCAAATACTTCCCACCAACACAATGCTGCAACACACCATGGAAAAATGCAAAAACATGACAGTACTAAGTTCAAGTAGTGGTAGTCTTACAACCTGAATATGCCAGCACATCGACCCCTTACAACTGTAGAGTGTTGCTGCCACGCAAATGTCTCAGTGTACTGCATACAACATGAAATGCATCTGCAAAGTAGACGGCCTTGTAAAGACATGCAGATTAGGAGGTAGACATGGATGCACAAGCAGATATCAATACACCATTCAGTGTACAATACAACAACAATATCCACTAGGGATGTCTACACAGTATTGACTACAGACTGCCCACACAGCTCATGGGAGCCCAACGTCACTCTGTAATTCACTGTCACTTGGTCACACCCTTTGCAAGCCCATGGAAACGGGAAGCAGGAGGGGTGTGTGTCTCACGAACCCAAGCATCTAACTGTAACGCTCACCTGACTCCCACGTAGGCGCTGGCCTGGTTCGTGCTGCTGTGACCTCTTCTAAGGTGATGCGCAGGGTTCGGAAGACAGACTGGACCGGGCCCCCAAATCTGGCTTGTCTGGCTCGAGGAAGTATCCTTCTGTAGGCGAAAATAGGGGATTAACTGTCTGTGGGGTAATGCAATCGGCCTCCCACTTTCCCCTCTCACCCTCCTCGAAACCCTTCTGTGATTCCCCGTAGCGTCTCACCTTAGGGTCTGGAAGGACGAGCTCTCCATCCTGCTTCTGATGCAGGGGCGTATTGGTATCCAGTTACTTCACTGGATTTTCGGATTGGTGAGACCCAAACTTGCTTGGCTTCCAGGTAAGTTTTTTGATAAGAGGTTCCCCTTGTGTCCATGCATTAATGTACTAATGCTAGTGTCTTTTTCCCCATAGGGGCCGGGGTACGGAATGCCGGGGAACAGGCACCGACCCGAGATGAGAGGTGAAATCCTTGTAGAAATCAGGTAAGTCTTTAATGAGCGCTTTTTGGTAATGTCTTTTCATTCGCTCATTAACGCTGATGTCTCTTTTTCCCCTTAGGGGCCCGGGTCCGGATATGCCAGGATGCGGCGCGGACCCGAAATGAAGAGGGAATGAATCAACAGGTAAGTCTTAACATGGAGATTTAGCTTTCCTTATTCCTGTCTCTCTCTCACCTTTTGTTCTTGTCTTTTTCTCCCTAGGCGCTGGGGCGTGACTGCGAATCCGGATGATCGTTGCTGAACGTGGAAGCGCCCTGTAAAGGTGAGTGGAATGCGGCGCTGCAGCGATCGACGCAATGAGCTTTTAAATAAAAGTCTTCCTTTTCAGGATTGTCGGCGAGATGTCTCCGGGTTGCGGATTTAGCAGGTAAGGACTTTTCCTTCTTCTGTTCTCTTCTTCTCTTCCTTTGCAAGTGATCCAGGATGCTGGCAGGCGTGGCAGAAGTCAGGATGCAGGAGCAGACACGGTGAGCGTCCAGCTGCTAGATGCAGAACAACGCGAAGCACGTGTGGCTGTTCGGGTGGGGTTTAAATAGCCTTGGAAGAAGTTCCAGGTATGTATCCTTCCCCGACCACGCCCGGATGGTAAATTAGTCCCACAGGTAAAGTAGTTCCTTTCAGGCCTCAAGGAGGACGGGATCCTGCAGCATGGTCTGCATCAGGTAAGTGCACCCAAGCACTCCCATAATGGGCCGGGCGCCTATGGCGCCAGGACTGATGTCTTTTATGAGCCTGGTGCCATAGGCGCCAGGACACTGTCCAAAGGGCCCCTATATGCGGTTGCTGGGTCCTTTCTTGGGGACTGGATGTCCGCGAGTGGGCATCATGACACTAACCCAAACTCAGGACAAGCATGCATGTGCCCAGCCGGAATACAGTGGATGCCCACAGGAGCCACACAAGGCAACACACTGTAAAAAAAAAAAAAAAAAATCAAAAATGGCCATGTGGGGGAGTCCACCCAGGAGGTTCGAGAACAGGGTGCACACCAACACCCACCTGCGTGGATGTTGCAAAAAAAAAAAAGCCTCCTTGGGCTCATGGCCTGCACGGCTATGCCATTGTGGGAGAACTGCTGTCGCTCTGGTCATCCTCTGCTGCTGCATCAGGAGGCGGTGGCACTATGGGAGGCAGCCCACGCAAAGCCCTGGTATGGTCCTCCATGGCATGCTGCATGCGGGTCTGGAAGGTCTGATTCTGGAGGATTAAAGTGCGGAGATCCCCATGCAGCACATCACGGGTTGCCTGCATTTCTGCACGCATGGCCTCGCATGATGCCTGGATCTCCTCACGTGTTGTATGCAGCTCAGCTGAGAGCGAGCGTGTGAGCTGCTCCAGCTGCTGTTCTGCCCTAACATTTCGGGAAGCCTCAAGTTCAAGCAGATTCTGCCTGAGGTTATGGAGTTCTACCCTCAGGGCTTCCCTGTGGCCCTGGGACTCTATTGATATGGATTCGCGCAGAGTCTCCAGTGCCGCCCGTCGGTCCCTGTTAGACACCAACATGTCTTCCCTGTGTGATTGGCAAATGGAGTCTGTTGCCTGCTGTTGTTGTTCCATCTGCCTTTCAGGGGGGATAATGGAAGTGGCCACCCTCTCCATTTCCTGAGCCATCATTTCTACTGATGCTGCCTGTTGGGTTGCCATACCGTACATGGAGTTTTCCCATACAGTATTGCCTGGTGGCGCACGGCCACCGTGTCGACGGGCACCACATCTTTTGGGGCAAGGTGATCTGCACCTTGCTGTGCTGGCACTGCCTGAGGCTGCAGGACTGCATTCCCCCTCTGATCTGCTTGCCCAGGAACAGGATCAGATGCTGTGGAGTGTGACCCTGCATCCGTAACCGCCAAAGGCGGACCTACCAACACTGACATCCCCATAGAGGGTTCTACCCCTGGTCCAGGTGGGTTGGACAGAACAGAATCCCTGCCAGAAACACTTACCTGCGACTGCACATAAGTCTCATCATCCGACTCAGCACCTGAATAGAGGTCTGGGGAGGTGCACCCAGAGGCACCCCTGGACAGTATGGTCTGCAGTAACATTGGGTTTTCACCCACCACCACACCACGTCCCCCACTGGTGCCCGGTCGTGACTTAGATTCCTCCTGGGTCTGCACCATCTCCTCAACCTCAACAGCACCAAGTGCGTCATCACCTGCAAAAACATGAAAGACAACAAATGGAAACAGGCATGAGCACCATAGCACACACATAGGCCGTGACAAGCCAGAGATCCAGTACATGAATTACACATGTCCCACATGACTATAACCCTGCCATGCATGCACTGTCAAAGAGTTGGAAGTGGAGTCAAAAGGGCAGACACTGGGGAGAGCAAGATGGATATGCAACACATTTGTAGCATGTTGGGTAGCACTGGCATCACACATCAGGCTGTGAGTGGCATGTCCAATACACATACATGACATGCCACCACAAAGATGTCACGTAGCATAGCCACGGTAAATTACAAAACTACAGCAATATGTCAGTGAATGAGTACTGTCATACATCCATGTCACATCGACATGATGCGAAGATTGATGGTGAATAGTGTTGCAAAATATGCATGTGCCACACAATGAAACACATCCAGTGTCCAATAACACAGTCATTGTGGGTTGATCAATGGTTGGTCACTTTAACATTACAGGAAACACCTGTCATCTTCCACATGCAAACAGGCCGTAATAAACATTTTTTGCAGCCCAATACTCCATCAGCCTGAATGGTGTAATCATTAACATAACCAAGCAAAAGTAGTGGCCCAGTGTGGGCTGTAAACAATGACCGAAGCATATCACATATGTTGCAATAGGGCAGAATAATGTCTACTAAAAATGGGAGAGTGGAAAAAATCAGCCTGAATGAACACTTACAAAATCTGACCAATGTAGTTGCAAGATGACAGTTCAAGGTAAAGTGCACTAATCTGGGCGTAATTGGCAACTGTGGGCACAAGGGTTACAGTCATACCCAAATCCAAGGCACATGAATGTATGGGAGGAAGCAAATGGGTGACCCATAACTCTCAGGAGTACACACCCTCACCTGGCACTCAATCAGAACCCGTCACCCAAACAACATACACATGGATTACACACACAAGCATGGGCACTCATCGGACAATGCCTCGTAATCAGGTAGTTCTCCCACACCTTCCATCTGTTCCTCTGTGACGAAGGTCCCAGCAACATACTCATGTTCAGTGAGTTCGTTGTCCTCTTGTGGAGCCCCACCGCCAGTCACCAGAGTAGCGGCATGATTTGATGCCAGCTTGTTCTTTGCTCTGCGTTTCAGGTCATTCCATCGCTTGTAGCAATCATCAGCTGTGCGCCTCACAAATTCAAGGGCACTTATGCGGTCCGCGATGGTCTGCCAGTGTGCCCTACGTTGACCAGGTGTGGTCTTGCACCCTGCAGTCACCTACATTTCGTGGCTTTGTGCCGACACATAGGTCACACGTGCATCAAGTTCCGGGTCATTAAAGCTAGACTTCCTTGACGTGCCGGAGTGTGTAGCCGTGTCTGGGGTCTCAGCCTGTTGTGCCAGAGCACCCTTCTTCCTCTTTTTCAAAGGTGGAGCGGAGCCTGAGTGGCTTACGCCGCTCTGGTCAGTAGGGGCAGAAGCACCGGTGGACTGGGTAGTAGGAGTGTGCGAATGCACAATGACCATAGGCCTTGCTAAAGGCATTGGCAGAAGTGTGATGTTGGCAGGGGGAACGTCAGTTTGATGGACCTGGACTGACACTGTCCTGGCTGGGAGACTCAGAGCTGTGGTGGATGGAGCTGCAACTGCCCCTGCAGCATCCCCACCCTGCCTACTTGGGGCAGCAGATGACATAGCTGCCCCAGATCCACGTGGCTTGGTGACACCAACTTGCACCGCCACACGTGGCCTAGACTTGCTGACCTGGAAGTCAGCCTGGGAGTCATCCTTTGCCAGGTCAGGTGCCACAATGGGCTGGTCCAACAAGGGCTGAGCTGGGATGGTGTCAGCCACATTTCCCTCAACCATGGGGGGGGGGGGCATGGGTGTCCCTGATTGGTCCTCCACACATGGGGGTCTAGGGGCACCCTGCAAATCTCGGCCACGTCCCCTACCGTGCCCACCACGCCCACCTTTTGAAGGTCGGCCACCTTTGCCTCCCTTACCGCTTGGCCGCCTCTAAACCATGACACTGATGTTGTTGTGCGTATGGGAGTAGCAGTAAACTATTGTCCTGGGCAATTGGGGGTGAAAGGGGTACGGTACTAGATGGAATTCGTACCCTAGTGCTCTAACAAGGCTGTCTGTGACCCCTGGGGGAAGTCTTTTTTGTAGGTTTCATTTCATTTGTTGGGCTCATGGACCCTGGATTGGTGATTTGTATATAGTTGAACATTGGATTTTCTTTTTTTTTCTTTTCATTTCACCATGGAACAATGGATTTCACTTATTTTTTTCCCTTGGATTTGCTTTGTTGGACTGAGACTTTGGACACATTTACATTTGGATTTCTTTGGATTCTAATTTCATATTTTTCATTATTTTCTGGACATGCTGCGTTTTATTTCTTCTTCACATTATTGTGTGTTTTCTTTTCATTACATTCATTTTGTATTCAATACATTTTTGTTTCATACTTCGGTGTGTGGTATTCTCTCATTGATTTCATGCATGTCATGATGTGGGTTTTCACATTCACTTGCACCCATTCTGTGTCTGTGATGGACATGTGTTCATTTACATACTTGCCATTCGGGTTGTATCATCTAATGGGCATTTCTATGTGGGTGGATGCAATACTTGGTTGAGTCTTTGGGCTGGGGTGGCATGGGGTGTGATGTGGCTGGCCATTAGGCCCATGATTGAGGATCGTCATGACATAGGGGCAGGGGGACATGAGTGGGGGCCTGCTGACAGGTGCCCCTGACTGCTGGGGGCTGGGGGCGCTGGTGGACATGAGTGGGGGCATACTGGCAACTGCCCCTGACTGCTGGGGGGTGGGAGTGCTGGGGGACATGAATGGGGGCCTGCTGGGGGGTGGGGGTGCTGTCGGACATGAGTGGGGGCCTGCTGGCAGGTGCCCCTGGCTGCTGGGGGGTGGGGGTGCTGGGGGACATGAGTGGGGCCTGCTGACAGGTGCCCCAGACTGCTGGGGGGTGGGGGTGCTGTGGAACATGAGTGGGGGCCTGCTGGCAGTTGCCCCTGACTGCTGGGGGGTGGAGGTGCTGGGGGACATGAGTGGGGGCCTGCTGGCAGGTGCCCCTGACTGCTGGGGGGTGGGGGTGCTGGTGGACATGAGTGGGACATGAGTGGGGGCCTGCTGGCAGGTGCCCCTGACTGCTGGGGGTGGGGTTGCTGGGGGACATGAGTGGGGGCCTGCTGGCAGGTGCCCCTGACTGCTGGGGGGTGGGGGTTCTGTGGGACATGAGTGGGGGCCTGCTGGCAGGTGCCCCTGACTGCTGGGAGGTGGGGGTCCTGTGGGACATGAGTGGGGGCCTGCTGGCAGGTGCCCCGGACTGCTGGGTGGTGGGGGTGCTGGGGGACATGAGTGGGGACCTGCTGGCAGGTGCCCCTGACTGCTGGGGGGTGAGGGTGCTGGTGGACATGAGTGGGACATGAGTGGGGGCCTGCTGGCAGGTGCCCCTGACTTCTGGGGGGTGGGGGTGCTGTGGGACATGAGTGGGGGCCTGATGGCAGGTGCCCCTGACTGCTGGGGGGTGGGGGTGCTGGGGGACATGAGTTGGTGATCAGTAGTGCAAGATGACATGTGGCTTGGCTGGGGGCATGCCCATGGTGGATGGGCTGCCTGCGGGACATGTCCAGGGGTGTAGGGTAGTCCCCTGTGGTGTGGGCTGCCTGCAGGGTCCGTGGAGGGTGTAGAGGGAACACCTGTGAGGACCCACACTGCCATTTCACGGGTAGGACTTCCCACGCACCCCCGATTTACACGTACCCCGCTCCGATCGCGTGTGAAACCTCCCGCGCACCCCAGGAATACACGTAACCCACTCGCACAGGGCCTATCGCGTGTGAACCTTCCCACGCACCCCAGGAATACACGTACCCCACTCGCACAGGGCCAATCGGGTGTGAAACTTCCTGCGCACCCCAGGAATACACGTACCCCACTCGCACAGGGCCAATCGGGTGTGAAACTTCCCGCGCACCCCAGGAATACACGTACCCCACTCGCACAGGGCCAAATGCGTATGTAACTTCCCGCGCACCCAGGTTATACACGTACCCCACTCGCACAGGGCCTATCACGTGTGTAACTTCCTGCGCACCCCAGTTATACACGTAGCCCACTTGCACAGGGCCAATCGCGTGTGAAACTTCCTGCGCCCCCACGATTTACACGTACCCCGCTCCGATTGCGTGTGAGACTTCCCGCGCACCCCAGGAATACACGTACCCCACTCGCACAGGGCCAATCGCGTGTGGAACTTCCCGCGCACCCCCGATTTACACGTACCCCGCTCCGATCGCGTGTGAAACTTCCCGCGCACCCCAGGAATACATGTACCCCACTCGCACAGGGCCAATTGCATGTGGAACTTCCTGTGCACCCCCGATTTACACGTACCCCGCTCCGATCGCGTGTGAAACTTCCCGCGCACCCCAGTAATACACGTACCCCACTCGCACAGGGCCAATCGCGTGTGAAATTTCCCGCGTACCCCAGGAATACACATACCCCACTCACACAGGGCCAATCGCGTGTGTAACTTCCCGCGCACCCCAGGAATACACGTACTCCACTCGCACAGGGCCAATCGCGTGTGTAACTTCCCGCACACCCCAGTTATACACGCACCCCATTCGCACAGGGCCAATCGCGTGTGGAACTTACCGCGCACCCCCGATTTACACGTACCCCGCTCCGATCGTGTGTGAAACTTCCCGCACACCCCAGGAATACACGTACCCCACTCGCACAGGGCCAATCGCATGTGAAACTTCCCGCGCACCCCACTCGCACAGGGCCAATCGCGTGTGTAACTTCCCACGCACCCCAGTTATACATGCACCCCACTCGCACAGGGCCAATCGGGTGTGAAACTTCCCGCGCACCCCAGGAATACACGTACCCCACTCGCACAGGGCCAAATGCGTGTGTAACTTCCCACGCACCCAGGTTATACACGTACCCCACTCGCACAGGGCCTATCGCGTGTGTAACTTCCTGCGCACCCCAGTTATACACTTAGCCCACTCGCACAGGGCCAATCACGTGTGAAACTTCCCGCGCACCCACGATTTACACGTACCCCGCTCCGATTGCGTGTGAGACTTCCCGCGCACCCCAGGAATACACGTACCCCACTCGCACAGGGCCAATCGTGTGTGGAACTTCCCGCGCACCCCCGATTTACACGTACCCCGCTCCGATCGCGTGTGAAACTTCCCACGCACCCCAGGAATACATGTACCCCACTCGCACAGGGCCAATTGCATGTGGAACTTCCTGTGCACCCCCGATTTACACGTACCCCGCTCCGATCGCGTGTGAAACTTTCCGCGCACCCCAGGAATACACATACCCCACTCGCACAGGGCTAATCGCGTGTGAAATTTCCCGCGTACCCCAGGAATACACGTACGCCACTCACACAGGGCCAATCGCGTGTGTAACTTCCCGCGCACCCCAGGAATACACGTACTCCACTCGCACAGGGCCATTCGCGTGTGTAACTTCCCGCACACCCCAGTTATACACGCACCCCATTCGCACAGGGCCAATCGCGTGTGGATCTTACCGCGCACCCCCGATTTACACGTACCCTGCTCCGATCGTGTGTGAAACTTCCCGCGCACCCCAGGAATACACGTACCCCACTCGCACAGGGCCAATCGCATGTGAAACTTCCCGCGCACCCCAGTTATACACGCACCCCACTCGCACAGGGCCAATCGCGTGTGTAACTTCCCATGCACCCCAGTTATACATGCACCCCACTCGCACAGGGCCTATCACGTGTGTAATTTCCCGTGCACCCCAGTTATACACGTAGCCCACTCGCACAGGGCCAATCGTGTGTGAAACTTCCCGTGCACCCCCGAAATACACGTTCCCCGCTTGCCGTGTGCTGTGTGCGGCCCTGTATACTGGTACAGGGTTTGCGCAGCCCTTTGTGCTGGATTGGGGATTTTGATGACTTTTCCTTGCGCCAGGGGCGTTTGTGGGGGCATAACTGGCGCTGCTGCAGGGTCACTGCGCCTCTGTGCGCCACGGCTGGTTTTGGTAGCTAAAACCCATGAATACGCTGGCGCAGAAAGTCGCATGCGCACACTGTGTGCCAGCCGCGTGCGCCACTTGTGCGCTGAATTCTATGAATTACCCTGTTTAATATTTGGGACCAATCAGGAAATGCACAGTGACACCCTCAGAAGAGTGTGTATGGCACTTGAAAATGCACACCTGACACTTATCCCGGGGAAGTGTGAAATCAGTAAATCAACCCTCAAATTATTTGGACACATATTTTCGGGCAATGGTCTGCAACCAGACCCGGAGAAAGTGCAAGCACTGGGAGAAGCTCCTAAGCCCACCTCATCATCAGCAGTACGCTCGTTCCTAGGAATGGCAATTTGCTGTACGCGTTATATCCAGGATTTTGCATCAGTAAGTACACCCCTCAGAACACTCACAGGAAAACATCAGGAATTACACTGGTCGAATTAATGCGAAGAAGCCTTCCAAGAGATCAAAAGACGCCCTGCGTCAGCCTTGTGCATGGCATACTACGACCCAGAATATGACAACAAACTGACAATAGACGCCAGCCCATTGGGGCTAGGAGCAATACTGGCACAGTCAAAACCAGGAGCACCACCAAATACCCCGAGACGCATAGTGGCATATGCGAGCCGTAGTCTTTCAACAAACAAATGTGCATATTCCCAACCAGAGAAAGAAAGCTTAGCTGTAGTATGGGCATGCAAATATTACCACCTATTTCTATATGGGAGCCCGTTCACCATAATCACTGATCACCAGGCCCTCACTACCATCTACGGCAAACCCACAGCCAAAATGCCACCGCGTATCGCCAGGTGGGGTCTTAGGCTACAGGAATATTCATTCAAAATCATTTATCACCCGGGTAAGGACAACAACCCGGCTGACTTCCTATCAAGGTACCCACTTCCAGACCAGGATGAACGACAGTCAATAAAAGCAAACCAGTATATCATCTACTTAGTAAATAATGCACTTCCCAAGTCCATCACCGCAGCTCAACTCAGAGAAGCAACTTGAAGCAACCTTCTACTTCAGACAGTTCAAGAGTGTTTGAAGTCCGGCCACTGGCAAAGGAGGCACTGCCAAGGAACGAAACGTTCATCAAATGAAGAGAGACATTTCCACACAATCAAAGAATACATTATCAACATCACCTGATGGCCTCCTGCTAAAGGAAAATAGACTTGTCATCCCGTCCAGTCTACAAGATCAAGTACTAGACATTGCTCACTCAGGACACCGGGGGGTGGTGTTGACCAAGACACAACTCAGAACCAAAGTATGGTTCCCCCGCATGGACGAGAAAGTCAAGTCACTCCTGGGCAAATGCCTTGCATGCCAGTCCGTTGCCCCACGCACCTTCCCAGAGCCACTGAAAACATCAAAGATGCCCCTACAAGTCTGGGACAAGGTGGCCATTGACATGTTTGGACCTCTGACCAATGGCAAATATGTACTAGTGATTGTTGACGAAATGTCTCGATTTCCGGAGGTGCATATCATCCACTCCATGAGCGCCCAGGCGGTAATACCTGCCCTTGATAAAACATTTGCGGGCTATGGAATCCTATCGATGGTGAAATCAGACAATGGGCCACCGTTCAGTGGACACGACTTTGCCATGTTCGCAGAACACTTAACATGGGACAGCCGCACTGCAGAGGCCCCCGTTACGCCAGTGCTCACAGCTCTGCTGCAGCACTGCAGGCTTCCCTAAATCACAACCACAGGTGAGTGAGTGGTACTCCAACCCTCTAATCCACGCACAGCGGGAACAGCCTGCTAGCAGCTGCGCTCTACTAGGATCAGAGACACAGCAGTTAGGATTGGCCTTGGGAGGGCGAAGGCTGACACGGATGTGCAGTTAGTCCCATTATGTATTTATTTATAAAACAAAATCACAGGGAAAGCAATGCAATTTTGGCATCAAAAACGCGTACAGAATTTAACATTGCTAAGGAGTGGAGGACATGGGTCCTTTACAATGGGGTGAAAGAATAGGACTTGAGGACCAGATGCTGCAGGGGAAGGTGGATCATACACAAAAGGTATAAAAGTAAAGTGACAAATACCAGCCTTCTTAGCATTTGTGGTGTAAAAACACCCAACAAGAAGAATAACAATCCCTTCCACTAAACAGCAATTGCTCAAAAAAATGTATATCAAGACAAAGGCCCTCATTACGACCCTGGCGGAAATCGAAAAACGATGGCGGAAATGCAATACCGCCATCGAATAGCGCTCGGTGCGATCATGACCCGTCACCGTAAAGTACGATGCCATTAGCGACACCGTAGTGAACGCCAACGCTAACTGCACCAAGTACGCGCACGCGCGCCATGCCAAACCATAATCACCACCATGGCGCAACGGTAGCGGACATGCACCCAACGCCATCAAGCATGGCGGAAAGTACCATTCCGCCACGGTGAGAAGTACGGCATCGCCAACCAACCGTAAACGGCCCTACTGAGTGCCTGTACACCACTCCCTGGCCACATTGCACAACTCCTCGTAGGTGCAATGAAGTCACACAATGCAACCAGTGAAATGTACAAGTCACCCATGCATGCCAACGAACAAATGAATCTAGGGGCTCCAAGTGCCTTGTGAGTGGCCATCCATATTTGCCATGGCACCATTGCCGCACTGATGCAGCACAGGCATGTGAAGGGTCAAGTCCAGCAACATGAACAGAAAAATGAGACAAACAAAAACAGGCCCCCTCATCGACTGACACCAGTGCAAGGCAACATTCAAAGCAGTATCCTGAGTGACACTGCACCAGCCCTGTACTCCTGCCAGTAAACAAACCAACCATCAGCATAAGCATGCACCACACAAGTTGGCAGAGTGACTGAGCAGCCAGGCTCATCTCAAGAGGGGCCAATGGGAGCTGCAGGGCACAGATGGCACGAATACAGAAGCCATTCAAATGGACATGACCTCAGTCTCCCTCCAAGAAACGCACGCAAACACAGGCACCTGTGACCAGCCATATTCTGATGATCACATCATTCCACCAATCCACCTGGCTGACCGGCATCTGTTACACAAAAGCTAATCCCCCGCCCCTGAGCATGACATCATTAAAACAGTCATAATGGCAGCCCCTATCCCTGACCTCACTGGGCTTCGTAGGCAAACGCGCCCAGTACAGTACCACGCAACCATACTCCGAAGCTGGAACCCAATGCAGATCTCCTCACAATACATCGCTCCACAAATAGGAATATGCTACATCACTTGCAAAGAAGAACGCTACACGGTTCATATCAGAATCGAAATTTAATGCACAACAAAATCACCAAGCCCATACAGCCATTAGGCCATGAACTCCAAAATATATTTCATCATTGTGGGCTGCATCCGCAACAAATGACCAGCTTCTTCTTGTGTGACGCCCTGTTCCTTCATGGTACACAGGGGCTACATTCACGTCCAAAAAGGCAACATGGAAGCGCCTAGAACCGCAGGGCCGTCCCATTAGGTAGACACTAGTCCAGCTGAAAGGCCGAAATGTTGCTCCTAGCCACTAGTACTGCGTAAGGGCATGTGGCCCATTGGCGATCGTCCCATAAGATCATAATGGTGCTCCACTGATTAACACGAAGCAGCAGGTGTCGGGAGTAAAATCCATCTGCAGGAGTGGCATACAGATGGCAGTGGCAAAAGGGGAGGAGATACCTGTCACCCAAATGAAATGAAAAAGAATAGTATGGCCATCAGAACTACATTTGAATTACTCACTTCAATGATCACACTGAATCCACAGCCATATGCATGCTAGCCCACTCCAAAGGATTATTCCCACCCAAAAACCACTTGCGAATCATAACTATATATATCGAGGTGAAAACACTATTACAAACGAGTGTTTTTGTGCATGCATCTGTTAAAACAGAATCCATTAGATGGGATTAGTAACGTGCATAGACACAAGTGTCTGAAGGCGCGTCGAGACAGGGAGGGTTCAACAAGGCCAGATAGACGATGGTCCCACTATGGCAGCTCTGCATCACATAGCGCAGGGGAGGTGGACAGATTCCAAAAAGCCCTGTACATGGCAAACTCCGTATTAAATCATCTGTCCATGCATCCATACATCATTCCCTCATCCCGTAATGAAAACGCCTGATTTCATACTCACATAACATGTGAAATTTCCATTGAGTCTGTGCGTAATGCAGACTGCAAAATCCACTGTGCTCCAGCCCGTAATTCCAGTGTTGTGAAGTAACATGTATTTGGGAACGTCCGGCCTCATCGTCCACTACGCTATTGCGCATCCCATACCATTCATATCAATCATTGCATTCTCGCCATGGCCCCTGTCCCAAGGACATTGAACAATAGAACGTTATATTTGCAGTCAGACCTGTGGGCAACTCCTCGCCGCTAGCTGAAAACCGAAAGCGCTGTCCTTCGAATTCCTCATTTGCAACATCACGTCGAAAAGGCATCTGTGACCGCTTGAAATCACAAATTCATCCATCTAGTGCGGCAGTGTGTGAAAATGGCAACTGGCTTCACTCACAAATGGGACGCCCCGCCCGTCGGTGAACCTCGGTACAGTGCTGCATGAGGGTCCACCGTTAATCGAGTACTACATTCCATTGACCCTTCACAAGTTTGTTCGCGACTGCAAAGATAGTATGTGAAACAATGGGACCATAGCAGAATGAACATATGAACCAATATTTCACTGCCATCGGGAACAAATACATGATTGTAATAGCAAGATGCCATTCGTCGAATTGCAGCGTTGTGTGCGGGACGTGCTCGCCCAAAGGGGATAGCAGCTTGCACAGGTGGAATGAATCACCACAGGTGGAGGCTATACAGCCTGAAAACACATAAATTGCACACCCAACCCCCTCCCACAACCACACCCACTCCGAAATGCTACCGGCAGGACTAGCGATGTTGGCCCTGGGGGACCTGATAGCACTGCAAGTACTCCAACTTCAAGAAGAAGACGAACACCAACTACAACAACAACCGGCCGCACAGAGGAGACGCAGGAGGAGGAGGAGGGCAAGGCAGGGCCAGCAAGGGCCGCCAGCACAGCCACTACCACCACACAGGCAGCCCGCAATCCCACGCCTCCGAGCACATCCGTTCAACCTCACTGATGAGCAGATCCACACCCTCTACCGTTTGGACCGGGACACCATAACCGCCATTGTGGACATGACACAGGCTGACCTCGTCAGCATGATAGATAGCCCAACCGCCATCCCACCCCTACTGAAGGTGGTGTCTGTACTCCACTTCCTGGCCACAGGCACCTACCAGCACACAGTCGGACAGTTGCATGGCATTTTACAGCCACTGTTCTCACGGACACTATTGCAAGTGCTCGATGCCCTCCTGAAGCACGCAGACGACTACATCTCTCTACCATGCTCGGAGCAGGAAATTACGAACACAAAAGTGGGATTCCATGCACTTGCCGGCATACCGGGCTGCATTGGTGCCATCGACTGCACCCATGTGGAATTGGTCGTCCCACATGCCATGGAGGCCCAGTACCGCAACCGAAAACAATTTCATTCCCTGAATGTACAAATGGTGTGTGACTCCGACAGGATCATTACACATTGTTGTGCCCGATTTCCTGGATCAACCCATGATTCTATGGTCTTGAGGAACTCTACAATACCACGCTACATGGAGCGACACGCAGGGAACAGATCCTGGCTACTCGGTGAGTCTCATTTCATGCATGATAATGTGGGGTATGTGATGCGGCAATGACCTGGCAGGAAGGGGGGGGGTGCGTACGTAGCAATGTCATTCCACAAACATCCTTTATTGTCCACATACAGGTGATGCCGGGTATCCACTGAAGAGATGGCTCCTTACACCACTCCGGAATCCACAGGACCAGCATGAGGAGGACTACAACCATGCCCAATCACGTACCTGTGTAGTCATTGAACAGGCATTCGGCCTACTGAAGACTCGTTTCCGCTGCCTCAGCAGGTCTGGCGGGGCACTCCTGTACCGCCATGAGAAGGTTGCAAAGATGGTCATGGCATGTGTCATGCTACACAACATGTGCGTACGTAGAAATGTGCCCATGCCCCCTGACGCAGAACTGCAAGCAACTGAAGATGGTCATGATGAGGGTGGGGATGTGGCAGCACCCCAAGGAGTCTGCGAGGCACAGGAGGGCCGTGACATTCGTCAGCATATCATAGATGCATGCTTCTAGCACTCACGCCTGGTGGCTGATACATGGACACGGGACTTGTGGCACTGTGTGTGTCTGGAACATGCACAATATGGACTGTACGCCTATAATGGCCTCGTACACAAAGATCAATGTCCACACATCTCATTGGATGATCGTGCATTGTTTATGGCATATGTGAAATTATGTTACACACCCCATCGACCCGCCACCCAAGTGAGCCCAACACACCCCCACCACCCTCCTACCTCCCCCCCGAACACCAGTGTTCAAAGATGCTCATTGTCAGTGGGCTGTCGCTATTGCATGCCCCCTCTCCGGGTATCAGGGGCACCCCTGCCTGTGGAGCGCAGGTTCCTCCCAGATCTACGTTGGGGGCTGCCCTGGACGGAACTTGCAACGGATGATGTCTCTGCCTGCTCACGTCCATGCATGTCCCTAAGGGTTTGTGAGAGCTCAGTGAGCACACGGCGCACAGCGGCAAGTTCAGCACATACGTCTTTGGACGTTGCATGCAGTTCCCCCCTCAGGCTCTCGGTGCTTCTCTCCATTTGTACTCTCAGGCTCTCGGTGCTTCTCTCCATTTGTACTCTCAGGCTCTCGGTGCTTCTCTCCATTTGTGCCCTTAGTGTCTCTGTACTTCTCTCCATTTCTGCCCTAAGTGTCTCAGTTGATGTTTCTATGGCTGCCTTAGTACCCCCACATTCATCAGCATGGTCCTTGAGGAGCGTGGCCAGTTGCTGCTGTTGCACGATCACCTGGTCGAGGGACTGTTGCCTCTGCTGTGCCATGGCCATTTGCGGTGGTGTCACAGAGGGGCTGGTCACCTCATGTTGCCTTGCCACAGGGCTTGTGGGGGATGGCCAGTCGTCGTCTTGTGGGTGCCCCTGCGTGGTATCCTCATGGTGTACGGGATGGAACAAACAGGGGGATTGAGACAGGTCATGGATGGATCCTAGATCGACATCCCCGTTTTCTGTGTCGGAGCATGCTGCCATTAATGCAGTGTCACCTATGGTGCTGCTGCCACCAGAAGCAGTGCCTTCTGTGGCATCCATTGGGGGGACCTGTGGTGGTGCTGTTGTGGGCATGCTGGCTGCTGGGGTGCCTGTTGAAGTTCCCTCCTGTGTGCTGCCACTTGATTTGTGCTGCTGCCGTGTCTTGATCCGTGCAGCTGAGGTGGAGGGTCTTTGGCCGTTGGTCTTGGCCCTCTTTGCAGGTGTGCTGGTAGGGGTGTCGTGGAGCTTGTCGTTTGAATCGGACCCTGTGGTGGAGTAAAGGAGGGCGAGCGTTATTAATGGGTCTGTGGAAATTGGAATGGCAATGTATCACATGCATTGGGGTGGTACCTGAGGGTGATTTGGGTCGGGGCCTTGGAGGTGGTTTCATTTTTGTGTGGATTGAGGATGCAGTTGTTTTGCAGCCTGCAGTTAGGGTGGGCCTGCTGCACGTGTAGAGGGTGTTTTTAGGATTTTTAATTATTTATGTATTTAATGTGACTTTTGAAGTGTGCTATCAGGCCTATGTATGTGGACGTTCTCCTGGACATGTGTTACTGTTGCACTATGTGGACACATGGTACTTCACATGATTGGACATTGTGGATTTAGCATTGTTTTATTTGGCCCACCTACCTGATTCTTCGGATGTCTGCACTCCTTTCTCCATGCCTCCGACTCCCTCTATACTCTCCATTCCAATGGTGGAGGCACAGATTTCTTCCCAGGGGGTCAACTTGATGGGTGATTCCGATCCTCCCCCGGTAGCTGTGGCAATGTTACGGTTGGCGGATAGTATGCTCCGTACGCGTATCCGCAAGTCGTCCCATCGCTTTCTGCATTGCTGTGGGTTGCGGGGTGCGATCCCCACCGCACTTACCCGCTGTGCCACCAGGGCCCATATGGCCTTCTTGTTCGCAAGTGCCGTCCTGGTCATTTGCGTCGAGAAGACGACGGCAGCATTCTCCTGGAGGGTCTCTGTGAGCACGGTGAGTTCCTCACGGGAGAAGTGGACCTGCCGCTTGCGGTCGCACGCTTTTTTCGCTACTTTTCCTATTTTTATTGGTTTCTCTAGGGTGGATGACGGGTTGGGATGAGTCTCAGGGTAGTATTTTTGATGGTTGTGTGGAAATAGTGTTTTTATAGGTGTACGGCGTGCTGTTTCCCGTTCCGGGACCATGTTTTTACTTCCGTTTCCGTATATTTCCGGTCACCGTACTTTCCGATTGCCGCTCATTGCGGTGACCGCTATGATGGGTGGCGGAATTGCACCTAGGACGCCGTATGGCGGCGGTGAGGGCCGTTTTGGGGACATTTCCGCCATCGCGGACTTTGCACTTCCGCCATGGCGTGGTGCTCGTGCCCGATGGGTCGGAATTAGCCGCACTTTGCTCCGTCGTGCAATGGCGGAAACGCTATTTACGCTATGGCGGTCAGGTCAGTCACTTTCCGCCAGGGTCGTAAAGAGGGCCAAAGACATGTGTAAATCTATTTTATTTTATTGTTACTGTAAACTCATCAATGTCATCATAAAAATATCTATACATACACCATTGCAAAAGATTAAGGGGATAATTCATAGAATTAAGCGCACAAGTGGCGCACGCGGCTGGCGCACAGTGTGCGCGTGCGATAGTCTGCGCCAGCGGCATGTGCCAAAATCCATTTCGACGCACAGCGTATTCATGGATTTTAGCCACCAAAAGCAGCCGCGGTGCAGAGTGGCGCAGCGACCCTGCAGCAGCGCCAGTAACGCCCCCAAGAACGTCCCTCTCGCAAGGAAAAGCCATCAAAATCCCCAATCCAGCGCAAAGGGCTGCGCTAACCCTGGACCAGTATACAGGGCCACAACACAGCACACGGCAAGCAGGGAACGTGTATTACTGGGGTTCACCGGAAGTTTCACCTGCGATTTCAGCAGGGTACGTGTATTTCTGGGGTGCGGGGAAGTTTAACATGCAATTTCAGCAGGGAACGTGTATTCCTGGGGTGCGGCCAAGTTTAACATGCGATTTCAGCAGGGAACGTGTATTCCTGGGGTGCGGGGAAGTTTAACACGCGATTTCAGCAGGGTACGTGTATTTCTGGGGTGTGGGGAAGTTTAACACGCAATCTCAGCAGGGTACGTGTATTTCTGGGGTGCGCGGGAAGTTCCACACGCGATTTCAGCAGGGTATGTGTATTACTGGGGTGTGGGCAAGTTTAACACGCGATTTCAGCAGGGAATGTGTATTACTGGGGTACGGGGAAGTTTAACACACAATTTCAGCAGGGTACGTGTATTTCTGGGGTGCGCGGGAAGTTCCACACGCAATTTCAGCAGGGTACGTGTATTTCTGGGGTGCGGGCAAGTTTAACACGCAATTACACCAGGATACGTGTATTACTGGGGTGCGGGGAAGTTTAACACGTGATTTCAGCAGGGTACGTGTATTACTGGGGTGCGCGGGAAGTTCCACATGCGATAGGCCCTGTGCGAGTGGGGTACGTGTATTTCGGGGGTGCAGGGGATTCCTACACGTGAATTGGCAGTGTGGGTCCTCCCAGGTGTTCGCTCTACACCCTCCACGGCCCCTGCAGGCAGACCACACCACAGGGGACTACCCTGCACCCCTGGGCATGTCCCACAGGCAGCCCATCCACAATGGGCATGCCCCCCCAGCCAAGCCACATGTCACCTTGCACTAGTGATCACCAATGCATTACCCCCTTGCACCCCCACCCCCCAGCTGTGCAGGGCACCTGCCTGCAGGCCTCCACTCATGTCCCCCAGCGCCCCCACCCCCCAGCAGTCAGGGGCACCTGCCTGCAGGCCCCCACTCATGTCCCCTTGCACACCCACCCCCCAGAAGTGTGGGGCACCTGCCAGCTGGCCCCCACTCATGTCCCACTCATGTCCCACTCATGTCCCACTCATGTCCCCCTGCACCCCCACCCCCCAGCAGTGCAGGGCACCTGCCAGCAGGGCCCCACTCATGTCCCCTTGCACACCCACCCCCAAGCAGTGCGGGGCACCTGCCAGCAGGCCCCCACTCATGTCCCCTTGCACCCCCACCCCCCAGCAGTGTGGGGCCCCTGCCAGCAGGCCCCCACTCATGTCCCACTCATGTCCCCTTGCACCCCCACTCCCCAGCAGTGCAGGGCACCTGCCAGCAGGCCCCCACTCATGTCCCCTTGCACCCCCACTCCCCAGCACTGAGGGGCACCTGCCAGCAGGCCCCCACTCATGTCCCCTTGCACACCCAGCCCCCAGCAGTGCGGGGCACCTGCCAGCAGGCACCCACTCATGTCCCACTAATGTCCCCTTGCACCCCCACCCCCCAGCAGTGCAGGGCACCTGCCAACAGGCCCCGACACATGTCCCCTGCACCCCCAGCAGTGCGGGGCACCTGCCAGCAGGCCCTGACACATGTCCCCCAGCCAACACATCATCACAATCCAGATCCCTGGCCCTTATGGCCAGCCTCCACATGCCAAAGACCCACTCAAGTATTGCATCCACCCACATAGAAATGCCAATTACATGACACAACCCCAATGGCAAGTATGTAAATGAAGACATGTCCCTCACACACACACACACAATGGGTGCAAGTGAATCTCAAAACCCATATCATGACATGCATGAAACCAATGAGATAATACCACACATCGAAGTTTGAAGAAAAACATGTATTAAAAGCAACATGAATGGAATTAAAATCAAACAAACGACAATGGAAATTAAAAAAGAAAAGCTGCATGTCTGTAAAATAATGAAAAACAACAAATCATAATCCAAAGGAAAGGTGCCAAAAGTCACAGTTCCAAAAATGAAATCCAAGGGAAAAACAAAAGTGAAAACCATTGCTCTATGGGGAAATCCAAACAAAAAAGTAGAATCCAACAGTGAACTATATACAGATGAACAATCCAGGGTCCATGATCCCAACTGAAGAAATTAAACCTATCAAAAACTCCTACCTAATAAAAAAAACTATATACAAAAATGTGGTCCATTGTCCAAAAGGTCCAAAATAAAGAAAAAACCAAAGGAAACCTAATACTAACCAAATAACTATTTACAACGGCAGTGGGCAAGTCCAATGGCTCACATGTTGATGTTCCGGGCCAGGGCATCATCGAACTCCTGCTCGATCTCCCGGAGGCGGTCCTCTTCCATGGCCCCTGAGTGTTCGCAGGGACGATGACATCTGGAACTCCAGGTCCCTGCGAATGGCCTCGAGGCACTCGGCCCGCCTCATGGCCCTATGCATGGAGTTCTCTGCCCTGACCATCGTGAGCCGTGCCTCTTCCGCCCGCTGCCGCTCCGCATCTATGGCATGGCCCAACCGCTGCCACACGGAAGACACTTCCCATCCAGGGTCCTCCTGCCCTCTGTCCGATGCCTGCCCCTCCGATGTTGATGGCCCCGAGCCATCATTGCTCCCACCTACAGCCTGCTCCTGCTGCTGCTGCTGCTGCTGTCCATGTGCCCTGTCCGATGGTGCCTGCACATCCTCCATCTGCTGGTCTCCAGTTATGGTGTCCACCCCTGCTGGACCGCCAACTCCCGACTGTGGCAGGGATGGGATCTCCACCAAGCTGGCTGTGTTGGTCAGGCCAGGTCCACAGGGGGCCCTGGTGGAATCTGGGCCAGAAGACGATGTGGAGAACGACCGGCGCATAGCCTCCACAGAGGAGGAGAGGTCTGCCAGAGTGCGCGTCACATGTAGGAACCCTCCGACCAGGGCCCCTCCCAGCAGTGCCACGTCACAACGCTGCTCTTCGTGATGGCGTGCGCTCTCCACCGAGGAAGAACGCACGTCATCACGAAGGACATGTGTGCGCAACGCGACACCCACCAGGACGGATCCCATATGGTCGCGGGACCCCTCGCCCGCAGGTAGTGGAGAGGCAGGTGATATGGCACTCTCCCCTACCTGCGGACGGGCCTGGGACGGGGCCTCCCTGCTGGTGCATGATGGTGCAGTCACAGGGTCAAGGACAGCGACATGCACAGGCCCCTCCGCGGTGACCTGTGCTGCCTCCTGACCCTGGCCCTGGCCTGCACCACTTGCACCAGTGGTCCTACCCCCACCAGGCCTCATGTGCGGCTCAGTAGCGGGCTCCTCCTCCTCTGTGGAGACCACCAACCTGGATGTCTCCACACCGTCTTCCGCCATTGGAAGCCCATGTGGGGTCTCACCCGGCCCTTCCGCCACAGCCGTTGAGGCAGATGCAGCACCAGCCCCCTCGCTCCCGGATGATGGTAATTCCTGGGAGGGTGGCTGGGCCTTGCGTCGCCGCCCAGTGGAGGCATCCCCGCCGCTTGGCTCCACAGCGCCGTCTCCGCCCTCTTCTTCACTTGACGCTGCGTAGAGGGAGACATAGAACACATGCATCAGGGTACAGTACAAAATACCCTCGTCAGGAAGCAATAACACATGAGTGGCACTGTCAAATGTCACTTCCATCCTGTCACTCCACAACACATGGGTGAATGCAGACAACACACATGCCGAAGCAGTCCGGGCGCCTGCAATCAACATCAACATCCATGTAGAAGGGCCCCTGTAAACCAAGATGTTGCCTTCAAAGTCACATGCATCCGTGGCGTTTCAAAGTCACACACACACTTCTCAGGCACACACACACACATGTGCACCATACATGTACATGACATCAGCACCCATTCCTCACCCCCCCTCCATGTCCAGGAACAGAGACAGCCATGCATTCATGTGTGCATTCCACATAGCGCTCACCATGTTGCCTTAAAACACATGCACCAACCATGTGGCTCACACATAACTGGTCTCACATGCATGACCATGATGTCCCTGCACACACACATCCATACATGGCCTATGTCACACATACAGGCAAGCATCAGACTACCAGCACACTGCAACATGCCTTGTCTCACACAGCAATGCTTGGCCACTCACCGCTCAACTCCAGACGGGTCTGCCTCCGAAGGATCTGGGCGTGGAGCTCTGGGCCTATGCGTTCGAGGACCCTCATCTGGATGGCACTCAGGCGTGCCCGGCCCCCCTCCGCGAGGCGCCGGGCCTTGTGGAGGGTCCTGGACCTGAAATCCTCCCATTGCTTCTTGACGTGCTTGACGTCGCGGGTTGCCACCCCCTCCGCGTTGATGACAACCACTACGTCGTCCCAGATCCTCTCCCGTCCTTCCTTGTTGGCGCATGATGTTCCGAAGAGGGCATCATAATGCCCCAGGACATGCTCCACCAGGACACCAACTTCGATGTCAGTGAAGCTGGTGGCCCTCTGCCTCCCTGGCTGGGGGTTGCCAGTGGTGCCAGATGGTGTAGTGCCCGACATGGCAACCCCAGAGGCAGGAGTGGGTGGGCAACTGGGTCCTGGGGCTGGGCTGTGGAGCGATGAAATCCCAGTTGGGAGTCTTCTGTTCCAGCAGGGGTGGACACAGCAACTGGACCCCTGCAGATGGCTGACGTGCAGGCACCAAATAGCAGGGCACCTGGGCAGCAGGCAGACAGGCAGCAGCAGATGGCTGGTGGGAGCGTGCTCCGGGCTCTGGGGGGCAGGAAAATGGCCTTCTGGGCGAGAGCGTGGTCTTCCGTGTGTGTGTACGCGTGGCCAGCTTGATACGGAGTGATTTGGCACGTGAAAATCTTGCATGTCAGCGTGTAATTCGAGGAAAGGCCCCTAGCGCGTAAGCGCGTCAGCACTCGTACGCGCTTTCATTGGACCAAAGGCCCTTCAAGCGTAAGCGCCTCTGTGACGTGATGCGCGCGGGCATGCGCGGGCGTTTCCCTCGTGACGTTAGCATAGTGGTTCAGCAAGCGTGAAAAAACTGCACGTCCGCGTGTGAATGCGTGTAATCCGAGGAAAGGGCCCATGCGCATAAGTGATGTGACGCGCGCGGGCGTTTCCCTCAGCACGGGTTAAAGGTGAACGGGGGCAGCAGTTCGCTGTACGTGCCTTTCGTGGAGACTGACGTGTGTTGCTGCTTCCTGTTGTTTCGTGCACCATCACAACTTCACAGCTATCAAGGACGTATCTCTTCTTTTGGCAGGGGTATTGGCTACGTGTGTTTTTCTCCATCGCGCTAGTCAGACGGTGAGTCGCACACGCTATTTTTCCCACTGCGGGTGCCCCTGTGTATCGCACCCATTTTCGAGGTCATAGTAGCCTGCGTGTCCCACGCGTACGCGTTATTCGTGTTACTGGGTGCCACCGCATACTGCGGGAGGTTGATTCCACGCACGTAGGCTGCAGGGTTGCGTGCACGGTTTTACTGCAGTTTTGGGGTGCCTGAGCATTGCGTGACCCGTCACTACATCACCAGGGTCACATACAGCCTTGCAGGTGCAGGGGGGCTGTTAACATCTTGCTTCCCACCCCCTTCACCCCAATTGCCCAGGTCAATTGTGGTTTACACCTCCCATTGGCACTACTCCATCTGTGCCGGCACTACTACATCTGTGCCATGGTTGGGAGGCCTCAGCTGGGCGTACTCCTCGTGGCAGGCGTGGTCGGGAACGTGGCCGTGGTGACTAGGGAGTAGGGGGACTCCAGGGTGTCCAGGGCGGCCACAGAGGGGGAAGAGGCAGGGGTGCGCCACTTGAGCACAATGTTGTGCCATGTGTCGGTGCAGTCATGCCTCCACCCCCTGTGGTTCCGGGAGATGCAGCTTCTGCTTCTGGCACTGGTGCCCGTGTGACCCCGGCAGTCCGTTCCATCGACTGCCACGGGCCCAAGGGTAGTGGTAGCTGCAGGTGCAGCTGTGGACACCGCCACCCAGGCTCAGGGTCTGCCAGTGCAGGCTGCGTTGGCACTTGAGGAGCCCTTGGAAGATTTCCAACAGGTCAGGAGGGAAACCGTAGGGGCATGCAGTGCTGCTCTGACCAAGACACGTGTCCCTGGGGAAGTTATGTCATCTGCTGCCCCGAACAGCCGGGTGTTGGCAAGTGCAGGGGCAGATGCACCCAACAACACCCTGGTTGTGAGTCTGCCAACCAGGACCGTTGCGGTCAATGACCCTGCCACAGCGGATGTTGCTGCGCAGGGTCCATTAGAGGGCACCCAGCTGCCACTGACACAAGTCAGGCCTTTGGTCGTCCCTCCACCTGCTACTCCCTTGGCTCAATCCACCGAACCCACTGGCCAGGGCGGCATTAGCCAGCCAGGGTCTGTGCCACAGTCCAAGAGGAGGAAGGTTGCACCTGCAGCACAGGCTGGGACCTGTCATGATCTCTGCTTCCAAAAGGTCAGGGTTTTCCCAACTCCCTTGGAAGCAGATCCATAACCCAGGTTCCGAGTGCCAACCAGTCCCAATTGGGACCTTTTGGACCCAGTCCTGGCGCCAGTGGCACCAGGCTCATAAATATGCCCAGTCCCAGCGCTGGAAGCGCTGGGCTCATAATGCTTGGGTGGACTTACCTGCAGCAGACCATGCTGCTTACTTGCCTGCCAGTTGAGCCTCTGATCCCCTTCTGTTTGGAACTACTTTTCCTGTTGGGTGGGGCTGGAGCCACTCCCTAGATTCAGAACACTGGAACTCTTCTGGAAAGCAGGAACTCTTTTCTTACCTAGGCGTGGCTGTGGAAGGAGACACCGTATCACTACAGGAAGCTATTTAAACCACACCCGGTGGATGAATCTTGCTTTGCGTTATTCTGCAACCTCTGCAGCAGAACGCTCATCGTGTCTTCTGCATCCGGTCCTGGGCCTAAGGAAAAAGGCTTACCATCCTGAATCCAGTCTTCAGCAACACCTATAAAGACAAGAAAGAACAGGTTAGCATTCCGGCATCTGAAAGGCAAAGGCTTACCTACTCTTCGTGCGCTCCGGAGGTCTTCACACTGCATTCCGGCATCTGAAAGACAAAAGCTTACCAACTCTTCGCACGCTCCGGAGGCCTTCGGCGCTGCATCCCGCATCTGAAAGACAAAACAAGGTGCGTTTAAAGACATTGGGGAACTTTAATACTCACGTGCCATTACTCCTTTCCACATCTAATCCAGTGGGTATTCCGGCACCCTGCAGCCGCTCCGAACTCGTACCTGCAAAATAAAAAGACAGTTAGAGCGCATCGTGAAGCAGGCAACAAGCGCTTACTTACGTGCTTCCAGGCGCTTCTATTCATCACACGGGCTCCATCTTCAACTCACTTCAGCCCGTCATCCGCCATCGTCGGAACCCTGCAAAACAAGAGACATCATTACTAAAGACTTTAAAGACATTTGAATGACTCAAAACTTACCGTTCGTGCAGTAAACGACGGACAGCAGTCTTCTGAAGTCAAGAGGCCTGCGCTACCTATCCAGTGAACAAACTGGTTACAGCACCCTGCCCCGAGGCAGATGGAGAGCTCGGCATTCACTTACCTAAGGTGAGAGCGTTAACCTTTGGGGGTCTACAGGAGAGGAGAAGAGGAAAGAGATAGGGACACCCCAATAACCCCAGTTCATTAACCCCATATTTTCTATCTGCAGACATCTTACTCTACACGTCAGGCATACAGTGCACAGAGGTCCAGCCCAAGAGCCAACCGGGTGCTACACATCACCTTTGGAGATACGGTAGTCGCCCAGTCAAGACCGGCGCCTCTGCGAGAATCAGGTGAGCGTTACAGGACCCCACACACAGCCACGACCTCCTGCACGTCGAGGAAGAAGCCTTTCTGCAAGCAGGAACTGGACTTCCTCGTGGACTGCGTGCGGGGACACAGCCGTGACATGCTAGTGGGTGCCAATAGTCAGACTACGGCTGCCCACCGTGACACCCACTGGAAGCAAGTTGCGGAACATGTCAGTTAATGCGGCCATGAGGTGCGCACGGCGCAAGAGTGCAAAAAGCATTGGAATGACCTCAAACGCAGCGCTAAGGCTAATGCCTCAAATTACAACTTGACTCTGGTGACTGGCGGTGGGCCTGCACCAGAGGAGGAAGAGCTCACTCCGCATGAGTCACTCATTGCTGAGTTCATCCCATCTGAATCGGTCGAAGGAGTGGGAGAGATGCTGGACTTTGATGCTGTAGTGATACACAAAATTGCAACCTTGCCAATCAGGGCTTTAGATGACAGCATTAGCCGCTGAAAGCCAATAGTGTATTCAAAGTATGTGCCAAAAATGCTGACAGTAGTCTGTTGTAGCACTTCCATTATGCAGTAGTGAGCTACAAGGAATATGCAGGCCTAGTATGAGTGATAGGTCACATTATGCATTGTTGATAGACAGGCAGGGAGAGGGCCCCAGCTCTGTAAGCTAATAGACAATATTGGAGTGTTTGGAACATTATGGCACCTATATAGCTCTTAGATAGCCAGTCTTAAGCGCTATGAACACTAAGCTATGAGTGCATGTCTTTTAGAGCTTGCTCTGCCTCACTAACGGTAGCCCTGCATGGCCCCAAGCTAATCTTCCTTTTCTCTGGGAAGGCACTGATAAGACATTCCTGAGCTTTCGCGCAGATGGGAGCCAGGGAGGGGCTCAGAAGAAGGAGCAGTGGAAATTAACAGAGTTGGGTTTTTTCCATGAGCCAGCCTATATTTTGCACAGGGAAAGTTCTGGAACTGCGCGTCATGGACGGGCAGCACGAGATTATAAAATATGCATGCTCACATGACTCGGGTGGGAGATCGTCCTGTGGACTTGGTTCGAGCAAGATCAAGTGCCCGGAATTGGAGCTCTGACGGCATCCTGCAGCACTGTCCTCTGAGCGGGGCTTGTTACAGCTAGCTTATGAGGGCCAGGGTCTCCCAGTGCTGATTGAAGGGGGCGTAAGACTGTGTTTCTCTATGTTTCTCTATGTTTATCTAAGTTCCATGTTTCTCTATATTTTGCATTTCTCTAAGTTTTATGCTTTGTAATCTTCTCTAACTTGAATCCCAAATGTATATGAAATTCACTGCTTAGAATAAAATACTAAAACTTATTGAAGGTGTCATTTGTCACTAGCATGAGATCACTGCTCAGCACAATAGAACCTGTATTTTGGGCTGAATTGGGTAATTTTTGCTATCAGAGGGCTGGTCCCGAGGACGATTTGGCCCATATCAAGACATTTGGTGGCAGCGGTGGGATTTGTGCAGAGCAGTGCCTTGCTGTGAAATGACAAATTGTGTGAGAGAACACAGTGCAGAGTGAGGAGCAGGCTGTCGCATTTCCTTGGTGGTCTCACTGCAGCTCTGAGACTTCAAAAGACAGCAGGGTTGTGTCGGCTTGCCGTGGCCGATAGCTTGTGTGGTTAAGACTCCCTTCAGTAAATCGGTCGTGACTGACTTATTGCTTGGGAATGGAGCCAGGGAGTACAAGGCGATAAACAAGCGGGAAATGGCTTTGTTTAAAGCGCTCTGATGAATGGTCAAGAAAGATGTATGTTCAATTAGGAAAGAATTTTATCATGCGGTTTCCCCAGTTTAAAGTTGTAATTTGAAATGCAAAGTAGTTGCGAGGATTTGACATGCAAATTGTGAATAGTAATTCAACCATTGACTCAGCCCCAGTGTGCTAGCGAGTGGGGGGCTGTAATGTACGGAGGCGAAGGTTCGCTTTTTAATGTATGCTTTTGAAGTGTTGACATTCCTGAAGATAACGTGGGGAATGAGCCGTGCTTAGGAGAAAGAGTAACATCTGTGCTGAGAGCCTAAAGGGTTTGTTTTTCTTTTGGCAACTGTAAATTCCATGTGCTGGTGGCGAATTCTGTTTAAAGGAAACACACTAAAATGGTTATATTGCATTTTAAGCTGTGCCATGCTTATAATGGGTGAGAGACTCACTTAAAAAAGAAAGTGAGTAATGTTATTTGGATTTTCGATTTTTGTGTATTGATTTGAAATTGCAGAATCAGTTTGCAATGGTTTGGGGGGAAAAGACAATTTATAGTTTTCTAAATTGCCTCTAAATTGCCCCTGGAGTATTTTTGAGTGTTCCCACGCTATGCCATGGATTTGTACTGTTGCCTTGTAAGTGATGCATGTTTGGAAATAGTGACCTGTTGACTGTGATACATGGTGAAAAATGTTGTTGACACATTTAACAGCCCACAAGCAATATAGAGTGTGGGTTGCTCTTGCAGAAAAAAGTGCAGGGAGCTGCACTAAACATGGCATTTTTTAAATGCACTGAAATAAGTGGTTATATTCTGGCAATGGTACAACAGAATGAAAAATCTGTGTGTGATAAGATAGCACAAAGATTTAGTGGGTTGCGGGTTCTTTTGAAAGATCGCACATTGCATTGGAGTGAGCTTGTGAAGCCAAACTACAAGGTTACGAGGAAGAAGAGAAAAAAAAAACGTATGCCTTTAAATGGGACATTAATCAGTTTAAAACAGGCTAAAAAGAAGCTTTGACATTTTGCAAAATTACATGGAGTAGAATCTGATGACAAGGAAAGTGCCTCTTTTGAAAATAAGAGTTTTGCTGTGTGTGCAGAGCTTGTGCCTTGAAGCTGTCTTGGGCGAGGTGCGCGAAGAAAAAAAAACTGTTGGAGGAAGGCAGACAAAAAGCAGAATACTGCACTCCTGTTTAATGAAATGGTGCTTCAGATATGAGAGCTTTTCTGAGTTGCGGGATCAGTGCAAGAAAGAGTTAATCTGGATGAACTGTCTGAAACGAGTGCCTTTCCATTAAAGCCGCCACAGTGTAAGAGTTATAGGCAAAGAGATAAGCTTGCTGCGCGAAAGATAAACATTGACATTGCTGCATTCCATCCCCTGTGAGAGACACCCAGTGTGAGCAAAAAACTGAGGAGAGGGGGTGCAAAGACAGAAATGCTGATCAGAAGTAAAGAATTTGCCCAGTAACACTGGAAGGAAAACAAAGGCTGCATGCAGGATGGCAGACGGGCACATCACATCTGAACATTTGGGGAACCTGTGCATCTGTGAATGGGCTAAGAAAAGACAGCTGCCCATTGCAAGAGACTCCGTGGAAACTGCATTCCCATGCACCATGTGATGTGATGTGAAGTGAACAGACATTGCTATGCAAACTGCATTCCCATGCACCATGTGATGTGATGTGAAGTGAAGCGACATTGCTGTGCAAGCGGCATCCCAGTGCTCCATGTGATGCGAACTGAAGTAAAGCGCTGAGCACTGGAGAAGAAACCTCTAGGCGCTTTGAGAAGAGAAAATACACAGCTGGCAAAATGCAAGCTACATTGCCAGGGCTGGAGTAACTGACAAAGACATTATGGCATTCCAGATGGAAGCAAAACTGACAAAAGCGCTTAGCCGTTTTGCAAGAGACAACATGCAGAGCGGGGCTATGGAGTACAACATGAACACTGCACATTAGCCATGATCCAGAAGCCTCAAGGCTTAGTGTAAGAATGAATGATTTGTTGAAGCAACAAAAGAAACTGACTTAGACTATCGCGCTCAAAGGGGTGGGCCAAGAAATCAGCAAACACCCTTTGAGAAAATGATAAGTGAAACAACCAGAGGCTTGAAAGACACTAGCTGTATGGAGAAAAATAAACAAAGCTGCTTGTGCAACTGCAGGCGATATTGGACTGAAAGACTTTACCTTTGAAAAATGGAGTGATGCCAGCAGGGCAAACTAAATCAAGATCATGAAACACTGGAAGCAAGTTGGCGCCTGGCATTCGTGATCGCTTTGGTGAAAAAGAAAAGCATTGTGCGACCTGGGTACTTATTATATGGCTTTTGTAAAAGCACAGATCAGTCTGAGGTACCACTGACCAACTATGATCGCATTGCACAAATGAGTTTGTGATTAGGCAGTTACACCCCGTATGGTTGAGTGTAAATAAGCCCCTAATAACATGCAGAAGGGTGATAAATAATTGCAGTAGCAATGATAAAGTGTGTAGTTACCTGGTGAGACTTCTGAAGATGGGGGTGGTGTTCAGGGAAGGGGTGGATAACGCTGATATTGAAGTTTTGATGACATCCTAATGTGAAGAATAACGACATTGTACTTTTGATGGCATCCTAACATTTCTGTTTGTATTTTGCCTAGGCAAAAAAGCAAGACAATAACAGAAATAGATGTGTTTGATTTGCGGGTGACACTGATCAGTCAAGCAGACGCATTCTCAGAGAAAGCGAATTACTGCGAAACGTCCTGCACCGCACTCAATGCTGCTAACATGCATGACGTATGAGGACATTTGTTCTGCAACCTGCGAAAGGTGTCCAACAGAGTAATAACTTTTGCTGAACTGGCACGGTGCAGACTTGGCTAATTATCAAATATTTGATGCTACACATTCAAATGATTCAGTTGCTGGAAATAACTTAATTGACATGTCTTGCCTTTCTTGTTTAAATGACTGTGGACAATGAGTTGTGGACTGTGACATCATGCACCACAAACAGCTGTGTGACACAGCACTTGAATGCTAACACATTGAAAAATGGTTTTTAAATGCACTTTTTGAGATGGATCTGAAAAAACGAAATGGTTTTGCTCTTCCAACTGAATTGCTTTAACCAGAGATGCTTTGCTTTTTTTTGAAGAAAAAAAAAAAACTTCTACGTTGCACATAGGCAGGAAAATGATTTATGAATTGTTGGGGCAGCAGAATTATGCAAGCAGGAGCGTAATTTATTTTGAGATAAAATGAGTGCGCACATCAAAGTCACCTGTGCGTAGGTTAAGATTCTTAATTGAAGTAATGCTGCCAAGTGTGTGAGCTCTGATTTGAGATGGTAACCTTTGAAACACTGGATACTTTTACAGCCAGCTTTAAGGCGGGTAAATGAAACCATGACTGACTAGTTATTTGATTTTATGACACAGAGTGTGACACGGTTTTTGTTAAACCAACCAGTTTCATGTTTTTGTGGGGACAGCTGTCTCCAGCACACTAATGCAAAGAGTCATCTTTTTGATTGTAGACATTTGGAATAATTCTTTGGAAAAGCGCTACAAATGAGTATCCACATGGAATTGCTAGCGTACTGGCCTGGCACATTGTCAGGCATCTTTTGTCACTGAATGGATACAACGATTTGTTTAATTTGTTTAATGTGATGTTGTTTTTCTGACCAAGAACTGCAGCGAGTGTTCTCGCCAAGATTTTATGGAATATAACTTGACTAAATGCATTTTACACAATGGTGTGATGAAACAGCCACTGCCGGATGGTAGTATGGTGTTTGTGGCTAAAACTAATATTGTATATGGTAGATATCCCACTTGAAGAAGGGTATTCTCCAAGTCACAATAGGTAGACACTGTGAACATGTTAGATTTTCCAGTAGTAAGGCAACATGTAAATTGTAGGCTGGTAATGCACACCTCTATTATTACAGTGATACACTTAGACATAGATTTATCACGAGGCAATGTTTCCTTAGTACTACCAAGCTGCTACAAAGGGAGTCCATTTCTATGGCCCATCACTAGAGTGCGCGTAGCTAGGGAGCTAGATTCATTAATTGCAGGAGCTTTATATGCTTGTGACATAGAAACTGTGCACAATAAGCTAGCCACTATGGGTTCTGATGCCAGCTCTGCTATAGAACTTCTAGCCTAGTGGGGCCCATTGATGCGCCCAACACTGCTACAAGTATTGGCAACCACTGGAGGTGACAGAATTTTAGGTATGAAGACATTTTTTCTGCCATAGGGCAGATCAACAAGACTGCTAAATACACATGATGCATTTTATGGCAAACATTGTTAAATCAGCAGGTGTTGGCTTTTTACTGAGTGGGGGCGACCATCCTCCACACACTGGCACACAGAGCTACAGTTACCAGCATACATATGGATCAAATTGCTTGCTTTTGATTGCATGAATAACACATGCCATGCTTTGATGCAAATTAGTAGAATTGTTTTTATTTAGATAACCTGGTGCCCATGGGTTCACCTTGTTCACGAAATTAGATGGTTTCTGGTTGGGTTCCACATACATGGGGGAAGTGTCTAGTCACACAGCCCACAGTCACGTTTGAATGCCCTGGGATCAGGGGGAGGGTAGGCCCTTGGAGTTAAAGGCTGCCAGGTTTTAGAATTGGTAACCATACATAAATGCATATAATACAATAATTATTTAGGTATTGTTGTGTAGGCCAGGTTTTGGCTAGAGTAAATGTCCATGTTCACTTTGTGTAGGTATTTTTGTGTAGGCCAGGTTTTGGCAAGGGTATATGTCACTGTTCACTTTGTGTACATTTTTGTTTAGGTAGTGTTTTACCTTGCATACCACGCTAACTAACCGCTAGAAGATAGTTTGCTTAAACCTCTTGCAAAGTCCCAAGGTCTTTATCACTGCACTAAATACTATATTGATGTGTATTAGTCAGCATTGTCGCACAACCTTGCCAATCAGGGCTTTAGATGACAGCATTAGCCGCTGAAAGCCAATAGTGTATTCAAAGTATGTGCCAAAAATGCTGACAGTAGTCTGTTGTAGCACTTCCATTATGCAGTAGTGAGCTACAAGGAATATGCAGGCCTAGTATGAGTGATAGGTCACATTATGCATTGTTTATAGACAGGCAGGGAGAGGGCCCCAGCTCTGTAAGCTAATAGACAATATTGGAGTGTTTGGAACATTATGGCACCTATATAGCGCTTAGATAGCCAGTCTTAAGCGCTATGAACACTAAGCTATGAGTGCATGGCCCTCATTACGACCCTGGCGGAAAGGGGAAAACGATGGCGGAAATGCAATACCGCCATCGAATAGCGCTCGGTGCGACTATGACCCGTCACCGCAAAGTACGAAGCCATTAGCGACACCGTAGTGAACGCCAACGCTAACTGCACTAAGCACGCGCGCGCGCGCCATGCCAAACCGCAAACACCACCATGGTGCAACGGTACGCCAATTCCGACCCCAGCGGACATGTACCTAACGCCATCAGGCATGGCGGAATGGACCATTCCGCCATGGCGAGAAGTACGGCATCGCGAATCAACCGTAAACGGCCCCACTGAGTGCCTGTACACCGCTCCCTGCCCACAAAGTACAACTCCCTGTAGGTGCAATGAAGTCACAATGCAACCAGTGAAATGTACAAAGCACCCATGCATGCCAACGAACAAAAGCAACACAAGAGGGGCCAATGGGAGCTGCAGGTCACAGATGGCACGAATACAGAAGCCATCCCAATGGACATGACCACAGTCCCCCACCAAGAAACGCACGCAAACACAGGCACCTGTGACCAGCAACATTCCGAAAATCACATCATTCCACCAGTCCACCTGGCTGACCGCCATCTGTCACACAAAATCCAATCCCCCGCCCCTGAGCATGACAACATCCAAACTGTCATATAGGCAGCCCCCATCCCTGACCTCACGGGCTCAGTAGGCAAAGGCGCCCAGCACAGTACCACGCAACTAAACCCCGAAGCAGGAACCCAATGCAGATCTCCTCACAATACATCGCCCCACATATAGGCACATGCCACATCACTTGCAAAGAAAAACGCTACACGGGCCAAATCAGAATAGAAATTTAATGCACAACAAAATCACCAAGCCCATACAGCCATCAGGCCATGAACTCCAAAACACATTTCACCATTGTGGGCTGCATCCGCAAGAAATGACCAGCCACTACTTGTGTGACGCCCTGTCCCATCATGGTACACAGAGCCACAATCACGTACGAAAAGGCAAAAAGGAAGCGCACACAACCGCAGGGCCGTCCCAATGGGGAGGCACTAGTCCAGCTGAAAGGCCGAAATGTTGCTCCGAGCCACCAGTACTGCGTAAGGGCATGTGGGCCACTGGCGATCGTCCCATAAGATCGTAATGCTGCTCCACCGATTAACACGAAGCAGCAGGTGTCGGGAGTAAAATCCATCTGCAGGAGTGGCATACAGATGGCAGTGGCAAAAGGGGAGGAGATACCTGTCAACCAAAAGAAAAGAACAAGAACAGAATGGCCATCAGAACTACATTCCAACAACTCACTTCAATGAGCACACGAAATCCACAGCCATATGCATGCTAGCCCACTCCAAAGGATCATCACCACCCCAAAGCCACTTGCGACTCATAACCATCTATACCTAGGTGTAAACACCATCACGAACGAGTGTACCTGTGCATGCGTCTGCCAAAACAGAACCCATCAGATGGGAATGTTAACGTGCATGGACACAAGTGTCTGAGGGCGCGTCGAGACAGGGAGGGCTCAACAAGGCCAGATAGACGATGGTCCCACTATGGCAGCCCTGCATCACATAGCGTAGGGGAGGCGGATAGATCCCAAGAAGCCCTGTACATGGCAAACTCTGCATCAAATCACCTGCCCATGCATCCATTCATCATTCCCTCATCCCGGGATCAGAACGCCTGAATAATTACTCACATGACATTAGAAACGTCCATTGAGTCTGTGCGTAATGCAGCCTGCTAAATCCACAGTGCCCCAGCCCGTAAATCCAGTGTTGTGAAGTAACATGTATTTGGGAATGGCCGGCCTCATCGCCCACGTAGCTATTGCGCATCCCAAACTATTCATATCAATCATTGCTCCCTCGCCATGGGCCCTGTCTCAAGGACATAGAACAATAGAACGTTATATTTGCAGTCAGACCTGTGGGCATCTCCTCGCCGCTAGCTGGAAACCGAAAGCGCCGCCCTTCGAATTCCTCATTTGCAACATCACGTCGAGAAGGCATCTGTGGCCGTTTGAAATCACTAATTATTCCATCGAGTGCGGCTGTGTGTGAAAATGGCAACTGCCTTCACCCACAAATGGGACGCCCCGCCCGTCGTTGCAACTCGGTACAGTGATGCATGAGGGCCCACCGTTACTCGAGTACTACGTTCCACTGACCCTTCACAAGTCCGTTCGCGACTGCACAGATAGTATGGGAAACAATGTGACCACAGCAGAATGAACATATCAACCAATCTTACACGCCCATCGGGTAAAAATACATGATTGCAATAGCAAGATACCATTCCCCGAATTGCAGCGTAGTGCGCGGGACGTGCTCGGCCAAAGGGGAGAGCAGTTTGCACAGGTGGAATCAATCACCACAGGTGGAGGCCATACAGCCTGGAAACACATAAATTGCACACCCAGTCTCCTCCCACAACCACAGCGAAATGCTACCGGCAGGACTCGCGATGTTGGCCCTGGGGGACCTGATAGCACTGCAAGTGCTCCGACTCCAAGAAGAAGCCGAACAACAACTACAACCAGCCGCACGGAGGAGACGCAGGAGGAGGAGGAGGCCAAGGCAGGGCCAGCAAGGCCCAGCAGCACAGCCACTACCACCACGCAGGCAGCCCGCAATCCCACGCCTCCGAGCACATCCGTTCAACCTCACTGATGAGCAGATCCACACCCTCTACCGTCTGGACCGGGACACCATAGCCGCCATTGTGGACATGACACAGGCTGACCTTGTCAGCATGATAGATAGCCCAACCGCCATCCCACCCCTACTGAAGGTGGTGTCTGTACTCCACTTCCTGGCCACAGGCACCTACCAGCACACAGTCGGACAGTTGCATGGCATTTCTCAGCCACTGTTCTCACGGACACTATTGCAAGTGCTCGATGCCCTCCTGCAGCACGCAGACGACTACATCTCCCTACCACGCTCGGAGCAGGAAATAACCAACACATAAGTGGGATTCCATGCACTTGCCGGCATACCGGCTTGCATTAGTGCCATCGACTGCACCCATGTTGAATTGGTCGTGCCACATGCCATGGAGGCCCAGTACCGCAACCGAAAACAATTTCATTCCCTGAATGTACAAATGGTGTGTGACTCCAACAGGATCTTTACGCATTGTTGTGCCCGATTCCCTGGATCAACCCATGATTCCATGGTCTTGAGGAACTCTACCATACCACGCTACATGGAGCGACACGCAGGGAACAGATCCTGGCTACTCGGTGAGTCTCATTGCATGCATGATGATGTGGGGTATGTGATTTGGCAATGTACTGGCAGGAAGGGGGGGGGGTGTGCGTACGTATCAATGGCATCCCACATCCTACGTTTCTCGTCCACATACAGGTGATGCTGGATATCCACTGAAGAGATGGCTCCTCACACCAGTCCGGAACCCACGGGACCAGCATGAGGAGGACTACAACCATGCCCACTCACGTACCCGTGTAGTCATTGAGCAGGCATTCGGCCTACTGAAGGGCCGTTTCCGCTGCCTCAGCAGGTCTGGCGGGGCACTCCTGTACCGCCATGAGAAGGTTGCAAAGATGGTGATGGCATGTGTCATGCTCCACAACATGTGCGTACGTAGAAATGTGCCCATGCCCCCTGACGCAGAACTGCAAGCACCGGATGATGGTCATGATGAGGGTGGGGATGTGGCAGCACCTCAAGGAGTCTGCGAGGCACAGGAGGCCCGTGACATTCGTCAGCATCTCATTGATGTATGCTTCTAGCACTCATGCCTGGTGGCTGATACATGGACACGGGACACGTGGCACTGTGTGTGTCTGGAACATGCACGAAATGGACTGTACGCCTATGATGGCCTAGTACACAAAGATCAATGTCCACACATCTCATTGGTTGATCGTGCACTGTTTATGGCATATGTGATATCATGTTGTACACCCTATCGACCCGCCACCCAAGTGAGCCCAACACACCCCCTCCACCCTCCTACCTCCCCCCCGAACACCAGTGTTCAAAGATGCTCATTGTCAGTGGGCTGTCGCTATTGCATGCCCCCTCTGCGGGTATCAGGGGCACCCCTGCCTGTGGAGCGCCGGGTCCTCCCAGATCTACGTTGGGGGCTGCCCTGGACGGAACTTGCAACGGATGATGTGTCTGCCTGCTCACGTCCATGCATGTCCCTAAGGGTTTGCGAGAGCTCAGTGAGCACACGGCGCACTGCGGCAAGTTCGGCACATACGTCTTTGGACGTCGCATGCAGTTCCCCCCTCAGGCTCTCGGTGCTTCTCTCAATTTGTGCCCTTAGTGTCTCTGTGCCTCTCTCCATTTCTGCCCTAAGTGTCTCAGTTGATGTTTCTATGTCTGCCTTGGTGCCCCCACATTCATCGGCATGGTCCTTGAGGAGTTTGGCCAGTTGCTGCTGTTGTTCGATCAACTGGTCGAGGGACTGTTGCCTCTGCTGGGCCATGGCCATTTGCGGGGGTGTCGCAGAGGGGCTGTTGACCTCATGTTGCCTTCCCACAGGGCTTGGGGGGGATGGCCAGTCGTCGTCTTGTGGGTGCCCCTGCGTGGTATCCTCATGTTGTACGGGATGGGACAGACAGGGGGATTGGGACAGGTCATGGATGGATCTGACTTCGGCATCCCCGTTTTCTGTGTCGGAGCATGCTGCCATCAATGGGGTGTCACCTATGGTGCTGCTGCCACCAGAGGCAGTGCCTTCTGTGGCATCCATTGGGGGGACCTGTGGTGGTGGTGTTGTGGGCATGCTGGCTGCTGGGGTGCCTGTTGATGTTCCCTCCTCTGTGCTGCCACCTGATTTGTGCTGCTGCCGTGTCTTGATGCGTGCAGCTGAGGTGGAGGGTCTCTGGCCGTTGGTCTTGGCCCTCTTTGCAGGTGTGCTGGTAGGGGTGTCCTGTTGCTCGTCGTTTGGATCGGACCCTGTGGTGGAGTAAAGGAGAGCGAGGGTCATTGATGGGTCTGTGGGAATTGGAATGGCATAGTATCACATGCTTTGGGGTGGTACCTGAGGGTGATTTGGGTCGGGGCCTTGGAGGTGCTTTGATTTGTGTGTGGAGTGAGGGTGCAGTTGTTTGGCAGCCTGCAGTTAGGGTGTGCCTGCTGCACGTGTAGTGCGTGTTTTAGGGGTTTTTAATTATTTATGTATTTATTGTGGTTTTTAACGTGCGCTATCAGGCCGATGTGTGTGGACGTTCTCCTGGACATGTGTTTCTGTTGCACTATGTGGACGCATGGTACTTCACATGGATGGACTGTGTGGATTGTTTTATCGGGCCCACCTACCTGAATCTTCGGATGTCTGCACTCCTTTCTCCATCCCTCCGACTCCCTCAATGCTCTCCATTCCGATGGTGGAGGCACAGATTTCTTCCCAGGGGGTCAACTTGATGGGTGATTCAGGACCTCCCCCGGTGGCTGTGGCAATGTTGCGGTTGGCAGAGAGTATGCTGCGGACGCGTATCCGCAGGTCGTCCCATCGCTTGCGGCATTGCTGTGGGGTGCGGGGTGCGGTCCCCACCGCACTTACCCGCTGTGCAACCAGAGCCCATATGGCCTTCTTGTTTGCAAGTGCCGTCCTGGTCATTTGCGTGGAGAAGACCACGGCAGCATTCTCCTGGAGGGTCTCTGTTTGCACGGTGAGTTCCTCACGGGAGAAGTGGACCTGCCGCTTGCGGTCGCACGCTTTCTTCGCTGCTTTTCCCATTTTTCTTGGTTTCGCTAGGGTGGTTGACGGGGTGGGGTGTGTCTCAGGGTAGTGTTTTTAGTGGTTGTGTGGTTTTAGTGTATTTATAGGTGTACGCCGGGATGTTTCCCGTTCCGGGCCCGTGTTTTAACTCCCGTTTCCGTATATTTCCGGCCACCGTACTTTCCGGTAGGCGCACACTGCGGTGACCGCTAAGAGGGGTGGCGGTATTGCACCTGGGGCGCCGTACGGCGGCGGTGTGGGCCGTTTTGGGGTCTTTTCCGCCATCGCGGACTTTGCACTTCCGCCATGCCGTGGTGCTCGTGCCCGATGGGTCGGAATGGGCCGCACTTTGCTCCTTCGTGCAATGGCGGAAACGCTATTTACGCTGTGGCGCTCCGGTCAGTCGCTTTCCGCAAGGGTCGTAATGAGGGCCCATGTCTTTTAGAGCTTGCTCTGCCTCACTAACGGTAGCCCTGCATGGCCCCAAGCTAATCTTCCTTTTCTCTGGGAAGGCACTGATAAGACATTCCTGAGCTTTCGCGCAGATGGGAGCCAGGGAGGGGCTCAGAAGAAGGAGCAGTGGAAATTAACAGAGTTGGGTTTTTTCCATGAGCCAGCCTATATTTTGCACAGGGAAAGTTCTGGAACTGTGCGTCATGGACGGGCAGCACGAGATTATAAAATATGCATGCTCACATGACTCGGGTGGGAGATCGTCCTGTGGACTTGGTTCGAGCAAGATCAAGTGCCCGGAATTGGAGCTCTGACGGCATCCTGCAGCGCTGTCCTCTGAGCGGGGCTTGTTACAGCTAGCTTATGAGGGCCAGGGTCTCCCAGTGCTGATTGAAGGGGCGTAAGACTGTGTTTCTCTATGTTTCTCTATGTTTATCTAAGTTCCATGTTTCTCTATATTTTGCATTTCTCTAAGTTTTATGCTTTGTAATCTTCTCTAACTTGAATCCCAAATGTATATGAAATTCACTGCTTAGAATAAAATACTAAAACTTATGGAAGGTGTCATTTGTCACTAGCATGAGATCACTGCTCAGCACAATAGAACCTGTATTTTGGGCTGAATTGGGTAATTTTTGCTCTCAGAGGGCTGGTCCCGAGGACGATTTGGCCCATATCAAGACAGATGCCCAGTCCAGTGAGTGTTGATGCGTGTTTGTTGAGGATGTGTGTGTTTTACTTGTGGGATGCGTTGTGCATGATTGCCACTACATGTGACGTGTACATGGTTCTGATGTGCAAGTAATGCAATGCTTCCGTGATGCATGTCTGCTCTGCTGGATGGTGGACATGTGGAGCAGACGGGGACTGTCCGCATCTCCACTATTGCACCCTACTCACATGCTGGTTACCAGTATACCCCTCCGGTCCATGTTCCAGCTCACTGGCCCTTCTACATGTGGCGTGGGGTGACCTTCCTCTCACCCCAGGCACAATTTCATAGCATGACTGACGTGCATGTGTCCGCTGCCTGCATGCGGATACTCCATGTAGGCATGCTCCCTTGCCCCTCCTCTGCCACTCTGCACCCCAGTTCCACCTTTGCACTGGTCTGCTTCAATCTTGACATTGGGTACTTTCCTGTTCATGCGTCCTGTGTACATGCTAACTTCCAGCGGACAATCTGCCAGACATATGCTGTGTGGTACAGCCTTAGTACTTGATGCAGGGTATCTCACTTGTACTGTGCATAGGTCAGATGCCCCGCAGGGACATGAGTGCCCATTCATGCTCCATGTGCATTGCACGCATGTCCCTATGTGTCCTTGATCACTGTAATACAAGTCCTGGGTGACATACATTGCATGGCATCTCATCAGCCTTCCCATGTCAACTGTGGCTCAGTACTGCGTTGTACACATGTTTAGGGTCTGACAATCTGTGTGGGTCACAGGCCTCAGCCTGTTTAATGGCCAATGACTCTGTCCGACTGTTGTAGTGTCTTCGTCACACGTGGGCGGCCTCCAGAGTTTTCATCATGTGTCCTGCTTACTGTCCCATCATCATTTGCAGTGTTGTCACTTGAATCACATTAAGCTGTTGATGCCAGTCAACACTGCCTGTCAATACACAAGTCTATGGTCAGCCTTTTGATACCATGCTAGGCATCCCTGCTTTTGCACTTGGGTGGAGGGGTGCTTTGCTTGTAGATATGCTACCCACTGAATGCACATTGCACGTGATGCCTGAATTTGACCTTGCACTGCCTTCACATTTCCTGACACACACCATGAAGCCCTTGTACATGTAGGTAGTGAGTGACATACACATTTGCTGCACTGCATAGACCCACTTCTATGCAAACTGCCACCTTTCACAGGTCTAATCACATAAGCAATTCAAAGTTGACCCAGCATGCATGCCAGGTTCTATTTTGTGTCACATGTCTGCCTGATCTGTCTGTTGTCGGTGTTTGTGTGTGCTGTGTGCTTCTGACATGTGTAGTGACCTTTTTTCTCTATATTTTTCAGATGATGACGCAATGGAGCCGGAGGATGGTGTTGTCATGCCAGACACAGGGTTGTTACCACTACATCAACCCGGCACAAGTGGGGGTCGTGGGGTGGTAGGCCACGAAAACCCCCAAGTGCTACAGTCCATCTTGTCTCTGGCTGCCTATGAGTCCAGCCCTGATGACGACTCTGACGTCCATGCCGAGTTGGATGAGCATCAAGTCCATGTGTCAGGGGTGAGTGATTCTGATGTGGACACTCCTCTGTCCGCGACACCTGCACTGAGGGGTCAGACAGTCTTGGTACCTCCACCCGTGGTGGATCGGGACGTAGGGTCACCCTCCACACCAGTCACTGATGGGCCTGGGACATCACGTCGACGGCGGCATGTAGTCATGCAGCCGCGGGCGGTGCCAACACAGCAAGGACACCCGGTCCTTGGGTCCCGCAGGGGTCAAGCCCAGCAACGCGGTCGCCGCGCCCAACCACAGTATACTGAGTGGGAGCAAGACATGACTGCCAATTCAGAACGGCAGGGGGCAGCAATGGAGAACATCGCTGAGAGCATGGAGCGTGTGGCCCGATCTGTGCTCCCCCCTGCCAGGCAGGTGCTTCTCCAGCAGCAGGCGGCACGGTCCACAGCCCGCTCGCTCAGGCTGGGCACACCAGGCTGAAATGTCGTCTCTGCGTCAATGTTACGAAGTTCGTTGGTCGTGTAGAGTATGAACTACCCCTCTGTCCCCAAGAAACACCCTGACAACACCTAAAATACTGTCAGCGTGATTATTAAGGCCACAGGTGGAAGTCCCCAAACCAGGACGCGGGACAGCCGGAAGAATCCCTTGAGCGCTGTAAGGCAAGGTACAATGGTTATGTAAGTATGAAAGCAAGACACAATTACTTGTATGTAAATAGCAGATACTAAAATACCTGTGAGGACTTGGAAGAGGTGTGAACCTCCAGACTGTGGCGGGACAAGGCTGTAGGGTATAGCAGGCAACCACCTATTGTAGGACCGAGGTCCAACTGGAAACACGTGGAAATCCGAGGTCAGAAACTTGATGATCAAATGTTCCAGCGTCAGTGAAGGGTGAAGCAAAAAACAATCCGTGTACTAAGCGTAGGTCGGCAACAGGCAATCCAATGTTCCAAAGTTCCAGAGTCAGAGAAGGGCTAAGCAAAGATGATCCGTGGAGCAGGCGTAGGTCAATGATAGGCAATCCAAAGTTCCAAAGTTCCAGAGTCAGAGAAGGGCTAAGCAGAGACAATCCGTGGAGCAGGCGTAGGTCGACAATGAAAACAGGTCTGTAGAACGAAGAGAGTACGTCACGTAATCCTGATTGAAACAGCTGTGAAGCAACGCCTTCGGTTTCCGAACTCTTTTTATCCCTGGAAGGGACACACGTGACAACGTCACGTGGAAGCGAACCGAAAGCGTTGCCGCGTTGCTAGGAAACCAGGGTCACATAGTCCGTGACGCGCCGGGCAGCACTGATCTCCGCGGAAGATACGAGTTCCTGGATTGCAAAAGTCTCCACTTGGTTTGCCACCGCAGTGAAGGGCGATAAATGCCTGTACCGCCAAACATGCCACGCCGTGCCCTGCCGTGTGGAACGTGAGTGGGAAATGCTGTGCAGGAATCTGAGCGTGTGTGCCGGGAAGCGCTGATAGTGGTAGAAGCGGAGGGGCGTGTCTTCGGCTGAGTAGGAAGCGGTGTGACAGAATCCCCCCTCAAGGGCCCACGACCACGTGGGCTAGCAGGATAGTCCCTATGAAACCGTGACACCAAAAGCGGGGCCCGGACATCCCGAGAGGGAACCCAGGAGCGATCCTCGGGACCATAGCCCAGCCAGTCCACCAGATATTGAAGGTGACCCCGATGGTAACGGGAACCAAGGATAGCACTAACCTCAAATACATCCTGGGAAGAGACAGAGACCGGGGCAGGCGGGACAAGGACACGAGTGGGAGCAAGGTACGGTTTGAGGAGAGAGGTATGGAACACCGGGTGGATCCGCCAGGAAAGGGGAACAGAGAGCTTGAGAGCCACGGGATTCAAGATTCTGGTAATCCGGTAAGGGCCCACAAAACGGGGCAACAGTTTGCGGCAACCAGGGATCCGCAAATGTCTGGTCGATAGCCATACCCGATCGCCCACCTGATATTCCGGAGCCTTCGCCCGCTTACGGTCAGCCTTGGCCTTCATCACCGCTTGAGCTTCACGGAGATGAACCAATGTCTGAGTATGCACAGCTGCAAGATCGCGCACACAGGCATTAGCAGCAGGAGTGGCAGAGGGGAAGTCAGGTAGCGGCAGGGTGCGAGGATGCTGCCCATACAGAGCATAAAAGGGGGAGAAACCAGTGGCGGAATGGCGGGAGTTGTTGTACGCGAATTCAGCGATATACAATAATTTGGACCAGGAGTCTTGGAACTGAAGGGACAGGCACCGCAAGTACTGCTCTAGAGCCTGATTCACCCTCTCGGTCTGCCCGTCGCTTTCAGGGTGATAGGCCGAAGAGAAGCGGGCATCTATACCCAGGAGTTTAGTGAGAGAGCGCCAGAAACAGGACGTGAACTGTGATCCACGATCAGAGATGATGACCTGTGGCAAGCCAAAGAGACAGAAGACAGCTCTAAAGAACAAGCGAGCCAGGGTTGGGGCAGACGGTATACCTGTGCAGGGAATAAAGCGGGCCATTTTTGTATACGAATCGATGATAACCCATATTGTATCGTAGCCTTGTCTGCGGGGCAGGTCAGTGATGAGATCCATAGAGATGGTGTGCCAAGGCCTGGGAGGTACCGGCAACGGTAAGAGTAGCCCTAAAGGCCGTCCCCTGCGTGTTTTGCATTGGGCACATATGGAGCACGTGTTGACGTAATGTTCAATGTCTTTTCTCATGGAGGGCCACCAGCACCAGCGTTGTAACAAGTCTAATGTGCGTTGTTGCCCTGGATGGCCGTTTATTGCCGCATCATGTGACCAAGCGAGTGCCTGGTTACGTACGTCGCATGTAGGGAGGAACAATTTGCCCTGGATGAAAGGTAACCCTTCGTGAAGGTCAACGTCCCATTCGGTGAGTGCATGGGGATTTTGGGAAACCCATTGTTTGATGTCGGTAAGCATGGTGGGAGACGGCGTACACATACAGATAACATGGCCTTTTCCCAGTAGTGTGTCAGGGAACAGAGGTAACGACTCCCCGCCAGGAGAACGGGATAACGCATCAGCCTTACCATGGATGCGACCTGGTCTGTGTTTGACTACAAAATCAAAGGCGGCAAAAAACAAATGCCAACGCACCTGCCTGCTGTTTGCACATTTTAGGGAGGCTAAGTCTTGTAAATTTTTGTGGTCTGTATATACCACCGTCTGGTGTTTTGCCCCCATTAGATGATGTCTCCACGTTTGTAGAGCGTCCTTGATGGCCAATAGCTCTTTCTCGGTTACAGTATAGTGTGATTCGGCTGCCGAGAACTTGCGTGAGTGATAGGCCACTGGATGCAAACAACCCGTGGTTGGGCAATGCTGGGACAGTACTGCTCCTAGGGCAAACGAGGAGGCGTCTGCTTCCAGAACATAAGGAAGGTCGGGATCGGGGTGTTGCAATACCGGGGCAGAGACGAACCTGGCCTTGAGTGCTTCGAAGGCCTTCTGATGTGTAGGGGTCCAAGAGAACGGGACAAGAGGACTGGTCAAAGCGGTCAGAGGAGAAACGATAGAAGAGAAACCGGCGATGAATCGCCGGTAAAAATTAGCAAAGCCGAGAAAGGACTGGAGTTGTTTGACGGTGACGGGAGTTGGCCATTCAGTGACAGCACGAACTTTAGACAAATTCATGGACAAGCCTCCAGGGGAGATGTGAAAACCCAGAAACTCCACTTCCCTTGAGTGGAAGAGACACTTTTCCGGTTTAGCAAACAAGGCGTTTGCCTTGAGGCGAGAGAGTACTTCTCTGACATGCCCGACATGTTCCTCCAGGGAGGATGAGTAGATCAAAATATCATCCAGATATACCACCACGAACGTATCCAAGATGTCCGAGAATACGTCGTTGATGAATCGTTGGAACGTCGCAGGAGCATTACAAAGCCCAAAGGGCATTACTGTGTATTCGAATAATCCCTGTCGGGAGCAGAACGCTGTCTTCCACTCGTCCCCAAGCCGGATACGAATCAGGTTGTACGCCCCTCTTAGGTCCAATTTAGTGAAGATAGAAGCCTTAGTCAACCTGTCCAACAGCGTGGAAATGAGCGGAAGTGGGTACCTGTTTTTTATGGTGATGGAATTCAACCGTCTGTAATCCACACATGGACGTAGATCGCCCTCCTTCTTTGGCACAAAGAAGATTGGACTGGCAGCTGGAGAACAAGAGGGCCGTATGTGACCCAACTGCAAAGCCTGTTGTATGTATTCTTTAAGAGCTTGCTCCTCTGACTGTGACAATGAATAAACCCTACCTCTGGGAATGGGAGCCTCCGGAACCAGATCAATCGGACAATCATATGGTCTATGCGGGGGTAAACCCTCAGCGGTGACTTTGTCAAAAACCATATGGAAATCATGATAGGCAGCGGGTATGTTAGCTGTAACGGCCCCCACCGTGTGCGACGACGAAGGATTAGGAACGATGTCGTCGATATGAGTGGCAGCCATGGCACCAAGGATCGTGGCAGGAGTGGACAGCGGATCAGCTTCGATGAGACAAAACCGTTGACACACCTCGGATTCAAACGTGACTTGTCCGTTTCCCCAGTTGATCAATGGGTTGTGTTGCCTTAACCAGGGAATTCCCAATATGATGCCGAACTGTGGTGTATCGATGAGGTCAAACGACATGGTTTCTCTATGGATGTTTTGTATCACTACTTCCATTGGCGCAGTCTGGAACCTGATTGGGCCGGAGGACAGGGAAGTGCCGTCCACGGCGTTTACCGGCTCTGGATGCTTTTTCCTGACCAGGGGCAGATTGAGACGATGGGCCAAGGGAATATCGATGAAACAACCAGTGGCCCCAGAATCAACTACAATATGAACTGTGTGAGCGATCTCCCTAGTGGGTTTTAGTAGAGCATGAAGTACCACTGGTCTGATAGGCCCGAAGATGGGTTCAGAGGGGGTCATAGACAGGCTCGCCGGTACCCCCTGTATCATGGGCGAGCCTTCTGAAAACCCGAAGTTTTGTTCTTGGGGCGTCGGGGGCATTCCCTTATAAAGTGTCCGTTTAACCCGCAATAAAAACAGGCGTTATTGTTTCTTCGCCGTTCTCGTTCGGATGATGTTATCGGACTACGGATACCGCCTACTTGCATGGGTTCAGCAGGGGTGGTAAGAACGGAAGGCCCAGATTGACTAGAGAACGTAGTTTCGGCCCTTCTCTCGGATCTCCTTGCGTCAACCTGTAAAGCGAGATCCACCAGATCCGAAAATACCGAGGGAAGGGCAGGAACCACTGAAAGGGCATCCTTCATGGTGTTGCATAGGCCGCGATAGAATACGATTGCTTTCTTCTCCTCTGGCCAGGATGTTTCAGCAGCGAGTTGATTATACTTAGTAATGTATTCTATCAATGATTGTTTACCTTGTGTAAGATCCAGGAGTTCGAGATCCCTTGATTGGGCCTTATAGCGCGTATCAAAGACTTTGGCCATTTCTGATACCAGAAGATCGAAATCGTACAGAGCGGGATGATCGCTTTCCATCATTGGATTCGCCCAAGTGGCCGCAACCCCAGACAAATGGGACAGAAGAAATGCGGCTTTCGTAACAGAATCAGGAAACGCTAAGGGCCGGCACAAAAAATGTAATTTGCATTGATTAACAAATGTACGATATTTCCGGGGATCCCCCTGGTAGCGTTCTGGTGCAGCAAGAGGGACGGGTGTAGGAAACCATACAGGAGTGGGTGCAGGGGCCGTGACAGGTGTTGGCTGGACTGGGGGAACTGGGTCCCCGAAATCGGCATCTGCGGGTAATGGGAAACGCGTGCTCTGTAAGGCGTCCAGGCGGTGATGTATGGCCGTCGTGGCGGTAACCATGTCGGTCCTAAGGGCCGCCACTGCCTGCAATAAGGCGGTCACTGGATCCCCGGCGGAGGGATTCATACTCCGGACGACCAAAAAGGCTTCACAGTCTGTTACGAAGTTCGTTGGTCGTGTAGAGTATGAACTACCCCTCTGTCCCCAAGAAACACCCTGACAACACCTAAAATACTGTCAGCGTGATTATTAAGGCCACAGGTGGAAGTCCCCAAGCCAGGACGCGGGACAGCCGGAAGAATCCCTTGAGCGCTGTAAGGCAAGGTACAATGGTTATGTAAGTATGAAAGCAAGACACAATTACTTGTATGTAAATAGCAGGTACTAAAATACCTGTGAGGACTTGGAAGAGGTGTGAACCTCCAGACTGTGGCGGGACAAGGCTGTAGGGTATAGCAGGCAACCACCTATTGTAGGACCGAGGTCCAACTGGAAACACGTGGAAATCCGAGGTCAGAAACTTGATGATCAAATGTTCCAGCGTCAGTGAAGGGTGAAGCAAAAAACAATCCGTGTACTAAGCGTAGGTCGGCAACAGGCAATCCAATGTTCCAAAGTTCCAGAGTCAGAGAAGGGCTAAGCAAAGATGATCCGTGGAGCAGGCGTAGGTCAATGATAGGCAATCCAAAGTTCCAAAGTTCCAGAGTCAGAGAAGGGCTAAGCAGAGACAATCCGTGGAGCAGGCGTAGGTCGACAATGAAAACAGGTCTGTAGAACGAAGAGAGTACGTCACGTAATCCTGATTGAAACAGCTGTGAAGCAACGCCTTCGGTTTCCGAACTCTTTTTATCCCTGGAAGGGACACACGTGACAACGTCACGTGGAAGCGAACCGAAAGCGTTGCCGCGTTGTTAGGAAACCAGGGTCACATAGTCCGTGACGCGCCGGGCAGCACTGATCTCCGCGGAAGATACGAGTTCCTGGATTGCAAAAGTCTCCACTTGGTTTGCCACCGCAGTGAAGGGCGATAAATGCCTGTACCGCCAAACATGCCACGCCGTGCCCTGCCGTGTGGAACGTGAGTGGGAAATGCTGTGCAGGAATCTGAGCGTGTGTGCCGGGAAGCGCTGATAGTGGTAGAAGCGGAGGGGCGTGTCTTCGGCTGAGTAGGAAGCGGTGTGACAGTCAAGCAATTGCTGCTCACGCAGAGTCACACATGGAGGCCCTGAGGGAGGAGTATGCTTCCCTCAAATCCACTCTGGGTGTCCTTCTGATGTCCCAGAGGCAGCGGGCAGAGGAGAGGTTTGCACAGCTTGAGAGTACCATCTCGGCTGAGCTACAGGCTTGCTGGGAGGTGCAGCAGTTGTCCAGCCAGGCCTTGCAGGAGGAACTCTGTGTTACACGTGCTACCTTGCAAGAGGAAGCACGTGTATCACGTGAGGTTCTGCATGCAGACCTACGTCACATCGCCACACAGAACCAGGCTCACCCGTTGGGCAGACTTGCTGCCGTTGAGGGGCAAGCTGTGGCTAGGCGTGGCCAGGCTACTGTGCCACGTCCTCCTTTCCAGGATGAGCCAGACTCGGACGACCATCTATCTCCCACATAGGTCGGGCTGTGCGCCCATGGAGGTTTTGTTTTGGCTCAGCATCATCGCATGTGGGTGTTGAGCAGCACCCTGTACCTCCCCCCTCCTGGGTACCTCCCCCCATGTCGTATGTGGCCATTTTTTATTTTTCTTTTAGTTTAGTTAGTTAAGTTTCTGTTTGATAGTTAGTTTAATTAGGTAATGTAGGTTTTTCATAGTTAGTGTAATTAGTTAATATAGTTTAAAATTGCTTGTCTATTGTGCTTTCATGTGACGGTGCGGTGCTTTGTGGCTTTTGAAAGCATCCACTGTCTGTTCCAGCTGGGCCCTTCAAGCTTGTCTTGTGTATGTGTTTGCTGCTTGGGTTCCTTGACTCACATATGCCACTCCTGCTTCCCTTATCCATGGGCTTGCAAGGATGGTTCGGTGTAACAGCCTATTACACAAGGGCTTTGGACTGTCATATCAGTGGCATGTCTGGTGCTGTGTAACTTGTGTTGACACCCCTAGTGGGGATGATTGCGGTGTTATTGACCACTGTTCTGCTTTTGATAGATGGGGTGTTTCACGATTAATGTGTACATTCATTGCTATGCATTGTGTAGTATGTTTCTTATCTTTACTGTACACGTGCTTGTTGCAATTCATGCCGTAGATTGTGTGTTCCACACTTTGGATGTGAAAGACGGACTGATGGTGTGATTTCTGATGTACGTCTCTGACATGGTCCAGTAATGAGATGCCTGAAGAGACACACACAGATGACTCTAAAGCATTAATCATGTGTTTCATGCCCTTTCTGCAGGGGGATGAGCCTCCAGACCACCTTTTCCAGCAGACATGGCCTATTGGACATCTGGATTCTGGACACGTTTGGTGGTGCCCACATGCACATATGTGTGCGCAAGCAGAGGCACAGGGATTGCAGACATACATCCTAGAACTGCTGACGTGTTTCAAGGGACTCCAGGCAAGATGAGCATCACAGGGGGGCCACAGCAAAGCTTCCGCCAGGCCAGTTGCACATGCAGGCTTAGTAGCAGCACTGACGGTGAGCTTGGACGAATATTGGTGTTGAAGCGTACAATACAGCTCAGATGTGTTGGTGGACTGATGGCTAGTTGATTGTAAGGTTGTCTGGGGCACCTGCAGGGGCAGTGGCACATACCCTCCGGTCCACCATGGGCCATTGAGGTACTTGTATCACCCATGTAGCCTTCCGAGACATGGAAAGGAGCAGCTCACAGGGACATACAGCAAGGGACAGACTTGGGTGCAGTGCATTTCATTTTCATGTACATTTTGAAACATGCAGTGCCTATTTTTTTTCGGTCATGGTGGGACACGACTTTTTCTGAAGTCATACCTTGCTATATGCGTCTGTCTGCTTACCCATGGAACATTGCATGTTGTGTGAATCGTGACACATTGGTGTTCCATTTGCCACGCACCCACCAGCGCCTGACTTACTGCATTGACTGTGTATGAACCATCACAGGGGGAATGTTACGTATGGGTACGAAGCATCCACACCAGATTGTCTGTTTGTAGAGTAGTTTGTTGCTATGGGGCATATTTAGTGGTGTGTTTGTGTGTTATGGGCACGCACAGATTATTAACTGTGGCTCTCTTTGCAGCATTGAAGTGCTCCTGTAACCGGACCTGAGAGTGCGCAGGCAGGAGGCCAGCACTCAAAACCGGAGCCGAGTGTCTTGTTGTTTTTCTTTCAAACTGCTCTACATAGGCTTGCTGGGGGGTGCACTGATGCATGGATGAATGTGTAATTCAATTTGGTATGTTTTTCTTTCCCTAATCACCCCGAGTCCTATCCAATTCTAAACCCTGTACCCTCTACCCGGTGTTCCTGCTTCCCGTACCTATCCAACCAACGTTGCCTAACCCTCTTTCCCCGCTGGAGTTGCGGATGCCTGTGTAAGCCCCAAACTTGCAGGCGCCAAAACCCTAGAGGGAGTGGTTGGTTCGTACCACTCCTGCGCCTGGACTCCAGAAGGCCCTGACAATGATGTACAAGTTTGTTCTGATTGTGTATGTGTTAATGCAAGTACTACATTTTAGTGCATTCCCTACTTTCACGTGTCATTCCTACTCCCCTCTTCTGCCCCTCATTCCAGTTATCCAGTATGCCAACGCCTGTCCCGACTGCATATCCCTGACCCTCCTTCCCCACTAGGGTCTCAGAGGAATGTGTGAGTTTGACCTTGCAGGCACCCAGGCCACGGTGGGGGTGGTTGGCTCGTGCCACTCCTGGGCCTGTACACGGGAGCTGTGACAGTACACATCCGTTCGTGGTGCATGATTCTATGTTATGTACCACACATGGTTCACATCCTGTTGTGACATTGTTTTACTGTGCTACCTTGGTTGTTACATCATTGTGGTAGTACTTGGCCTTTGTGAGGTACTGCTACTTCACGTCATCTACTGGAGGCTGTTCTGGTTCGTTTTTCTGCCTTGGATTTTGTGTCTTTTCAAATGAAGGTGGACTCTGAGGGTGCAGGCAACTTTTTTACACACAAGGTGGGAGATGGTGACGAAGGGGAAGGGTGATCCTGTGGCCAGGTGAAATTGAGGGTTGAAGGCTCCATGACCCAGGTGCAGTTGTTCAGTGGGTCATGGTCATTTGTGAGGGAGGGGGGGGGGGTGTTTTGTTGTTGATAGTTGCCTTGCCCTGCAGTGTGATGGGAACCCTGACATTGTAATTGTGGTATCCTATGTACATGATGTGTTCTGCTGATCAATGCATGTTCATGTGTTGTGTTTACCTTTCAGGTGTGAGGGGATAGTTGTGGTTTGACATGCTGGGGTGTACACGTGGGGAATGTTCACATGTGATGTGTAGAGGACACTGATGGTCACTTGATTGCACATGCATATGTTGAGTGCATGTCCTTACTGACCCGCACACGATGATGCACTACATGTACAACCACCCTTCGATATCCACGTGTACACTCTGTTTGCCTTCTTCTGCCCACCGTGTCCCTGCGGCACATGTTCTGTGACCAATTATGGATCCTGTACATGCCTAATTTGCTTTTTGATGTGGTTTGTCGCTTGGATGTGATGCTCAGGGTGTGCATCACACACAATGGCTGTTCACTGTGCTGTGCGCTGAGCAGTGTGTTGCAGGAGTTGGACACAGCACACAGAAGCTGCAGTGTTGATTTTGCAATGCACAATGTGCATGTAGACAGGCATTCATTGTTATGTTGCGGCTACTACTTTTGTGATGCATTTGGGAATGACTTATTTTGGGTGGGAGGTTGTTGGTCAGTCATTTCATCTAATTCCATGTCAGGCATCATTGTCTGATGCCAATTTACATTTTTCACATGGCAATGTGTACCTTATTGGTACTGTGTTGGTGTATGGCTATTGCTTGCCATGTCATGTTGTGGTTTGGGAGGGTTTGAGTGACATAACAGTGATGGTCATGGCCTGTTTTGCAGGTGTGTGTGATTCACACCTTGCATGTCAGGGTCAGCCGCTTCTCGAAGCAACGAGCTGGGGGTAGATCTCTCTCTGCGGCAGGGGCCTCCCTCTGGAACAGCCTTCCTGCCTCCCTGAAACTTGAGGAGAACCATCTCCGGTTCCGGAAGCACCTCAACACCTTCCTCTTTGCTTCTGCTTTCTCTCTCCCTCTCCCTTGCTAATTTCTTCACTGAAACTGCACTGAATCTGCAACTGGGCCACTCTCACTGACCTCGGTCCCTGGCCCAGCCACTCTCCACTTGCACTGCCTCCCTGGCAACCCCTGCACTGCGGGACTGTCTCTGTATCCCTACAGCCCCCCCTTCCCAGCACTTGTCTGCACTTACCTTTGCACTTGCCACCAGCTGGCCTATTTATTTATTTTTTATTCTACTTACCCTGTACTGCACTCCCCCCCCATCCCCTTCCCCTTTCACTTTTCCCTTCCCACTGCCCCTGCACTTGCACGATCTAAATGACACCGGCCTAGTAGGATCGTTGTCTGTCTTCCCTTGTTCCCCCCTCCCTGCCCCGTCGCGCCTTCAAACACCTGTGTATAGGTGCGTTACAAATGCCATATCATATATCATATGTGTGCCTTTTGGTCACACAGGATAGCTTGTGTTTAAGTAGCTAGGGATGCACACAATGTGGCACTTCCATGGCAACAATTTCAGGGTGGTAAGGTTGTGACAGTTGACTGTCTCTTTGTCATCATCGATTGTCACCTGGTATGTGCCAGGCCTGTGTGCACTCCGCAGGGGTGGGAGTTTAGTTGAAAAATGTGGCCACAAGCTGGGTCTGGGCTTCCTCGCCACGTGCCCTATCCCCTCCCATGGGCAGCGCCTGTGCCTGTGGTTGGGGATGTGGGGGCACCACCATGTCCACCGGTACGTCCTGCCGTGCTGCAACGTTGTGCATGACACATGCTGCCACAATGATCCTGCACACTACTGGGGGTGCATAGAGTAGCTGCACCCCCAGTAGGGAGCGTGACTTGAGCACTCCGAATTTGCGCTCCACTATGGCCCTGGCTGCAATATGGGCCGCGTTGTAGCTTACCTGGGGTGGTGGGGTTCCGGATTGGCGTCATCATCGGGGGGGAGGGGTGGCTGTGGGGGGGGAGGAGGGGGGTAAGGGGTGTGTGTGTGTGTGTGTGTGTGTGTGTGTGTGTGTGCCATGCATGCATGTGCAAGGGCATTTGTACTCACCTAGGAGCCATGTGTCGCCATGCTGCCCAGCTTCCAGGCCCCGGCTCAGGGCGGACATTCTGTATATGGGTGGAGCCAGGGTAGTATGCATAGACAGAGGTGATGATTCCCTTTGCATCGCATAACACCTGTACGTTGATGGAATGCCAGTGCTTGCGGTTCCGGTAGATGTGCTCAGTGGCCCTAGGTGGAATAGGGCCACATGGGTGCAATCTATGGCACCGAGCACTTTGGGGAAGTTTGCCACCCTGTAAAAATCCAGGACAACGGCCTGCCTTTCTGCGGGTGTTCTGGGCATGTATATGTGCCTGCGGACTGAGGGGCGCTCTGTCATGATTGCCAAGACCTGGTGTAGGCAGCGTGACTGCGTGGCCTGTGAGACCCCCCACACTATGGCAGTGGTCCGCTGAAATGACCTAATGGCCAAAAAATGCAGGACATTGAGCACCTTCTCCAAGGGGCTCAATGCTTGGGAGCAAAGGGTGGGGGATGTAAGGTCATCTTCCCACTCCCTGACCAGGTCTAGGATGATATGGGGTGGAAACCTATACCTGCCGTAGACCTGGTCGTCAGGCATCCCAAAAAGGCTTGTCCGTGGTGAGAAAATGCATGCCCTGGCTATTCTCCTCCTCCTGCGGTGTCCCACGATCAGTGCTGCGACAAATGGGGCATTCATCACAGCTGTATATACGTGTTTGTTGTTTGCGTGCACTTTTATAGTGTGCGCGGGGACGCTTCCGCCTGCCTTCGTGTGGCGGACGCGTTGACGCCTGTGCGCGTCTTTTGCCATGAGCGGGTTTCCCGTATTCGAATCCATGAATACGGGTTGTTCGCGTGCGTGTGGGCGTTCCGTGTAGTTCCCTGCAGTACTTCTCCAGTTACGCCTTCTTTTTCACGCGTTGTTCCCCATTCCGCGTGTTACGCCCACTGTTCCGCCCACTTTTGTTGTGTGCGCCACGCTATGTGCGCTTTTGCTGTGCGCGTAGCACACGCCGTTTGATGACATGTGTGCCCGTGTGCGACATGCATGGATTTGGCGCACGACCAGCGGGAAACTAGCGCAGCACCTTCCTTGTATCGTGAGATGATTTCTCACGCTTGCGCCACCTTGCGCCTGCTTGCACTGGGATTTTCGGCGCACGTTTGTTCCATGAATCGACCCCAAATTAACAATCGTTAAAATCTGAAATATGCTAAAAGCTCCACATCAACCAGTGACCATATTTATCAAAAAACATTCATCTCATACCCTTTCATACCCATTCAAACCATTATCATTCATACTTGTGCAAAACAAACTACAATCTCTATCGTATGTTCTAAAATAGGAAAATAACAACCAGTCTATCCCATAGACTATTGGATGCTGACCAATATTTATAGGCATTGAGTGCATCAAATATATTCTGGAAATGGTATATATTGTCAAATTGTTTTCAATATATTTAATTGCCACATTCTTTTGTTATTTTTTTATTTATATAACCCAAGTAATAATCAACTCCTAAATGGAGCAGTAACTATGGTAGTGTCGACTCGAGTTTCGGGCAACTGATCGGTTGACAATTTCAAACCAGTACACCTCATCAGGACATTTAGATATAAAAATACACTTATTAACAAAGAATAACTCAAGTTGGTGTGTAATTGAATTCGGTCAACAGGTGTTCCACTTTGTTGTTTCTTCTGTATTTCATGCTCTGTCTCCTCCATAGCTGCTATCGAGCTGTTGTGCCAGATTCTTGAATTATTTCATTTGAGAAATAATGACTGATTCCACATACTTGGACCTCACGTCACTAGTCAAAAAGAATCAGGGCAATATTGTCTCCTTCTCTTAGATTCCTGAGAAACTGTGTCAATATTACTCTTGTATCTGCTCCAAATCAGGTCCTATCAGTGATCAGGTCATGCTTCCCTGAGGAACGAAATTGTCTGGACGCGACCTCGTTGGTCCGGATCAGTACAGAATATCCACCAATAACCCCTTATGCAAACTATTCTCAGTGGTAGCCACGGTTTTTTTCCGCTGACCAAATCTATATCTGGCGTAGATTTCTAAGCCTAGCAACCATGCTCAGAAATCATCGGGCCAGGGGAAGGTGGAAACATAAACCAGGGACGAGGACAGAATGACATAGGAGCGGGATGATGGAGGAAATGCAGAATTAAGGATTTAGGGATGACGGAAAAGTGCAGTAGGGTAGATGGTCTGGGAAGGAGAGAGAGAGAGAGAGAGAGAGAGAGAGAGAGAGAGACAGGAGTGCCATTTGCCAGAAAGCAGTGTTGTATCCAGAGAGAGACCAGCTGAACCGGAGACTGCTGTATCCAGACCCACAGACCTGATCAGAACCAGAGACCCAGACCAGACCAGCAGAGTAGAGCTGACCCAGACGCTGTGTGCAGAGACCGGGCGTGGCGAGTGAAGAAAACCCGCTGACCAGATCGTGACGAGGCCCAGTCCTTCTAAAAATTAGGAGTGAGTATCCGCCAAAACTGTGCAGAACCAATCTCTTAGTTAAAATAATCTAATCCAAACTATTTTAATCTAACCAGAACTGCCTCCTAACTGTCACCTGTCATTTGCAAAGCTGTCACCTGTCATTTTCTAGCTGCAAGCTGTAACCTGTCGCTTTGAACTTTTAAAATTTCAAATCCAAAAAACTACCTTTATTTAATCGTCCGTATCTCTAGAACCGTGTGGGCTAGGAACTTGGTTTAACTTTCCTCTGAAAGCTTAGAATCCCAGCTTTCCTACTCCTTATACTTTCTCTGTAATCACGATTCTCGAACGCGCGAATTTTACCGCGATTTGCGATTTGGTTAAAAATCCAGCCACGTGTAACCATCAGCAGTCATCTCTTTCCTGACTAAATTTCGTTTGCCTCTTAAGAACCATCCCTGAATCATTGCTAGAGTGAGTCTGGACTAATATTAACTAGATACCACTCACCCTGAACCTCCTGAAGGGAATTAAAAGCATTTTCAGCATATTTCTCACTGCATTGTCACCATATTCAAAGCACTTGGGTCTGTGTTTCAAAACTCCTATCTGTTGTATAAGCTGCTGGGGGGGAATTTAACTGAATTTCGTATTGTATTGATTGCATTCCTGAGAACTGTGTGCTCTCCTTTCCATCTCCTTATATTGCAAAAAGGGGGGGGGGGGTGAATTTTCAAAGAAAAGTGATTACATTGTCTTTTAGTGAAGTCCTATCAAGTCGATTTGTGTGCTGCATTCTTTTTCATCTGTGCAATTCATTGAAACCATAAAGCATTCTCTGATACTTTATTCCCCTGTTCCTAGTCATAAGTCACCAGAACTGTGCTATTGTACGATTACTGATTACTGCTCATATGCCTAAGTGTGCTATCAATTATTAATTTATTATCAAAGTGTGATATATCTATAAATTGTTTAATTTTTTCAAATAAATCTTTTAAATTTGCAAAACAAACCTACTTCTTGGATCAGTGGGGTCAGGGGGGTTCTAAGAGAGGGGTGTTATACAGGGGTAGTCATCCAGAACTCATGAACTGGACATAAAGTTATATCAATAAGGGTTTTCATTCAGTATTCCAGACTAGGCGTTGACTTAGCTGTAGTGCTGGATTGAATCCCCTTACAGTATCGAAGGCAGCAGAGAGGTCAAGAAGAATAAGAATAAATGAAAGGTTTGCATGTCAAGCAGAAGAGATGAAGTTGCTGACATTGAGGAAAGCTGTCTTGGTGAAATGCAGAGGTCATAAGCTAGATTGAAGAGGTCCCCAGCGGTTGCGACTATCTTGGAACCCAGTGAGTTGATTGAATACTGCTAGCTCTAGGATTTAGGAATAGTGTGATAGAAGAGAGACAGGGTGAAAGTTGGCAGGACAGTTAGGATCTAGACCCAGTTTCTTAAGGAGAGGGATGACAGTAGCTGTTTTATAGGATGAGCGCAAAGTGGCATTGTCAAGACAGGAGTTGAAGAGGGAAGTAACATGTGGAGTAACACTGAGAGTTATGTGCTTCACAATGGATGAGGATGGGAGGTCAGTGGGGGCACAGGAAGGATTAGCTTTGAGAGGTTGGGCAAGAATCTCACAAGGCTTGTTGGGGACAAAGGAAGACATCATAGTGGGAGAAGGGGGTAGGAGTGGTGGAGAAAAGTCAGCAGGAGGAGGGGATATAATGTAATTAGTGAGGGGATTGTGAATGGTAGACATTTTATAAGCAAAGTCGAGAGCAATATAATTTCCAGAAAGAGTAGAGGAGGTGGAGCTAGGTAGTGAAAGAATGGAGTTGAGAGTTTTGGCAGCACCTAGGGTGGGAGGATTGAGATGACAGGAGAGAGAGATTGAAGTCATGTTTGGCAGAGTCAAGATTAGAGGAATAGTTTTGAAGAATCAGCTAGATAGAGTTGGAGATCAGGAGATCAGAGGAGTGTCTCGCCCTTTGCTAAGTGTGAAGCTTATTCTACATTGTTGTTTTCAGGGTACGGATGATATGTGTAATCTAGAGTCATGAAGGGGAGGAATTAAGAGGGAGTCTAGTAAGAGGGTAGTGAGTGGAGAAGGGAGCATAAAGAGAAGTGTTAAAGTTAGTGAAGTCTTCGCCAGTGAATGGCAAGGCAAGATTAGTGCAGGAGGATAGAAAGTGGTGTAGGTCAGAGAAGTAGTTATGGAGTTTGGAGGAGGGAAATGGGCGCTTAATAATAGTTGTAGTACATGGAGAGTGTAGAAGAAGCAGGAGTGCAGATTGAGGCAAAAACAATAGTGATTGGTGGGAGAAGAGTTGAGAGTAGATGAGAATAAGGTCAAGGGAGTTTCCATTTGAATGGGGGTTGGAGGGCAGAGTGGACAGAAGAGAGTGAGTGGTTAAATAGAAGAGAGTTAAAGTCAGTGTATAAAGCAGCCGAGGTAGGGGAGGTTGAAGTCAACAATGACAAAGAGGTGGTGTTCGGGAGGGAGAGAGTCGACGTATTGACCGGCTACCAGTCATTTGGTCGACAACCAAATGGTCGAATGACCATTTGGTCGACTCCAAATGGTCTAAATCGAAATGGTTGAATAGTTTTTTTTTTTTACATTTCTTTTTTTTGGGGGGGGAGGGGGTTCGCCCCCCAGCCCCCCTTTTTATAAATTAATTTTTTTTAACCAAACAAACAAATAAATAAATAAATAAAAAAAATCAACCATTTTTTTTTTCGACCATTTGGTTTCGAGCAAATGATCATTCGATGTTTTTTTTCGACCAAATGAGCGGACACCGTATTGACCTACCGGAGCAGGTGGCCGGTAGAGAGGGAGATCATATGTATGCCATAGGGGGCAGTGATTGTGGAGATAGTGTGTTCAAATGAGGGCGAATTGGCAGGAGATAGGGGAGTAGGAGAGATAGGAAGCTTAGATTGTATAAACAGTCCTGCACCTACACCACCACCACTGCAGCTGGGGCAGGGAGAGTGAGTGAATGTGTAATCTAGGGTCATGAAGGGGAGGCATTAAGAGGGAGTCTAGTAAGAGGGTAGCAAAGGGAGCATAAAGAGCAGTGTTAAAGTTAGTGAAGGCTTTCTCAGTGAATTGAAAGGCAAGATCAGTGTAGGAGGATAGAAAGTGGTGTAGGTCAGAGAGTTGGTCAGGGAGTTTGGAGGAGGGAAATGTGAGCTTAGTAATAGTTGTAGTAGATGGAGAGAGTGAGGAAGAAGCAGGAGTGCAGATTGAGGCAAAAACAATAGTGACTGGTGGGAGAAGAGTTGAGAGTAGATGCGAATAAGGTCAAAGGAGTTTCCATTTGAATGGGGGGCAGAGTGGACAAAAGAGAGTGAGTGGTTACATAGAAGAGAGTTAAAGTCAGTGAATAGAGCAGCAGAGGGAGGGGAGGTTGAAGTCAACAAACACAATGAGGTGGTGATTGGGAGGCAGAGAGTCAAAGTATTGATCTACCGGAGCAGGTGGCCGGTAGAGAGACAGAGATCATATGTATGCCATTGGGGCAGTGATTGTGGAGATAGTATGTTCAAATGAGGGAGAATTGGCAGGAGATGGGAGTAGGAGAGATACGAAGGTTGGAGGATGAAAACAGTCTTACACCTCCCCAACCACCACTACCACTGCCGATGGGGCGGGGAGAGTGAGTGAAGGTGTAAGCAGGGTCATGTTAATGTTAAAGGATATTTGTACTGTGCATTATCACCACCAGAGTGGTCCCCTGGCACTCTGAAAAAAGGGAGGGGTAGGGCAGGCGAGGTAGTGGGAATAAGCTGGAAAAGTACAAGAGAGCAGTGATGTGCTGTTGGCAGCCTCAGCCCGGTGGGTCCATTGGCTGGGCTTGGGGTGTTTTACAGTCAGTAGTCGTCTGCTGTTGTGCGAGTCTATGTGTGGTTTGTTTTGTTGTTGCAGTGTAGTGTAGTTTGTGCAGATTGTTGTGCCTATAGGTTTGTGGTTGTGTTTGGTTAGAGTTTGAGAGGTGTATGCAGAGGGGTGAAATTGTTAGTGGATTGGTTAATTGGCATTGCTGTCCTTGCAATTATGTCTTGGTGTGATGCTTGCTATCATTCACTATTCCATCTGAGCGTGGCACTTGCTAATCTTCAATATTCTATCTAGATGTGAGGCAGGCTAGTGATCACAATTCCCTCCAAGTGTGGCACTTGGTGATGTTCACGGTTTCATTTAAGTGTGGCAGATGTTAACATTCATAATCCTCTCTAGATGAGACGGAGGCTAAAGTTCAGAATTCCATCTAAGTGTGGTACATGCTAACATTCACATTTCTATCTAGATGCAACGTGGACTAAAGTTCAGAATTCCATCTAAGTGTGGTACATGCTAACATTCACATTTCTATCTAGATGTGACGTGGGCTAAAGTTCAGAATTCCATCTAAGTGTGGCAGATGTCAACATTCATAATCCTATCTAGATGCGACAGAGGCTGAAGTTCAGATTTCCATCTAAGTGTGGTACATGCTAATATTCACATTTCTATCTAGATGAGTCGCAGGCTACTCTTCATAGTTCTCTCTAAGTGTGGCACTAGTTAACATTGGCAAGTATGTAAATATGTAATGCAAGGTAATATCTATGGTCCAGCCATGAATAGATTTAGGCTGGTGGTCACAAATCTCAAGTATGCGTGGTGTAAGACTATGTTATGGAAAGATAAGGTAGAGTGGTAGGGGCTTTCTGGAGTAGAGTAATTGCTCTACACCCCACCCATGCCACACTTACAGTTTTTGTTTGGTGTCTGCTGACTGGTGGCTTCATTGGCTTCATTGGCTTCCCCTGTGGACACCTGCAGACACTCTGTGGAGCCGCCTCTGTTGGAGCCTCCCTTTGCCTTGGGGCCCTTAGCCGTAGGGGCTGGGGCAGAGGGCGGCGCCCTGGGAGGGTGATTTAAGAGACGAGGTCAGTCCAATCAGGGCCGGGGGCGGGGAGGGAGGCGGGCGCAGGAGGGGAAGGACGCGGCAATGGAAGGGGGCACAAACTAGTGGTCTGGGCTCACAAAACAAACAAAATAGCGAAATTAAGCCCAGGAGGGTCTATCCACCCTGCAAACTCACCGGCCTGGCCATAAAGGGCAGCAAGGGCTGCAGCGTCAGAGGCGGAGATCCAGGTTTCAGTAAGGGCAATGATGTCAAAAGAAGGAGCATGAGAAATGGGGAAGGAAGAAGTCAGAGGTAAGGGAGGCTTTATTGCAGACAGAATGTGCGATGTAAAAGCATGGCAATGTTAAGAATGAGAAAGAGAGGAGCTGGTGGTAAATGCAAGAAGAGGATGTGTTTTGGAAGTTACAGTTGGAATAGGTTTTGTGAATAGAAATAGTGGAACGAGAAAAGAGATGGAGTAGAGGTTAAGAGATGACAGGGATGGGAAGAGTTGAGATGGTTCTGAGCGAAGGAGAGTGAAGAGAGAAGTGGAAGGGAAAGGAAGAGATTGCATGAGAAGTGCATGGTGAGGGTGAAGCTGAGAAGAAGCAATAAAGGGTACTTAGAGGCAAGCAGCAGGACACAACAAAGTAAATGCTCAAAGGCCAAGAGGCTGGTCCATAGCTGCTCTTCATACTTCACTGTTCTGCCCTTAACTGGGATAGCCCTGGGGAGTTCAGAAGGGATGGCACATGCTCTTTTACCTGATCGCCTAGTCCATCAGGGGTTGGTCTCTCTGATATTGTCCCTGGTGTTGCTGGGATGAGGCGATTTCTTCACAATTGGTGTTTCCAAAGATACCTCTTGTGGCCTTCAGCTGGAGATGGGGCTGATCCAAGATGGCCACAGGAAGCAATGTCACCAATTCAAGATGGCACAGGAAGCAATGTCACTAATTCAAGATGGCCACAGGAAGCAACGTCACTGATTGTTACTCACCAACTAGGATGAGAATAGGTAGGCAACCGGGTCTGGTATTCACAGGGTTTTGATTGAAGAGCTCGGATGGGGCCTCCAACCGAGCCTCTTCTCTGTGAGGGTATAGATCTTTAAAATGATATGGCCCTCTACTGAGTTAAACAGTACAAAGAGCCTGATCACTCAAAAGAGAGGGGAGAACACACCGCCACAAAATACCAGCTGCAAAATAAAGAAGAAGGGATGAGTTTTATGTGACAGATACACAGATAGGAATAGTCAAACTGCAACGGATTATACCTGATCTTGCTACCGGGGCACAGATATTCCTACCCAACAAACAGATATCAATATCAGGACTGTTCAGGGAACTCTAAGATGGATTGGAATAGAAAATAAACACTCCTTACCACTAGTAGTATTGGGATTAATCCAAGGGTGAACAAAACGACAGTATAAAATAACAAACAGGAAGGTTAGTGAGGGTTCTAACCCGATCGGCACAAGGAGTGCACTAGGTCCGGGTTGGTGCACACCCTGCGCAGCGTCCACTTGTGCACTTGTTGGAGATCCAAAGAATGATGAAGACGTAACTTCAAAGGTGATGACAACTTCAATCGGAAGCAGCGAGCGTGAATGAAAACGCTGCTTTTACCAAAACCGAAAGCAAGACGTCAGAGCACGCTGATTGGAGGAGCAGGGCACATGATAGTGCAGTGGAGCGGCATGGGAAATGTAGTTTGTTAAATTCCCTGCCGCAATCTCCATCGTGAAATGAACGGGGAAATGAAACGCTGCACACCATAAGGAAGGGAAACAGGTTTGCGCGTGCCCTTTGATAAACACCACCGTCTTCTGGAATGACGTGCACAGAGAGATGTAACACTGATTCAAGATGGCCAATTGAAATCCACTGCTACGCCAGCCACACAGTTGATCAAAGAAAGCCATCTGTCAGGTTTCCCCATGCCTATCTGGCTAGGAAGAGGGTGAGGCTGATGGAGACTGGGTGAGACATAAGAGATGTGTGGCTCAGTGAGTCTTTTGTTTCTGTTGTTGGGAAATTGGATATCTCTGCAAGTATTTTCCTTAATCCTTTTAGCAGCCCAAGGTGTTCCCAGTGCAAGAAGGAGAAGGTGACACCCAGTGCAGACTGGCTGGGTGACCTCTGTGAGGTAGTTTATAACCGTGCTCTGAATTTGAAACTGCCTTTCATTCAACTTGAGTCCCGAGCAGGTCACAGCAGTAGGAGCTCCAGAAAACAAAACTACAGAAAGTAACCAAAGAAAATGTTAGTCAACTCTCAGAGGAAGCAGAGAATCAAAGTCATCAGCAGGAAGCTTCAGATAAGTGTGGAACCAAAATAGTATTCCTTTTTACAAAGTTTAAACTCTTAGCCTGAGAGTTATGTAAATTCAGTTATTGTTTTTAGAAAGCTATTGACTATATTGGACAGAAGTATTTCAAAAGTATTTCCTAAAGGTCGAAACTAAGTAATGCTTAAAAAATTTCACAGTAGGAGAGAACTCAGTGTGCGTGTAAATAAAACTAACCAGGGTGCGTTGCAGTTTAACAAACTAAGAGAACTAATTGCCCGGGTGCATGAGTAAACAATACTCACCAGAGCGTGTGCAGATAAGCATAGTAATATTTATCACAGCGTGAGCCCAGGCAGCCTCTCAGTGTATGTGGAGCACGGTAGTTGCAGAAGTAGTCCTGGTGACACTAGATGAAGGGACCTTTTGTTTCGCGATTTGTGATGCACGCCGCTCCCGGAAGTCGGGCCCCGTGAAGAAGGATTCGGAGGTTTACGCAGTGTTTATTAGCACGGCAGAGAGTCAGCGGAACATTGCTGTGTGGAGCAGAAAAGACGTGCAGGGTGCTTTTCATGGAAGCGTGTCTCCAGCAGCTGTTGTGGTCACGCGAATTCCTGAGTTAGGGAAGGAAACGTCAAACTATGCACATCAAATATTTTTTAGTTGAACTTGAGGAAAAAAGAAACTCGAGGCATCTGGTTTTCGGTTTATCTTATATATAGTTTTGGAGGTGAGTTGATTAAGTCTCGCAGCACTAAGAGACTAAACACAGCATTTTTTTAAACTTTGAGGAAAGAAGAAGCATCTTCGCAGGGAACAGTGGACCCTGGGGAGATAGAAAGAACTTCTTCTGCACTGTTTCTTTGGAGCCGTTCAGATATCAGGCGAAGACTACATGTACTGGGAGTTAAGAGAAGGATTCAGACATTGTTAGTAGTAGAAGGAATTGGGAGAGGGAGTTACTAATGATTGCATGTTTTCACTTGTAGGTCTGAAGATCCATGACTCTTGAAAATAAGTTTATAGCAGACAAGAGCGATTGGAAGAGACCGGAGTTTATTATTTTATCCACTTCCCCCTTGGTGTTCCCTACACAGCAGTTGTTTAATTAACAGTTTGGTGAGTGAGACTAGGTGGTCTGGTGGGCTAGCATCCACTCCTGCAGGAATATTGAGCTGGGACCCGGCACCATCTAATTCTGGTGTACTGAACAATATACACCTTTTATTTAATTACACATACATTTATCTATTAGGCAAAATAGTATTTGGGTAGGCAGAACATGGCTTCATTTATTTTCCTCATAAGCTGCATGTATACTTAGGACATTTGGCCTCAGCCTTGGGCAGCCTATTTATCTAGACCTTTTTAGAAGACCCATTTGTATGACTCTGGTCAACCATACCTAGAATGTATTTAGGATAGCCTGAGCACATTGGCACCCAGACTTTACATCTACAATACAGCAAACTTACCTTCTCATGCTCCTCTCAAGACTTTACTTTAACACAGCTCTCTTGTCATACCTTTTTCTGGTGAATACATTCTTAGCAGACTAAGGTCCTGCTGCCCATGAGCAGGACATAATGCACCTTAACTCGGACAAGGTTTATGCGTATTGAGACTACTATGGTGGTGAGCTGGGACAGTATATAAAAAACAATAATAATAATTTACTGTGACAAGCCACAGCACAGATTAGCTTTAGATTACTTGTTGGCATCACAGGGGGGATGTGCAGTTAATGCTCCCTGGAAATTCTAAGTAGATTTGCAGAGATGGGTAGATAAGGACATTGCAGCCATTAAAGAGTGGCAACCCTGTGTCACAGAACTGCATCAAAAATACCACTGCAACTGAAAGAACGGGCTAGCTGTTGTGAGATTGTTAATTTAGCTAATATGTTTTACATATGTACTGTTCCGATGTGCTCTGTGCTTCCCCATCACGGTTTCCAGAGGTGAAGAAATAGTATTGAGCGTGTTCTACTGCTCAACCCCACCCAAACGGTGATTTCCACTGCCAGATTATGATAATGTACAATCTATTGAAGTGCTTTAGCCTACCAAGGACCATTTGCCAGCACTGCAACAAGAGTTCACGTACCTCACAATCATCTCCGTGGACATATACAGATATTTGTGTCTCTACAGTCACATAAGGAGGCTTGACTGTGGGAGACTACATGAGGTTTCCTAAATGAACATATGTCGAAGGCTCTGTTTTTGCTAATCTGTGGCTTTCGATTGGTCTCACCAGAACTGATCCTATGGGTCCACAACATCTTGTTCCCGTCCTTGTCTCAACATATGCAGGTTATCACCCCGATACAGCTCTCGAAATTTAGATGTGTCAAAGACCCTCCAAAATTGCCAAGTTAAGCAGCTGCTTACGCAGTAAATTAACTGTGCAGCACCTTTATCTGTGCATCTGCTCATGATGACTTGGAGTGTAAGAGAATATATAATACAAGGCTGTTAGTGGCCATGTCTTGAGGAGTTTCCTAAATGTCAGGTGGCTCTCTTCCATGTGGAGTTGTTTAGGTAGGCTGCTCCTGAGTTTAAAAGCCAGTAAGGAGAATTGTGATCCTCCTCGTCATTTCTTGTTCAGATTTTGGGCTTGGGCCAGTTCTGCGTTACTGGATCTAATGTCCTGGAAGGGGTGTAGTTTTGAACATCTTTCTAAAAGATAGTGTGCCCTTTCCACGATAGAGGTGATGGCCAATACATAGGGCTACGAAAACCGTCCTTTCCTTGTAGGTAACCAATGAAGTGTGCTTAGTGCTGCGGAAATGTGGCTGAACATTTATATCCATAACAATAGTCTGGCTGCTGCATTTTGGGGCAAAGTAGGGGATGCTTGTGTATGTCATATGCATGCGTTTGTTAAATCCTTGAGGTCCTATAATGACCACATTTGTTTTATACAGCATGTATATACATTAAATTCAAAGTCTATTGATTAGCTTCAGTAATAAACATGTAATTCCTAGTCAGAAATGTGTTTCACACTCAGTGGAAATTGTGTTTCCCACCATGCATGCTTCCTCAGGACCTTCATGGTAAATGTACCCATGTATACAATTTTCTTTGTTTACATCAGTTCTGATTGTCCAATCAATTTATACAATCTCAATTTCTTGTTGTGCTTATTAAAAGTGTCTCCGCTTGACACTCCTAAATTAAAATTACTTATAAATGTGATATGAAATCACTCTTTTTGAGATATGTAAATTAGATCATTAAGTTCCTTTTGCCTCAAAGTACTGAGATTCCCACAACGAAATTGCTGTGTCTTGTTGCCGGTCGTACATGTATAAGAAATTTGAATTAAAGGGGTAGTTCGGTCAAAAATATTATTGGGCTAATGGATCGGGCATGTATTTCAGAGCATACATCGATCTATCTTAAATAAATTTCCAATGCAACTTACCCACGTTTTTCTCACTTTGACACATGCGAAAACGACAGCTCGGGTACCTCCTTCTTGTGTTATTCTTATCTGTTGAACTATCGCCCCAAGTTCAAGTGCATTTGCAGCACTGATTCAGTTAGCCCGCCCCGAACACTGACACCACTAGATGCTACGCCCCATTTCACAACGCTAATGCACGTCTCATGTCAAGGTTCTCTGTGCGCAATCTATTGACGTGTCTCCATAGAAATGGCAAGACGCCTTGTTCCTCGACAAGTAGAAACAAACCTTTTCTGATCACACATCATTGGAGTTTCTTTTTCCTTGATGTCAGTGTATTTCTTTTCCAGCCTCCCTGACTAGTTTCTGCTCTGTTCAGCTCTCTGCCAAGTAGGACACACTGAGAACAGATACTTATGGCCTAAAATGAATTAACCCATTTGTCGCTTTTCATTGCTTATATTATGTACAGAAGTCCTTACCAAAACATATTTAGACATGTGTCCATGGGACTTTTTACAGTTTGAGACTACTAATATTGCCTTTCTTGGTTTGTCTTTCTTTAACATTCTATGTTAATGGGAAACCTCTTTTCATTTCTTTACACAAACAAAAAGGTGTTTATCTGCCTCTCTGTTGATTCTGTTCTTCTTCACTATTTAGGAACAATGGCAACAATTCAGCCCTACATGTACGAGCCAGAATATTCAGAAGAGGAGATCCTTGATCCTTGAACAAGAAAGAAGTGCAGACGATGTGGAACAGATGAAAGTCATGAGGATCAATCGCTGGAGCCTGAACCCAGTCGCATGGACGATGTTTCCTCCTGGTGTACCTGCTTTCACTGTGAGCTTTTGCTTACTCTAGTGGAGAACTGCTGTTGCAGAGAAAACCCTGGCTGCTTGGCCTACATTGCCAAAGAAGACACACCACCACTATGCGATATCGAGCTGCATGACTTCAGGGCAGCCTGCCTTACAAGATCCGTGCTGTGAATGATGATGGTCCTTATGCACGAGCTACAGTTCGCCCTTGTAATCCAAGTAACAAGTAAGTTCACTCTATGTATCTTATTTGTATGACAATAGAGACGGGTAACATAATATGTTGTTCCCCTAGATCAATATAAGTTCGACGGATCACTGACACAAGAATGTTTCTGTAAATTGAATAATTTACTAATTGTAAAATTAAGCCAAAGTGTTCCACTGTAGATTTATCATCGGAACTATTACGTTTTTTTTCCACTTTGAAGTATTTCCAAACTTTTCTTTCTTTAAAGTGCGTTCACATGTGTAACTGATCCATACTTGAAATCAAAAGTAATGCCAATACGTTGTATGAAAAGGTACTTTTTAAATCAAAACAATGCTGTACATTTTACAAAGTAGTGCAAATTTAAAAAAACAATTATTGGGTTAATTCCAGTAAACTACGCCGGGTGGTATAGGCTTGTGGCATATCGTGCGTTTACATGGTGGATTCATGGAAGACTGGGATTTTGCATCTGAAGAGTAATACCTGCCTGTGTGGTTCAAGCCATTTCGTGATGATTTCCTCAGTGACAGTGGACAACACTGTGGATTTATGCAGCTAGTACCTCGACCGCAGCATTATAATTTGTAGGGAAATTGACATCCACCTCACCAAACTAAAGAAAAAATAATTCAAGCTGAACAGTTGTGAGAATTTATTTGTAAGTCCATTACACGTCCAAACATATATGGGTATCGTAAGATATTGGTGTGCAATGGCACTGGTCTATCGCGCTCGCCCCATCCTCATCCATCCCCTTCCAGTATCAATGGCAATTTACATCTGTGGGCGTGTGCTCGCAAGGGTGCTAAGTGGATGGGAAGGCTCAAGGTGCTGAACACTGTGTGCACCTCAAAGGCATCTTCCGCACTCGACCATTGACCACATGGACACCACAGACCCAGTGTCTCCAGACTCCCCTTGAAGCCCCCACACCCACTTCTGTAAGCCTTTATAAACACTTTACAAGTTACCAAGAGAACATCTGTGAAATCCACAACAGGTATCGGCATCCATCCACTTCTTACCTTGCTTGCTTAATCGGCTGATCTGTTGTTCCATGTAACTGTTAGTCCACTTTTAGTGTAGTTTTCTGTATTGTCAACAATCTCCACTAGGACACTTCTATTGCTCTATACGGCAATGTATACCCTATTCTCACTTTATTTTATTTAAAAGGTCTACACCATTATTAACCAGCCTAAGCATTTTATCTCAGTAATTAGCACATAACATTGCAGAGTATTGTTTTTAAATGTAATGTTTAGTGGTGCATGTTTTCAATGTGCTTTTGGTGCCATTTTATATAAAGTCAATTCATTTTTATTATCAGAGGGATGAGATGTTTGGTTGACTCAATGATACCTTTTTATTACTAATAATTTTTTCTATTTTTCTTTAACAGATCATAAGGTCAATCAAACAATACCTTCTTGTATCGTTTTCAGTTGCATTAATACCAGCCATGCTAAAAGTGATAGCAGTCCTTCATGTTTTTCCAAAGGATTTAAATTTAATATGAAAATGGCTCTCTAATTGCAGATTTTCAAGGATTTATTGGATGAAATGAGGGGCAAACAATTCTGCAACATGCACTTCTCAGAAGATATGTACGAGTAATCACAGTACATTAGAAACTACTGCCCAATGCAGTTCCAACTGAATTTATTTCAGCACATGCTGACCCAGGTGAGTAGTGGATGCTACATTTTTAAATGTATTTTACTATTTTATAGGTGTGCATGTATAATATGTCTTTGAAGTGAATACTCATATAGAAACAGTCTGTGGGCAGGTAACATCAATCAAAAATATTCAGTTTTTGGGGAATAATTGCATTGATATTTCATTGCCTGTCTTTCCTTCTTGGCACAACCTTCTTTGGTTTATACATTTGTAACTTTACATTACTTTGTGAGATACTGAAATAGCTCTAAGCAATGGGAACCATACCAAACACACACTCCCATTGCGTCTACTTTGTCGCTGAATAACATAGACCCTTTCCCTCAGCTCTCAAAACTCTGCACCGGCTTCTAGTTGGCTGAAGGGTGACCTTCAAAACCTTATGCATCTCTCACTGAGCAATGCATAAAACCGGATCTCAATATCTTCAGGACAAACTAAAACCCTAACATCCACCACACACTCTAGGATCAAGCTCTGCCCACCTCCTAGTGATACCAAAAACCAACTCAGTCAGGTTAGGTGGATCATCATTCTCAGCCCTGGCCCCGACTCTGTGGAACTCGCTTCCATCCCACATCTGACTCACCGAAGACCTCACATCTTTCTGCAAATTACTGAAAACGTGGCTCTTCCCCTACAAATCTACTCTTAACACAAACAGTATAACAGCGACAATAAACAGTAGCCCAGGGTAGCTGAATCAAAAATAACAATTCAGCATCGAGACCTGATCGAGAAAAATGGAAAAATAAAACTGCCAGTGTAAATTAAAATGGATAAACTGAATAGAACGAATGAAGTGGATGAAATGAAGGAAGTGGATGAAAGGAATGAAGTGGTGAAAGGGATGCAGTGGAGGAAACGGATGCAGTGGATGAAATGGATTAAATGGATGCAGCGGATGAAACGGATGAAGTGGATGGATCGAATGAAGTGGATGAATCGAATGAAGTGGACGGAACGGATGAAGTGGATGGAAGAATGAAGTAGATGGAACGGATGAAGTAGATGGAACGGATGAAGTGGAAGGAACGGATGGAGCAGATGAAGTGGATGGAAGGGATGGAACGGATGAAGGGGATGGAAGGGATGGAATGGATGAAGGGGATGGAATGGATGGAACAGACGAAGGGGATGGAACGGAAGAAGGGGATGGAACGGACGAAGCGGATGGAACGGACGAAGCAGATGGAACGGACGAAGCAGATGAAACGGACGAAGCGGAACAAGGGGATGGAACCGAACAAGTGAATGAAACCGAACAAGTGAATGGAACGGACAAAGTGGATGGAATGCATGGGACGGAACAAGCGGATGGAACCGAACAAAGTGGATGGAACCGAACGAAGTGAATAGAAACGGAAGAAGTGAATAGTAACGGAAGAAGTGGTTGGAATGGAAGAAGTGGTTGGAATGGAAGAAGTGGACAGAACAGAAGAAGAATTGGATAGAATGGAAGAAGAAGGAATTAAAAGAAGTATGCTGAATAGATGAAATGTAACAAACAGATGATATATAAAGTACGGACCAAGGAAACAAAACAAAAAAGTAGATTAAATGCGTGGAAAGGATGGAGTGGACAATACAGTGGTTAAAGGAATGAAATGGATGGAAAAGGTGACTGAATTGAGCGGAGGGAGTAGATGGAGTGGACAGAATGGATACAGCGAATCGAACGCACAGAATGAATCAAACGCATAGAGCTAATGCAAAGGATGGAACGAAGAGCTAGCTGGAATAAGTCTACTTGTCAAAATGAACGGATGAAGTGGATGGAACAGATGAATCAGATGGAATGGAGTCAAAGTACTGGCTGGCAGAGCTAATGGAACAGACGAAACACAGAGTGGGTGGAACGGATGGAGTGGGTGAAACTTATGTAGTGAGTGAAACTGATGGAGTGGGTGGAACAGACTGAACAGATGGTAGGGGTCGAACAGATAAAACGGATGAGTGGATTGAACGGGTGAGACTACCGAGTAGATTGAATGAATGGAAAAATGAGTAGCTTTAAAAATGGAACAGATCAAATGGATTGAACGGATGCAGTAGATGAAACGGATACAGTAGACCAAGGTTGTCCAACGTACGGCCCGCGGGCCACAGTGCGGCCCTCCGAGCCATTTCATGTGGCCTGCGAGGCCATGGCCTGGTTTATTTATTTATTTGCTCAATGTTTGTCGGGTCCGTGGACCTGATTAATTAATTTATTTCTGTAATGCTGGTACTGCCTCTGGTGCCCCCTGTAAGGGGGCACCAGAGGCATTTATTTATTTATTCAATGTTATCGGGTCCATGGACCCGAATTCTGGGCCAAGGCGGAGGACTGTTACAGTTACAGGCCATGGCCTAGTTTATTTATTAATTTTTTCAATGTTTGTTGGGTCCGTGGACCCAATTAATTAATTTATTTCTGCAATGCTGGGTCTGACCAGCATTGCAGAAATAAATAAATTAATTGGGTCCACGGACCCAACAAACATTGAGCAAATAAATAAACCGGGCCGTGGCGGAGCACTGTTACTGCCTCTGGCCTGGTTTATTTATTTATTTTTCAATGTTGTTGGGTCCGTGGACCCGAATTCTGGGCCGTGGGAGAGGACTGGAAGGGGGCACCAGAGGAAGTTACAGGCCATGGCCTGGCTTATTTATTAATTTGTATGGGTGTGGGTGTCCTGTGAGTGCGCTGCTTTCCCTATTTTGCCAACCTCTGAAGCCTGAAAAGTAGATGCATGCATGCTTGACATGCGGCCAACTTTGCACCAGACCTGCAGATGAACTTATCTGGTCTGCTGTTAAATCTCAGTTACCAGTTTAATGGTATCCACTACCGAATAATTGCTTATTTTACTATAGCCAATATGATAGCTCAGTGGGTTGAGCACTCACTGCTGCAATGTGTGTGCTTTCAGCTTTCAGAATTACATTTAACTTCTCGATGCTGTGGAATTCCACCTTGCCCCCGATTAGTTGAAATGGGCCTGAGGGATTCTTGGAATTTGAGAGTATATTTTACATTGTTATACCCAGTGATCCCATATCGCCCTGCACAATGGGTTCACACCAACTAAGCATCCACATGAATTACCCTTGCTTTCTCAGTACTGTTGCTCACCTAAATTGTGGGTTCTTTGTATGGGAAGGCATTCCTAAATGACTCATTACTAATTTGGCCTAAAAGACTGAAAAGTATCTTGGCAGTCAACAGTTCCCTGTTTGTGCTCCTTCAGGATATTTGGCACACGCCGATGCCTCTTCAAGCATAGTATGTGGAAAGGTGCTTTCTCTGAAATCATCCTGAGATACACAGGGCGTATTGTTCAATGCAAGATTCTTTTCAGCCAAAAGATGGATTTTGATTCTCCTCTTCTGACCCTGTTCTGCTATTCCTTCCTCTTCTTGTTGCACAGCATCCTATGAGAATAAGGGCCAGCATTCATCTCTTGCTAGCTGAATTGGTTCCATTTGCTTCAAATGTTTTCCATTAATTTAGTTTGGTGTTTGATGGAAAATTGAAAGCTTGCATTGCTAGGCAAATTTTTCCCATCGCTCCGTCTTTCTTCTTAATTTAGATGACAAAATCATTGCTAACAAAGTGGGGTGGCGTGTTGTGTAGGGGAGGCATGGTATCACAAGTATAAAACGTACACAATAGGTACAATATGAAAAACCTTTATTGAAGTTTTCTGGGGTTGGACAAACACCTACTTTGCCCTATGACTAAGATGGGAGTAGTCTTCAATGGGTTCACCTCTGGGTGATCAATTTTACACATTTTATCTTTTGAATGGGATTATGCTTCTTTCATTACTACAGAAGTAATGAATGTGTATTACAGAGATAAGCTGCCATATGTATTGGGTACACTGCACATGCTCAGGAAGCATCCATCATGCTTTGTACAGGACAATGCTGGCCTAAATTGGGAACAGCCAGCATAGACATGTTGCTACAGAGGCATATTTTGGCCACAACCAGCATGCCAATGTGTTACATCAGTGACAGTGCTGTCTTACACTGTGGACACATTGATCATTAAAATGTGTTCTGTTCTACAAAGTTCTTGTCTGCTGTTGGTGACATGGAATGTACATGTTCCCCTTCAGAACTGATTGTAAACTTATGGCTTTTTGGCCACTTTTCCTGCTGTAAAATGCACCATTTCAGCCCCATATTTGGAAACAAAATCTTGGGGGGGAAGGGGTACCCCCCCAAACCCTCCCTAGATCCTTATAGCTCCCTCGCTACGCTCGGCAGCCCCCACTATTTCAGAAAGATATCAACACATACACACTGGAAGAAATCACAAGAAACTAATCTTTGATCACTCTCCCTGACACCAAAAGCTATCTTTGGGAATGCATGGCTATCACTGCATGTGATGCTATTGTGTCAAAGGACACACACCATCGATTTTGAATATACTGCTTTGGGTGAGGGCGTTGGCTTTTGGCTCGCTGGTCTACTGGGTGACAAAAAGTGAATGCTTCGACCCCATATTCAAAAAGGTTGGCCAAGCCTGCAGTAGACAGTACAGATGGAGTTGATGAAACAAATGGAGCGGAGGGAACAGATGGAGTGAATCGATCTGATGGAGTAGATGAAGTGAATGGAACAGGTAGAGTGGATGAACAGAAGGAGTGGATGGAACAGAAGGAGTGTATGGAACAGAAGGAGTGCATGGAACAGAAGGAGTGCATGGAACAGAAGGAGTGCATGGAACAGATGAAATGGATGAACAGATGGAGTTGAATGAAAGTTGGAATGGATAGAATGGAAAGAGCAGATGGAACGAATAGAGCGGATTGGAGTGGATGGAACAGATGGAGTAGATGGAACAGGTGAAGTGGATAGAACAGATGGAGTGGATGGAACGGATAGAGCAGATGGAACGAATAGAGTGGATTGGAGTGGATGGAACAGATGGAGTAGATGGAACGGATGGAGTGCATGGAACGGATGGAGTGTATGGAGTGGATAGAACGGATGGAGCAGATGGACCTGATGAAGTGAGTAGAACACATGGAACAGATCGAATGAATAAAAAGGATGGAACACACTGAACAGATGGGAAGGATGAAATGGATCAACAGATTGGATGGAGTAGTTTATGTAGATGAAGGATCGAATGATGGAATGGATGGAAAGACTATTAACTAAATGATGAACCAGGCGAAATGTATGAACAGACGAAGCTGAATGAACAGACAGAGTGAATAAAACGGATAGAATAGATGGTACAGATGAGCGCTCGATCTCAAGCGCCTTACTGAAAACCACCATATCACACTACCACGCTTACTCTCCCCTATACACCACCACTCAACTAGACACAGCGATACTATGAAACATTCAGTATAGCTGTTCTCATACTAACACCCACCACATACTCCTCATCATCCTAATTAAACACAGCTAGCTGTGCACACACACCACTAGCCTAAGCGTCTCCTGAGGCCTAACACAGCCAGAAATCAGTCTGGGTATCAACCCACTGAACACATATTCCTGACCTCCCAACCACCACACCTATCACTAAGAAGCAGCTATCATGCAAGTGCCACACCAGCTGCACACATATCCGGTGCACCCACACACCTTATGACTCTCTCTCTCTCACTCTACTGACTTTAACTATGGTTTCCGAGGACGTTCAACCTACCAGCGCTTTGAGATCATACCAATGATACATAAGGCACTATATAAATGCAAAGTAACATAACATATTAAGTTGTGTTTGTTTTAGGTCAAAAACTTTAACTGCTTAGCGAAAATTAGAATAGGTGAAACAAAATAACATTACAAGCCAGTAAAGGGGACACAATTTAATCAATACGTTTCCCAGGGTGAACTTGAACCAACAAGGACTGTGCTACTGAAGTGGCCGAAATTGAAGAGACAAGGACAAGAGGTATACGTAACATTCTAAAATATCATTCCATAATGGCAGTTTGATATATGATTCTTTAGGTGGAAGAGCAAATTTCAAGGTGAATAACATTTTTAAATTGTATTTTTCAGCTTGTTCTGGTGGTTGCCATATCCAATTTGACAGTTTCAAGGACAATATGCAAAACAAGGGTACATAACAAAGGTTTTGAAACAAAAATAATTTATTTAGAACTTACTCCATTGAAATTAAATTTGCAAGTTGTAATTTATCTATTCTGTATGTGGGCTATACATTAAGCATATTAGTTTTCTCTTGAATTAGAGGCGTAGGACAAAGAGAAGCATAAAGACACAGAGAACTAGAGTAACAAATGATGTTGTTTGCCAACCAGACGTGACTTGGGAGAACCTACATATTGGGGTGGAGCATGGTTCACGCAGGATTCAGTGTCGTGATGCAGCAGCCCAGTGGGAGGAATTTGAATTAAATGTCAGCAGTGACCCATGGAAAGTACGCATGGATCATTGTGACACCACACAACAGCAAACAGAAGAGACAGACAACACAGCAGATGTTTCCGATATGCTTGCAGAACTGCCCACACAATTAACACCCTATAAACAAATTATTTCTAGGAAGCTGAAAATGTTACCCGTTTCCCCAATACATGTGGACATATCGGAAGTATCACACACACATATAACTGAATTATCTTCGCCACCAATTGACAATTGTGCTTGTGATATGGACTACACTCTTCCTAGTGTTGAGGACTTATCCACCTTAATTGAATCCACTAGACGATTGGCTATTAAAGGAACCAAAATACATTGTATTCAACTACTGCCTGATTGAGATTGCGACAATGGTTAAATGCGATCATAAATTGTGTCAGAGTATTTGTGGGGAGCAATTGGTGGAGTTTACTTTTTTAGAGAAAGGCACCAACGTGCAGCTCAAGGGTAGCTGTCTGTACACACCAGAACTCATGTTCATGCTCTGCTCAACCTATACATGGTAAAGTGCCTGCTGGAAATGTAATTTGTTCATCTGCATTGTTGTTTTGCAGATCAACCTTTAGTACAATATCAAGTTTTTCTAACTTTGTGGGACACCAGTTCCTTTCAAAAACCCAATACTACAAATATCAGAAGGATTTCTTGCTCCCCGCTATTAGCCAGGCATCCCTCGAACAGTTGTCAAACGACAATGCTCTCGATGGCAAAAGGCTCTGGCTTGCTGGTGATGGACAGAACAACAGTTCTGTTTTTTTCTGCTAAATACTGCACTTACCACTTCGAAAACATGGAAAAGAAAATAATTGTGAGTTTGGTGGTTGTGCAGGCAGCTGAATGTACATCTTCTGTTGCCTTGGAAAAATATGGTATCGCTAAATCCATTTTAAAAAAAATTACAGATGCTGGGAAAAAAGGCCACAGAAAACATGTTATATTGGTCACAGTCCGTAAGCCGCCATTTTTAGTGGAGCTCAAAAACCTTGTCAAGGATCTGTTGATATTCTACTTGAAAGATGGCATTTAGTGATGCACCGTTGTTCTAATGTACACTCTGGGCAAGAAAACAAACATTTCCATGAATGTGCACATGGACCAATGAGCAAGGAGAAGCGTAGGAAAAGGTTGTTGCTCCAAGGCTCCCCGCCTCACACAGCACTTCAGAAGATTGTTTGCAACAAAACGCTTTCAAAAGACAAGAGGGGACTCACCCAATTCTGCCACACTAGAGATTTAGAGGTATTCCACATTATGTGCCTAATGTACAGGCCTAAAAGGTTACATTTCCGCATAGACAGTATGGAGGCCAGAACAAGACTGGCTGTACTTGCACACAATGAGATTGTTGGAAGGGAACAAGCAAAAACTGCAGGAACGTTTGGTATGCCTTGTTACAACAAGGAGTATACCAAACAGTGGGTGGCAAAGCCAATCTACCAGCAGATGGATTTTGAATTTGTGGAGATCTGTAATTGAATGTGCTGGCCATGCAAACACATGGCATTGAACCATATTTTGTTTCTAGGGCCCAGGCTGTGAATTCGAGATTTAAATGACGTGTGGCTCACTTTACAATGTTTAACAAAGGCAGTTTCAAGCTTCCGCACAGTGCCTGCAAGCAGTTCTCATTGTACACAAAATTAAATAGTACGTGACTTGAGATGTAAATGATAAACAAATGTGTTTTTTAATTACTGTTTGTGAAGTATATAATTTATTTTTCAAAAATAAATGCTGGTATGATTATTTCACATGTTTCACTCGAATGTTCTCTGCCTCAGTGCCAGCAAGACCGAAATCCTTTCAATTAGGACTGTTGTTCGATCTTTCCTCAATTCACTCGGGCCACCCTCCCTGGGCTCTCCTCCTTCCCCTTACACTCAAGCCAGAAACCTTGGAGTTACGTTAGAGTCTATCCTCTCTTTCTCGCCTCACGTCACAGGCGTCTCTAAGAAGTCTATGATTGGGTTACCAGGTATGAGAGCGCTCAAAAAAGAATTATAGCCACTGGTCAGAGCCAATAACCTCACAGTGAAACCAATTCTCAAAACCTAGTGTACAATTTGTCAAGCAGGGCACTCTCTCAGTCCGAATGATCACTTCTTGATAAAGGACTCTCTTTTGCCCCAAGTGTCCAGTCTGATTTAATTGAATTCCAGATTTATACAAGACCATCACCAAAGAAATTAATCAATCTATTGATTATGCCAAACAGGGTTTTTCAAGTACCATATCTAATTTGACAAAAGCTGAATGTAGAGCACTTTCTCAGTTGGCAGATGACAAGGCAATAGTAACCAAGGAGGCTGACAGGGGCGGGGGAATATAGTCATACTAAAAACATCAGACTATATACTCATGGCTAACAAACACCTCAGTACCCCTGCGTGTTATCAACAGATCAATGGTAACCCAATTACCCAGACTGTTGCAAAACTCAAGATACTAATAGACAATTGGTATTCGCAGGGTACTTTGTCTGATGATGAAACTAGTTTTTTGATCAGAGGGCAGCCTGTCATACAGACCATGTACTTTTTGCCTAAAATACACAAACAGCCCAACAAATTACCAGAGGTTCATCCTATTATGAGCAGTGTGCGATGGACAACGGAGGGTCTAGCCCAGTATATTGACACTGCAATTAAGGAACTCGTGCCAATGCTGCCTGCATATTTGAAGGACACTACACAAACATTAGGTATACTCAACAAAATAGTATGTCAACCAGAGTATAAATTGGCGAGCTTGGATGTCAAATCATTATACACATCTATTCAACACAAACTTGCACTAGGCACAATAAATTTCACAATCATTCAGCATCTTATAAGAAACATGTAGACATGATCAAAGCCTTCTTGGATTTCACACTCAATCACAATTACTTTCTATTTAACCAACAATACTTTCTCCAAACATAAGGAGTAGCAATGGGTGCTGAATGCACACCAGCTCTGGCAAATCTGTTTAAGGGCTTTTTTGAATATTACAACATTTTTGTGGAACATGAATTCAAGTCAGAAATTGTTATTTGGAAACATTATATAGATGACGTCTTAATCACTTGGAATGGGTCATCTGAGCGCTTTGCAGCCTTTAACAATTATTTGAATCAGAACAAATTTGGAATTGACTTTTCAGGTGCTGTCAGTAACACCACGTTTGAGTTTTTAGATTTGAAGTTTGATGTTTGTCATAATTCTTTGCACACTCAGACTTTCGGAAAGTCTGCATCTGTGAAGGCTATTTTGTATGCTACAAGCTGCCACAAAAAAAACAGTGAAATCTAACATCCCCATAGGGGAGTTTTTTTCGAGCAAAAGGTTATTGCAGTACGCAGGCAGCATATGCGAGAGAATGTGAATTAATTCAGCATAGGTTCAAGGAACGGGGGTACACAACTCAATGCCTTAACAAGGCACTGTCCAAACCTAATTCAGTCTCCAGACAGGAACACAGGGTTGAAAAAAGATAGGTCCGTCGATAAGACATGTTTCATCACCAAATATGTACAAGACAGCGTTTTTCTATATAAGTTACTTCAGAAGCATTGGCATTTGCTTGCTGAAATTGGATCCAGACCATCAGACCTACATATCGGACAAACCTAAACTATTATTTACTAAGAATAAGACACTAACAAACTGAGTCCTTCTTTCCTTGAACCTAGAATGCAGAAATCTGAGTATCTAGGATGGTTAAAAGGTGGTCCCTCTGGCTTCTTCAAATGTGGTACGTGCAACTTTTGTAAATATGCATCGTCACCAACAACTAAATTCACTTGCCATTTAAGCGTAGTATTCCATTGTCACGCCTCAGGGAACCTGGCGGCTTTGGAAGAAGTGGAAGCTGCGCCCGCCATAGCGGGTTCCATCACGTGTTTTTTTTTTACGTGCTGTGCAGGTCTAGTTGTCGTTGCGGCGTTCCTGACACCGGTATTTAATCCTTTCACTTCCGGGATCAGGTGCGTTGCAACGTACAGTGTTTTCGTCCTGTTCCTGCGCCGCTGTATATTTTCGTGTAGTATCCCTTTTTCCCTCCGTGATCCTTCTATTCTTTTCCTCCTCCCGTTCTTTCGCTCCCTTCCTTATCTCGTTATTTTCTCCTCGTCTTCTTATCCCTCCTCCCTTGCCTGTTCCGTTCCCATCTAGTATCCTTCCTCCCTTCCGTCTTGAGCTTTTCTCTCTATTCTGTGTTTCCGTCTATTTTTGTCTTCTTCCTGTAAGTAATCACCACTCTTGGACCTCCTCTTTGCCCTCCTCTGTTCTATCTGTGATTTCCCTGTGTACCGACCTCAGCCTGCCTTGTGGATTGCCTAGTCCAGCCCTTACCTGCTTATCCAGTATCGGAATTGCTTCCTGTTGATATCCCATATACCGACCTCAGCTTGCCAATTGGATTACCTCGAATAGCCCTCGACGGTCTACTGTTTCGGGAACTTATATTGATCTGGTATCTACCCGATTCTTCCAGGAATTTCCTCTATAGCCGGACCGTGTTCATCAGATTCCTCTCCTTCTACTGCTGCCTCCGGAGTGTGTAACTACTACCTCCCTACGTTTGAAGATCCTAATCTTCCGGGGTGTTTTGTGCCATTGGCTTTTTCCCCATTGAACAGCGACCGAGGAGGGTTGCCACAGATCACCCAAAGGGTGTCACTGTGGCGTCCTACCTTGGTCGTCCCTATCTACAAAAAAAAGGAGTGAAGGCTTGAACTAAGGACAATCCTACAATAACTCAACGCCGGAGACTTCAAGGTGAGGAGGAAGGGGAGAAAGGGGAGTCTGGGGTGTCACAGGAAGAAGAGGAGATTACCGACCTTCCTGACAGTTTGCAACGCCACGAATTCGGCATGGCCACTCCGCAGCAGGTTCAGGAACTAGTAGCAGCCGTCCAAAACTTGAACCTTGAAGTCCAGAATCTAAAGGGCTCTAATGCAGTGCTACAACAGAGGATAGCAGAGCGGGAACTACCGACTACAGATTTGCCTCCTCTACCGTTAGTTTCTGGGAAGTATGATGGGACGCCCAAAAGGCTGATGGAGTTCTTGGATGCTTGTCACTTGCATTTCTCATTTCGTCCACAAGCCTTTACTACTGGTCATACCAAGGTTGGGTTTATGATAACCCACATGTCAGGCAACGCCTTGGCTTGGGCCACCCCTTTAGACAATAGAACTGATCCAGTGCTTCAGGATTATGAGGCCTTCAAGTCCTTGATGAAGCAAACCTTCCTTCGAACCGAGAGCACTTTTCTGGCCTCCGAGGATCTGCTAGACATCAGACAAGGAAATTCAGACTTATTGTCCTATATTACCTCATTTAAACAGATCGCCGCGGAAGCCGGTTGGCAAGAACAAGCTCAGTATGTCATCTTTCGGAGGGGTCTGCGAGAAGAGTTAAAAGATGAACTTTCACGTATCGAACGCCCCTTAACCTTTGCTGATCTAATCACTGCAACACTTCGGATCGATTTCCGGCTGTCTGAACGGCGAGCAGAGCGACGTAAGATTAAGAGTGGTCTTCCGATGCCCCCAGTTCCTTCTCCTTCTGCACCACCTCCCTCTACTCGTCTCTCGCGTGAAGAGCCTATGCAGATCGGCATCACCCGTTCCCCTCTCTCGGCTGAAGAACGCAGGAGAAGGCGAGAAGGGAACCTATGCATGTACTGTGGATCTTCAACTCACCTACTTCGAGATTGTCCTGATGTGCCTCCTAGACGCTCGGGGAAACGGGCACCCTCGGTAAATTTAGGGACATATTACCGAGGGAAGGATTCCAGTCCCTTTGTTACCCTCTCAGTCACCACTTTGGAGTGTTCTGACGATGATCGGCTTATGGTGATGACAGTCACTCTTCTGAGCGGCCAGACCTCCATCCAGACTCAGGCCCTTCTGGATTGTGGAGCCGCAGGAAATTTCATTGATACCCACTGGGCAGAGAGTCAAGGACTGACTCGGATAGCTAAGACCGAGGACCAAACGGTGGAGGGAGTAGATGGCGAACCTTTGAGCTCAGGTCTTATTACCCATTCTACTGAAGTCCTCACCATGCGTATCATGCAGCATACTGAACGCCTTTCCTTTGATATTATCAGAGCGGCTCACTTCCCTTTGATTCTAGGCATTGGATGGTTGCGTCAGCATAACCCTACCATTGACTGGTCCAGAAACCTGTTAAGTTTTCATTCAACCTTCTGCAAAGCAGGCTGTTTGCCGAAACCAACCTTTTCCATGATGCAAACTACCTGTGGGGTAGAATCTAAGTCCATACATTGCTTACCATCCCATTTGAGTGGTTACACTGAAGTTGTGACGGAGAAGATCCCGTTAGAGCTCCCTCCTCACAGACCCGAAGATTGCTGCATTGAATTACACCCAAATGCCTTAGTCCCATTTGGTCGTATGTACCCCTTGACTATGCAAGAAAGGCAATATTTGAGAGACTACCTAGACAAGAACTTAGCCAATGAGTTGATCAGACCCTCCAAATCTCCTGCTGGTGCCTCTTTATTCTTCATTCCCAAGAAAGACACGCAAGAGCTATGCCCCTGTATTGATTACAGAGGATTAAACAAGGTAACCATCAAGGACAGATATCCTATGCCTCTCATCTCCGAAATCATTCATGCTGTTCAGTCGGCCACTATGTTTACAAAACTAGACCTACGCAACGCTTACCATTTGCTTAGGATCCAAACCGGAAGTGAGTGGAAGACTGCCTTTAGGACCCCTTTTGGTTTGTATGAGTATCAGGTGATGCCCTTTGGCCTTGTAAATGCTCCATCGATATTCCAGCGTTTCATGGAAAGACTTTTTTCGGATCTTCTGGGACACTCTGTTATCATTTATCTTGATGACATATTGGTCTTCTCCCACACACAAGTTGAGCATAACACTCATGTCCAGGAGGTATTTCACAGACTCAAAAACAATCATCTCTCTGTCAAATTGGAAAAGGGTGTGTTTTCGGCAACTTCCATATCTTATTTGGGATACATTCTTTCCTCTGAGGGAATCGCCATGGACCCTCAGAAGGTCAATGCTATTCTAGATTGGCCGTCTTCCAAGTCTGTTAAAGACATCCAAAGATTCCTTGGTTTATCGAATTTCTACCGGAAATTTATACCCAACTTCTCTCAACAGGTACTCCCGATGACCTCACTCCTTAAGAAATCTTCCTCTCCTTTCCAATGGTCTTCGCAAGCCGAAGAGAGTTTCCAACAACTCAAACAAGCCTTCTGTTCAGCTCCCATATTAAGGCAACCGGACCAGCTCCCTCCTTTTATAGTGGAAACCGACGCATCTTCTGCTGCTATCGGGGCAGTGTTACTGCAAGAGTATGAAGGGAAGGAACATATAGTGTCCTATTATTCCAAAACACTGAACTCCAGCCAACGTAACTACTCTGTGATAGAGAGGGAATTGCTGGCTATGAAGTTAGCCTGCACTGAGTGGCGACACCTCCTCCAAGGTGGAGAACACCCTTTTACTCTCCGAACGGATCATAAAAATTTGCAGGTATTGCGTCAATTTGAATGTTACAACACATGGTGGGCACATTTTTTCGCCCAATTTGATTTCAATATTACTTACATTCCGGGTGAACAAAACTTAGTGGCTGATGCCCTGTCTCGACGTAGTGACTACCTGTCTGAACAAGAAACAACTACAGAACTGATGTTTGCAAGATCTCAGAGGATAGGAGTGGTGTCCTCGTTCCTGCAACAGGTCAAGGATGATTCCGGAGGGAGATATGAAGCAGAAAGACATAGTGACAAGACCGAATATGTAATCAAGGATGGATTATATATGGTTAAAGACAAGTTATATCTGCCAACTCCATCGTTAAGGAAAACAGCATTATCCTGGTGCCATGATACCAAGATTGCGGGCCATCGTGGTATCCGGAATACTCAAGAACTCTTATCGAGATATTTTTTTTGGCCTAGGATGAAGGAAGAGACCAGACAATACGTTCAGTCTTGTGTTACCTGTCTTCGTAACAAGTATTCCACACAAAAACCTCTGGGATTGTTGGAATCCGGTGCCATTCCCATAGGCCCATGGACCACAATCTCGACCGACTTCATCGTAGAGTTGCCACAGTCTCAGGGTTGTACCTGTGTAATGGTGGTCATCGATTCATTCACTAAAATGGCACATTTTTCACCTCTACCTGGGGTACCTTCTGCATCTCGCATGGCTGAGGTCTTCTTGAGAGACATATTTAAGCTGAAATGTATGCCTACTAAGATCATCTCAGACCGTGGCAGCCAGTACACCTCTCATTTCTGGTCTGCCTTATGCAAGAGATTAGGCATTGAAAGGGCCTTGACCTCGGGATTCCATCCACAAACAAATGAACAGACTGAACGTCTTAATGGTACATTGGAGCAGTATCTCCGGCGTTTTGTCAACCAACAACAAGATGATTGGGTCCAGTTACTCCCGACGGCCGAATTCTCATATAACAACGCTTGCCACTCAGCCTTAGGTTCCAGCCCTTTTTTTTGTACATACGGTTATCATCCCCGTACCTTTCTTCCCTTGGCCAACTTCGAGGCCTCGGTGCCTTCGGTGGAAGCTTCGTTAGCGACTATTCGAGAAGCCCAAAACAAGGCTAGACTGGGACTCATAGAGGCTCAAGAAAAGAATAGAACCCAAGCTAATAAATACAGGAGACCAGTGCCCAATTGGGGAGTTGGATCCAAGGTACTTCTGTCCACTAAATTTTTACCACGTTGGGTACACCCATCTAAGCTGTCCCCTAGATATATTGGACCATACAAGATAACACACGTAATCAACCCAGTAGCCTTTCGCTTACAGTTACCTGCTCGATTAAGTCGTGTGCATCCGGTGTTTCACACCTCTCAATTGAAGACCTTCATGGAAGATAAGTGGTCCTGAAAAAGAAAGAACACTCCGGTCCCACCAGACCCCACTGAAAACGTCTATGAGGTATCCCAAATGTGTGACTCTCGGTACCATAAGGGACGTTTAGAGTACTTAGCCCACTGGAAAGGATACCCGAGATCTGAAGACACATGGGAACCCAGAGCACATTTAAATACACCTCTCCTGTTGCGTAGGTTTCATTTCAGACACCCCAATAAACCTGGTGGGGTGGACCTTAGGAGGGGGCATACTGTCACGCCTCAGGGAACCTGGCGGCTTTGGAAGAAGTGGAAGCTGCGCCCGCCGTAGCGGGTTCCATCACGTGGTTTTTTTTTACGTGCTGTGCAGGTCTAGTTGTCGTTGCGGCGTTCCTGACACCTGTATTTAATCCTTTCACTTCCGGGGTCAGGTGCGTTGCAACGTACAGTGTTTTCGTCCTGTTCCTGCGCCGCTGTATATTTTCGTGTAGTATCCCTTTTTCCCTCCGTGATCCTTCTATTCTTTTCCTCCTCCCGTTCTTTCGCTCCCTTCCTTATCTCGTTATTTTCTCCTCGTCTTCTTATCCCTCCTCCCTTGCCTGTTCCGTTCCCATCTAGTATCCTTCCTCCCTTCCGTCTTGAGCTTTTCTCTCTATTCTGTGTTTCCGTCTATTCTTGTCTTCTTCCTGTAAGTAATCACCACTCTTGGACCTCCTCTTTGCCCTCCTCTGTTCTATCTGTGATTTCCCTGTGTACCGACCTCAGCCTGCCTTGTGGATTGCCTAGTCCAGCCCTTACCTGCTTATCCAGTATCGGAATTGCTTCCTGTTGATATCCCATATACCGACCTCAGCTTGCCAATTGGATTACCTCGAATAGCCCTCGACGGTCTACTGTTTCGGGAACTTATATTGATCTGGTATCTACCCGATTCTTCCAGGAATTTCCTCTATAGCCGGACCGTGTTCATTAGATTCCTCTCCTTCTACTGCTGCCTCCGGAGTGTGTAACTACTACCTCCCTACGATTGAAGATCCTAATCTTCCGGGGTTTTTTGTGCCATTGGCTTTTTCCCCATTGAACAGCGACCGAGGAGGGTTGCCACAGATCACCCAAAGGGTGTCACTGTAGCGTCCTACCTTGGTCGTCCCTATCTACAAAAAAAGGAGTGAAGGCTCGAACTAAGGACAATCCTACGCTAACTCAACGCCGGAGACTTCAAGGTGAGGAGGAAGGGGAGAAAGGGGAGTCTGGGGTGTCACAGGAAGAAGAGGAGATTACCGGCCTTCCTGACATCCATTTACAAGATTTTATGAATTGCAAAACCAAATTTATAGTCTATGCTATACAGTGTGTTTGCAAGAAAATACACGTAGGCAGCATTATACGTGAACTCCGGATCAGAATACACGAGCATCTGGCACATCTTAATAGCCAGGAATCGAAGCTACGCTTGCACTTCTTTGGCAGATGAAGCATCAATAGGACAACGTCAAAGACATTCGTTTTGTCAGGCTACAGCAAGCACGTGCGCATAGCAGAGGTGTGCCTCGCCAACTACTTTTGCGCCAGATTGAGGCAAAAATGATTTGTAAATGAAGATGTACAGTTGATGGTTTAAATCGAGAACCGGAACTGAACATGTTTTTATAAACCTATAATTAATGCACATCATAATATGAGAGAGAGACCCTATGCAAGCAAGATGTTACACATAACATACAGAACAGGGGAAGAATACACTGACACCAAATGCAGACCCTAATCAAAAGGAAGGGGAGCACAAATTGTCATTTTAAATAACATGGAATTTTTCAGACATGAGTTGAATTATCCAACTTGGACTATGTGATCTAGGGGAGACCCAAGCAGGCAACACTCCATGTAAGGGAGTATAAATTAGTATCACAAGCAATTCCAATACATTATTTTCATTGTTATTCATGGTTTAGAAAAACAAGTAATATCAGAGCACTAAAATGCCATTTCTAAGTTGTGTCACAGATATGGAATGATCTTGGGAAAATCAGTTGTAGTTTAGAATTCACATCTATAATCACATAAGGAACAATTGGTGGGCTATTAGGCCATATACGTACATTTGAAAGACATAGGAATACACAGCCTAACAAAACACGTCAGAGGCGCATGACGTTGCATAGTCATGTGACCTATTCAGAGTACGTGGTATGCGGATGCAGTCAACTAAACAGAGTGAAAGTTAGGTTGTGCGAACAACGGTGTCTGAGGCAACAGAACCAGATATACTAACGCACACAGGATCTTGAGAAGGTAAAATACTCAACTCCAAGGGTGGCGGGAAGGTTGTGCTGATTTAGCGGCAATTCCAAAAAAAGTAATTGTCAATACATTAAGGGCGTAAAATAATCCATAGCATTCTATGATTTGATTTCGAAGCATGTATTGATGTTAACGGGACTGATATGCACGTATTGGGTGGACAAGCACATGTCAGACAAGAGAAGTTGAAGTCACCAAGTAGCGCCAAACAGCACAGTGAATCCAGCAAACTTTAAGACTTATTATTAATGAACATTATGGGCCTCATTACACGGATGGCGGTAAGGATTTACCGGTACCGGTAAAATAGCGGTACCGGTAAATCCTTACCGCCTTACTACGAGGTCCCTTTGCGGGTTGGGGGATTTAACGCCTGCTTTTTGCAGGCGTTAAAAACCAACCCGCAAAGGGACCCAGGGAGCTAATTACGGTACCGCAACTTGCGGTACCGTAATTAGCGCCTTCCCCATTCCCATTGAGCCCTATGGGGCAAAAATGGGAATGGGGAAGGGCAATGGTGGAAGGGGAAATTACTGCCCCGCCAACCTTGGAATGGGGCGGTAATTCCCCTTTCCGCCAAGGCGGTGCCGGTATTTTACCGGCATGAACCAATGGCGCTAATAGCACCATGGTTCTCCGCCATCCGTGTAATGAGGCCCTATATCTTGTTTAGACATAAAATTACATGATACAGAAGGTATTATACTTAAGCAGTGTGCATTTTACTGTTCTTTCGGTTTACAGGACAAAAATATTATTCTTTTCATGACAATTGGAAGCATTACTATCTCCAGAGTCATTCTGAGAAGTTGTAATACCTGCACCGTGTTTAGAAAGCAAATCCTAAAGCGCAGTATTCCAACGAGGTATTTACAAATGCATCTATAGCTTCTAGTTCTATTTAGGGACTTGGTTTGGACTGCAGGCAGTAAAATAAACGAACACATTATTATTCTTTGCAGGAATCTATCTACGTAGCAGTAGAGCCAGGTGACTATTGGCTAACTTCACTCGGTTATGCTTACAGGTGACACAAAATGCATGCAAACTGAGTTATAGAGGCATGCAAATTGGTTCACTAAATTGGAAACAATAACATTGTTTTCACAAGAGGCACCACTGCAATTTGCACTCCCTTTCCTATGGTTCTGCCTTGGGGTCTTTTTTCTGAACTGATTAATTAAAATCATAATAATAGTCACGGAGTTATTCGACTGATTTGCACTCATGACACTAATAGTGGCAGTAACTTACTATGATACTAGTTTCTTTTACAAGAACAGGATTGCGTTCCCTAATCAAGTGTTTATTTTTGTCTCTTTCTTGTTTTTTGTTATTGATTTTGTTCATTCGCCAATTCATTGTGTCAGTCACATTTGTTGGTCTAATACTTTGCTGGTTATTGCTCTCTGCAAGTACATACACTGTAATTTTGAAATAATTCCTGACTGTTGGTCTAAACTGGAACCAACAACCCTGTGTTTTGAATGGGATGCAATGTCAATCTTATAATTAAGCCCCGCCTTGAGAAAGACTGAAGTCGGTCGAAACACATGTTGGTATACAATGGGCCTAGACTGTGAATAAACAAACAGTCCTGAGATTACTAAGAAATGTGTTACAGTCTTATAATGTATAACATTGTCAAAATGTTTCCAATGAATTTTAGTTTATATTGGACAGCACTTGTTGTATTCTAGTCTCTAAGAAGTCCCACTACCAACTGCACATCCTCATGGGTATTCTTTCATTTCTGACTTTCCCCCAGAAGCTCACTGTCTCCAGGGTCCTAGTTCTCTGTAGGGTGGAATATTGAAACAGCCCCTTTATAAATCCTCCTGCCTCTACTCTTCACACTCTGCAACTTAACCAGAACAGCAAGATTTGTCCTTTGCCTCAACCCAAGGGATCATATCCCTACAGCCCTGAAATATAGCCAATTGCTCCCAGTGGCTGCAGGGATCACGTTCAAGACCCTCTGCATTGTCCACAAGGCTTTGTGGGGCCGAGGACAACTCTACAACCAGCTCTCTCTTCCTACGCACTTTCCTTCTCGAGCCCGCCACTCATCCGCCTCCAACTACTGCGACACAGAGTTTCAGGCGCTTCTCCAGGCAGAGAGTAAGGGGTAGCGCTCGCTCCTCGGGTGGTGCATCCCTCTGGAACAGCCAGCATGCTCGCTCAAACTTGAGCAGGACCACCTCAGGTTTTGGAAGCAACTGAAGACCTTCCTTTATGCTTCTTTTCCTTCTCTCTGAAGTTTGGGAGCAGCCCACAGGGTACCGAAGGGAGGAAAAGGGCTGGGGGGTGAGAAAAGCAACCATAAGACACGCCACCCCCCCACAACCCCCCATTCTCTCCTGATGCAGGACTCATAGGGAGGGGACTCGGGACACAACAAAAGCTGCTATCAGTCAGGTTGCACCTACACCACACCAAAACCCCCAGTGACTCACCCTCTCTTCATAGGGAAACTCCAACAATCAGAGAGGGGAAGGCAGGAAGCCACGCACATAGGTGCAAAGTGACTGTCGGCACAGACCGGCCATGGGGGGGTGGTAGTAACAATATGCTGGCATGGCCCCAGGGCATATGTGCCCTATATAGGCAGAGCTGCTGGAGCAGACTGCAGAAAGAATACTCTGACCTAAGTGTATCTGGACTCTGCGGTTGCAGAGCGAGCTTCTTGGATCCACCCACCCACAGAAAGGGTACATTTGGGCATGCACAGGACAACGGTCATTGTCTGAAAGTCATGGAAAAGAGCAATAAAGGGGGCATGGGCCTGGAAGGAAACTGCCATCAGGCACAGGAGTCCTCACCAGCCAATTTACAGGTCCCAAACCCACAGACCTGGGAGCTAACGCTGGGGACACCCTGTGAGCAAACAAGGGCAACTTCCATTTCCTGGCCCAAGTGCCCAAAAGTACAGAACTAAGAAAACACTGGACACCTGTTGTTGGGGAATACCCATAACACTAAGGTATGTTTTTAGTAGTATTATGTTTAAGAAAAAGCCACAGCCTTTTTATTGACAACACAAAACAAGTTTCTGCGTATTGTTATGTATTTACTGTATAGAATGCATGTTCCCAAAGGGCTAGCGGTTCCACCGCTTATGTGGACTGCGCTCCCTCATGGCCAGTAGCCCCATACACTGCCTCTGGCACACTATGGACTGTATCTGCAATCCTAAAAGTCCCCTGCCTACTTGCACTTCGATTCGGCCACCGCAGCGGCACTTACTCAAGGTAGCATTTTGCACTCTCCCCTTCCCTCGCCCTGGCACTTCTCTCCATCCCCCCTTGCACTTGCACAATCTAATACAAGGCCTAGTAAGACTGGTTGCTCTGTTCTCCTTTGTCTCCCCCTTCCTCGTCTTGTTGCGCCTAGAAACAACTGTGTACAGCATTTAAATAACAGTCGAAGGAATATGTATTGCCAATGTGCATTATGAACATGCACCAGTGGCCTTTGCACATTTACATCTTACTGTGGAGGCCCACATGTGGATCACAACCAGGCGTGCATGCATCAATGTAGAATATGATTGCAGGAATAAATCTACACAGAAGCTAGTAAGCCTCTACGGATATCTCCCTCCTTCATGAAAATGTTGATCTTGACATCCTCGCTCTCAACGAGACGTGGTTCAATGCCAGCTTTGTCACTGCTTTCGACTCCCTCCTCAATGATGTCTACAAGATCCTCTCCAAGCCTCGGGCCAACTGATCTGGCGGTGAAGTAGCCCTGATCTCCCCTGGCTCCCTACCTCTCTCATACATACACAGCGCTATTCCTCCTTTGAAAGTCTTGTCTGCAAGATGGGTGTCTCTCTGACTCTCTCTCACCATTGCTACTATGTACATAACCCCTGGCCCTGTGGCTGTCTTCCTTTCTGAATGGGATGGCTTCACACCTTCTCCTGTGACATCTGGCTCCAAACTACTCCTTCTTGTTGACTTCAACATACACCTGGAATGCACTGTTCGTGCCTGTATACTCTTCCATGATCCCTGTGTCAAACCAGATATTAAATTATGGCTCTTATTACAAACGATTTGTATGTATATTGGCCTACGCCAAGTTGCTTGAAAATTGTACGCAAATAACTCTCTGCGGCAAGGTCTTGACCTTAGAAATTGATGCAAGCCGCCATCTTGAATCAAGCCTCTATTTTAGGGTAGAAACTGCCATTTTGGGGTTTTATACAAAGTCACCCTGTAATCTAAAATGGCCGTCTCATGTGTCCTTGTTCTTGCCTTAACCTCTCCAACCTCTCTAGGGAAGTTAATGTCCAACCTGCCTTCAGGCTACATGTTAGGGTCATGTAGACCTTGCCCTTTGTTGACCTCAGAGCAGGGAAATGCCAATATTAAACTACAAGTATACAAGAACAGTAATGCTATCCAAATATAATATGCGAAACATTGTTTGGTCTGTATTAAATAATAATAATAATAATAATAATTTTAATGTGACATAGTTTAAATAATAAACTTTACACATATTCATCAATATACTAAAACCATACATTGAGTAAAATTCCAATACAATACAATATATATACATTAAAAAATTCAACTTCAAATAATGCAAAGTTATAATGATTTGTTCACTGTCTCTGTAATTCATCGTCTGCCATATAAACCATAGGTACTAATCTTTTGCCTCCTAGTCATGTATATGATCAACTATTTTATGCTACCCTTAACAATATCTCAGTTTCCATATAGGAGCGCAACCTGACCAATTCCCAACAAGCATTATATAGTATGCCCAACTTAGCTTCTACCCGTAGCCAGATAGAGTAGAGTGTTTTTAACAATCTTATGCTGTTGGTGTTGATACAATGATTCCAGAAAAGCATGTCACCTATGGTTTCCATGTTATGTACATGCTTTCCCAGATGCCTAATTATATCATCTGTCATTGCCAAACATTCTGGGAGTACATGCTTAGCTGTCTCAAGATGTTCCAAATTCCTGCAGAGACGGCAGTAGCGTTGATCTTTGGGTAGCTTATCTATTACCCCTGTGTTCATCCTTATGGGAAGATATTCAATTCTTAATAGCAATATAAATCTCCTGAGCCTAAGGGATGGGCATAGCAACAGATATGTCTGCGGTTTCTTATAAGTGTATAGTCTATTTTGCACAAAGCTATATCTTTTTAGCTTGCTTAAATGGTCAAAATTTTCAAGCCAGTCCCACAGCTCTAGCCTTCTCCCCATAAGAGATTGCATCGCTTCAGTATATGATCCTTCACGATGTCTCCAACAGATGTCATTGAGTAAATGTTCCATTTGGTCTTTAAATTCTCTAATGGGACCCTCAGTGTTACTTTTCAAAGGGAATGACATTAGTAAGGCATTACCCTTGCCGTACACCATTTTTAAATAGAATCCCATCCTTTTTTTTAGTACCTGCGCTTTTAACGATATAAGCCCCAGCTCCAGTCTCAATAGCGACATGGGTATACAAGCCGGGAGTCCCAGGATCCTTCGCCAGAATTTTCCCTCCACAATTTGTAGCCAGTCTAGATCCATTTTAATCAGGGATTCAAGGCCATAGATTATCATGGGGGAAAAAACCTGGATATAAAGATGGCGGGTTCCCCATAGAGTGAAACCTCCCTGTTTAGTTGTGAAGCTTTTGAAGAGGGCAGTAATTTGTGCTGCTCTTGTTTTCCGGTGATGTTTACATGTGTTATAGTCACCTTTGGGTTCTAGCTCTATCCCAAGATATTTATATACCGGGGCATATGTGATTACAACACTATCCATGCGAAGCAGTACACGTGCAGATCTTTTACTTGTGTATCTCATCACTTGTGTCTTCTCCGCATTAATAGTGAGCCCGTTATGAGCTGAATATTCCCAAAGGGCAATTGCCGAACGTCGTAATCCACTGAAAGTATGATCAAATATAACTATATTATCTGCATATGCAAGCACCAGACAAGGGGTTTTACCTATGCTAGGAGGGCAATTTTTTGCAGTAGCTATTTTCAAAGGGATGTCGTGGACATATAGATTGTATACAAGTGGAGCAGTCACGCATCCCTGCTTCACCCCTCTATTCTGTAGTACTTCCTCCGACATATGACCGTCCTGGTCTAATTTTAGTTTCACCTTAGTGTTCTGATGTAGCAGCCTAAGGTAATACAGCAGATCAGCTGGACAGCCTAATTTTCGTAGCTTCGTCCAGAGTTTTTCTCGTGGGATGGAATCAAATGCGGCTTTGAAATCTACAAAGAGAGCGTAGAGGGGGGGTTGCCCACCTTGTAGGGCCCTACTACGCATATAGTCCACAGCCAATAGGTTGTGGGTAGTGGAGTACCCTGTTCTAAAGCCGCATTGGAATTTACACAATATATTGGCCTGGTCAACCCATTTCTGGAGTTTTCCCAATAAGAGTGAGGCGAAAATTTTGCTTGTACTATCTAACATGGAAAGTAATCTGTAGTTGTTGGGATCGAGTCTATTTCCTTTTTTGAATATAGGAATTAGAATGGCCGATTGCCAAGAGCTTGGGATTTTTCCTGTGCTCAAAATTTTTGTGAACAAGATATTCATTACTACAGACCAAAACTCCGGGTTGCTTTTTATTACAATATTGGCCAGACCATTAGGTCCAGGTGCTCTGGAAGATTTCAGTGCTTTAATCGTAAAGAAGATGGATTCATAGGAGATGTCTATGGAAGGGTCAGTTGGAGTATTACCAATCTCAGTCATCTCGTCATATTTAGAATCTATATTACGCTTTTCCAGGAACCTGGTCCACTCAGCACTAGATATTGTGTTTGCTAACTGTCGAGCCTTGTTTCCCCTGGCTTCATTAAGGAGAGACCATATGCTACTGGATTTCCGAGAGCAAATAGTCTGCACCAGCCTTTGCCAAGATCTATTTCTATCAAGGCATCTCTTTGCCTTGATGTCGGCCCTGTATTTGTTCCTCAGTTTCTTAGATGTTAGAGTATATATCTCCCAAGTTAAACTAGTTTTCTTGGCTCGTCTTAAATTAGCTCTTAATGTTCTTTTGGTATCTCGAATGTATCTGTCGTAAATGGGATATTTCGTTTGATCACTGATCATGCTTCCGGTAGGCGTTGCAGCATGTTTATCCGAAAACTGGTATATCCAGTTCTCTACATCATCAATAGACATTTTTGTAAATTCTTCTATGTTGGGGTAGCAGTTTTTATTTAGAGAATCTGTAGCCAGTGATACATTCCTGTCCGACCAGCGAATGCAGGTCCCAGCATGATTAATTTTTAAATCCCCTACCATACAAGATTGAGTACGAACTTTTATATTGTCAAAAGAGCATGCTAAAACTGCATGGTCACTCCAATTATTGGGGATTACTATCATATCTTCGACTGATAGAAGCATGCTTGGAGAGACGAAAACATAGTCCAATGTACTAACCATTGCTCCGTTCCTCCAAGTATGTCTACCCGGATGATCACTTTTGGTACGACCATTTATCATCTCCAGCTCCCATTTGCGGAAAAAATATACCCAATCTAATCCTTCGCTCTCAACTTTCTGATGTTCCATGGCACATTTAGGATATATCTTTGGATTAGCCGTTCTCTTTTCACCTCCTAACATATGGGTATTAAAATCTCCTACCACACAAACATCCACATTTCCTTCAATAGTGAGCCAGCTGGCTAATAGCTCATGCAATGCTTCCTGTAAGGACTCTCTATACACTGCCCCCGGAGGGTTATACAAACAGACAACTAGCAGTTTACCAGAATTCTCCTTATTTTTTACTATTTCAACTGCAAGCAATTGATCTTCTTGGTTCACGTTCAGTTTTCTAGAACCAAGCCAGTTAGCTACCCCAATCCATAACCCTCCATAGGGGCGTCCTCTTTCTCCTCTTTTGGCAGATACCTGATGGCCCTTGTAACCATCCAGGTATAGAGGATTCATTGCCAAAGTCTCTTGGAGACAGATACAATTGTAATGAGATAGTTGTGTAATCGGTCCATCTTCATTTAGGAGATGGGCAAAGCCCCTGCAGTTCCATGAAGCCAGCAGTAATTTTCAATGTCCGGCTGTGACCTTGGGAAGAGCCTCTGTCAACCACCTCAAAACAGACTGTACTTCTGTCATGTCCACCTTCTTTCCAATTGGTATATTAAGACAGGCAACGGTCGATCTATCGATCACAGCTTCCAATTCGGAGCCACCTGGCTCATTATATAACGGTTCAGCATCTATCTCGATATCCACCATTGACAATTCTTTTTTAAATGTCCTTAACAATTGTGCAGTGGATATAAATTTACAATGTAGAGCAGATACCTTGGGGTAAGTACCCGTCAATGGTTCTAAAAATTGAAAGTCCTCGGATTGTAAGACTCTCAATTGAGGAACAGAAAACAATCTCTTCAGAAATTCCGAGCGTGAGAGCCAAGAACATTTGTCAGGTTGATACAGATTTTTTATAATACAGGTACGGTTACCCCAGACGGTATCATTTTCTTTTATGGGATCCAATATTGAGAATACAGAGCAATCTGGACTTCCATGTTTACTAGCTGTTTTTGGAGTATTTATTGGGACGATGTCGTCCTCAAATAAGGACTCGTTCATTGTATTTTCACGTTCGTCTACCTCGTCCAGGGCTTCAGTATCCCCGGCGATCAACCAGCTCGTTAGGCGTCCATTGCCTAGATCTTTCCGTTTCTTTGCCCGAGCAGCTCTTTTTTTTGCTTTTCTTGAGCGATGGATGGGCTTCCCCGTCTCAGGAGGTGACGCCCCCTGGCTGCTGGTTCTAGCTCCGCAGGATGCTACCTTAGCCCTCTTGCGTTGTTTACGCTGCTTACGAGGAGGCAGTGTCTCTGGCAGTATCTCTGGATATTCAGTTGTTTCTATGCTTGGAGCTATGGTTTGTGGCTCATGCAATTCGTTTGCCATTGAGATGGCTTCAGTTAAATTGTTTTCCGCCTCCTCGGCCAGATTCTGTCTATGCTCTAGGTCACTGATCAGAACATCGGTATTTGCCAATATTCGCCCAGACATCCGTAGCAATATTTTTAATGCAAATTGTAAAGATGCCACTGATGCCTGTAGTTCAGCAATTTCTGGCACTAATAGGGAATTACTGTTGGTTTTCTCTGTGCCAGATACCAATGATGTATCTATAACTAGGTTAGGTGAGGCTGATAATCTCATCAGTGATCCATCATGAGGTGGCAGTTTGCCATCTTCTTTGTCTGGGCTCTCAGGCTTTGGGAGATTCCCTTTGTCCGGTGGGGTTATTATCTGAGGAGTCATACCTCTCTGGATATTCAGACACAAATCTAGAAGAGAGTTATTGTCGATGTCTTCAAAGTTAAGTGAACTGCCCAGATTAGAGATGTTGACCACTGGTTCCATGGGTGTCTCCAGAGTAGTGGAGTTAATGTCCACTGGCACATTTAACGGGAAAAAGCCCGTGATCTTTCCCTGGTCAGCAGGGATACCCTTCTTGCCTTTATTTCTCTTGCTTTTATTTTCTTCCACTATAGACCCTAGGGCAGTCTCCTGTTTCTTTTCCCTTAGATTGTATTTGGAAGTGGGAGGTTTTTTAGAGGGTGCCATCAGTTCAAGGGTTTAGACACTATGTAGGGTCAATAGATATAATTGAGACAGATTACGGATGCAGGTCCGGTCGAAAGAAAGGTCCTAGCCTCAAGCCACAGCTCAGGTGGCTACCGTATGGCTAACTGCTGTCGTACTATGCAGGGGGCGCTTCCTATGCCAGCATAAGATGAGTACTCATGCAAGGTTAGTCTGTACTCTGCTACCTAATTCTGCCAATGGGAGCAGTGGAGGTAATGCAGCAATTTCAATATAGAGGCGGGCAGGAAGCCTCCTTCCCCCTTTTCAGACTGCTGTCCTCTATTATACCTCCTCTTCCTGGACCAGCATACCTGCTATACCCTTGCTCTGCCCGCAGACAATTGTCAAATGCCCATTACCTGATTTACAGTAAATGACTGTCTCAGGATACGGCAGCACTCGATCCTGTTTGTAGAGGCGCCGGCAGGCGGGCAGGGCAAGGCAGAAAAAGGCTGGCTGCGGCTGTACCAGGTTGCGTCTCCCACGCTTGCCAATCAGTACGGGGCCTCGGCGTACTAAAGGCCGCGGCACTCGCCTCTTACCCGCCTCTTACCCGCGAGGTAGCGGTCTCCACACGGCTCGTCAGGCTCGTCGGGCGGATTCACAGCCGAGCCTTCTCCGGCGCACGATTTGCTCGATTAGAGGAAAGGTCCTAGATCCTAGGCGGGACCTCTCCTACGCGTCAAGCCGCACCTGACCGGAGCTCACGTTCGCCAAGGAGAGCTTCCGTAATCTGGCCGCTTCCGACAGCGTAACACTATGTATTAAAGCAATATATAAAGAGTATAAATGTTAAATTGAAGAATAATGGAGTGTACTAGTAAATGTATTGAAAAGTAAACCACATGCACGAGATATGTAAATTAGGAAAGTGAACCTGGCGCGAGCCTAGCCCGGTGCATGATTAACCTGTAAGGGAGCTGGACATCATTTTACAAATTGTATAAAAGGGCCGATGTCCAGCTAGGAAAGCCCCTCACTGCTCATATTGAACCCTGCTGGTGGTTTCTGTGATGTATTGACGGCCAAATAGCTATTTGTGTACTTTGTTGAATACTGTTCAGTTTTGTAATAAAGATTCTGGGAATCTTTATAAGCATGTGTCGGTGTATTTTCCTTTGCTTGGTGTAAGAGGCGTAATATTGTATTTTTTATGATTCCACACCTGTACCTCTCTCTCTCTCCCCTCACTATTATCCCTTTGGCTTGATATGAATAATGCCTATTGCCAATCAGAATGCATGTTTTAAGAAGCTGGGAAAGTCTTTGATGATCTATGGGAAGTATCATGTAATTGCTATTTTATGATGAGAACATGGATTATGAAATATTCATTGTGTATTGTATGGCAAGATGCTCCTTTATGAGAATGTAAATAAGAACGTATGCTAGTGTATGTTTGATTGATGACGATAGTATATATGTATTGAAATATGGAATTTTATGTAATGAAATGTGCACAATTGTAAAGGTTATTTTGAACTGTAAACAACTAAAACAAATAAAATTATGCCTTTAAAAAAAAAAATTGCTCTAGTTGCAACTTCGCAAACATTTAACAATAAATTTCAATTGATTTTAAGAATAAAAAAACTGAAATGAGGAAAAAGAGAAAACATTGCATTTCATCTAAATCGTACCTTTTCCCTCAACAATTCATTATAAGGATTATATTCCGATTCACATGTATCGGATTCACAAACCTAAGCCAACCCCTCCTGCCCGGCAAACTATCGCCCAATCTCCATCACTCCTTTTCTGGGCAAACTCCTGGAAAAGCTGGTGATCTCCCAGCTTAATCTTCACACTGAATATGTTGGTTGTCTCTATGGCCATCAGTCTGGCTTCAGAGCTGCCAGAAGCACAGAAACTGCTCTCCTAAACATCCGTGAAGACCTGCTCTCTAACCTTGATTCTAATCTCCCTTCTGTCCTCATCTTACTCAATCTCTCTTCTGCCTTTGACAGGGTCAACCAGGCCATCCTGCCCAATCCTCTCTGTGATGGCCTAGGTATCACCGATCAGGCCCTGGCTAACCTCGTTCCTCTCTGATGGACACTCCCAGGTCCAACTTGGGTCCTTCCTTTCCTGTATCTCACTCTTCATCTGTGGTGTTACCCAGGGGTCTAACCTCTCTGCCTGGCTTTTCAGCCAATACCTGGCACCTCTCACCCACTGCATTGCCGTTCTCTGCTTCAACTTTCAGTGCTCTGCGGATGACACTCAGCTCGTTTTCAAGCTCCCCTCTGCCACATCTTCTCCTTCGATAATCTCCGACTGCCTGCTATCCAGGAGTGATGTGCCACCAACTATCTCTGCCTTAATGCCAATAAGACAGAGATTCTCCTCGTCTGCACACCTGGACCCTCCTTTCCTGTCACTCTCTGGCTGGCCTCCCTTGGGCCTCTTCCTGCTCCCACCTGTGAGGCTAAGAACCTCTGGGTCATCTTCGACTCTGCTCTCCTTTTCTCCTCACATCTCTGACGTCTCAAAGAAGTCAAACTACTAACTGCACCTTCTCAGAGGTATTCCTCCTTTCCTCTCCTTCCCCCATAAGCTCACCGTCTCTAGAGCTCTGGTTCTCTCTAGGCTGGACTACTGCAACAGCCTCTTTCTAAAAGGTGCCTGCTTCTACTCTCCGCCCAACTCATCCCGAACAGGACTGCAAGACTTGTCCTTGGCCTGAAGCCCAGGGATCGTATCTCTCCTGAACTGAAATCTCTGCATTGGCTCCCAGTGCCTGCGAGGATTAGGTTCAAGACCCTCTGCATTGTCCACAAGGCCTTCTGGGGTCTGGGTTCTCAATACCTCAAACTCTCTCTTCGTAAATACTTTCCTACTCGAGCTCTTCGCTCCTCCAACTCCCTCAGTGCCAGTCGCTTCTCCAAGCAACGAGTTGGTGGTAGATCCCTTTCTTCGGCTGGGGCCTCCCTCTGGGACGGCCTCCCTGCCCCTCTGAAACTCGAGGAGAACCATCTCCGGTTCCGGAAGCACCTCAAGATCTTCCTCTTTGCTTCTGCCTCCTCTCTTCCACTCCCCTGCTGATTTCCTGTCTCATACTGCACTGGTCAACTGGCTATCCTCTGATTTCGGGCCAAGGTCTCTGCCCGCTCAGTAGCACAACCGCACTGCCTCCCGCCAACCCTTGCAATTGGGTCTGTATCTGTAACCCCACAGTCCCCCTAACTGCACTTTTGGATGTCTGCTGTCTGCACTTACCCTTGCACCTGCTGGCAGCACTTCTTGTTATTGTTTTGATCCTATGTATAGCACTGGCCCCTCCCCTTTCCCCAGGCACTTTTCCCCCTCCCCTGCACTTGTGCGATCTCAAGGTCACTTGGCCTAGTAAGATCGTTGTCTCTGTCCTCCCTCTGTTCCCCCTTCCTTGCCTCATCGCACCTTGAAACACTTGTGTATAGGCAAGTTACAAATGCCAGATCATTTAATTTTCGTTTTAGTCATTTGACGTTAACGAAATATAATGTATTGCAACTTAGAGTTCTTATGGAGGAAAACATGGAACTACAAGGCAGAAAGGCACCCAGAGCTTTGTTGGTAGGGCTTCATCTCCGGATTGCTCACACATCCATGCAAAACAAATGCTGGTACATATAGCCTTACCAGCCCATTGATACCCGTGGAAATCAAAAGGAAGGACTAATGCAAGCCCATACCCATGCCTATATCCGTGGAAATCAAATGAAAGACTAATCCAAGCCTATACCCACGCCTATATCTGTGGAAATCAAAGGAAAGACTAATCCAAGCCGATCTGTTAGACTTCCAAGTTTCTCTCACTCACATTATTTTGGTATTGAAGTCTGTATGACAGAAGAGATTCATTAGTTGCAATCACTTCCATATTTATGTTCTTGAACATTGTTCTGTAGTAATTACTGGTATTCTATTTGAGATTTCCCTTTAATTTGCTTTGCTTTTTTTCTAATTGTAAGATTCTGAGATATATATTGGGCATTCAATATCATAGACCACATCATATTGGAAGTTAGCATTTGGTACTCACCGAAGTACTTCGAAAAACACTCATGCCTTAGTCTTCATAGAGCCTTTCAGCGGACCATGATGTGTTTTAAAGTCCCGATCTAAGTATCTATTTTACAGAACCTGCATGCGTCAATGTTTTGTCTTGTGATTTTACTGCTCTTGTAGGCCATACATTGAATCGACATCTCATTGAACGATAGCCAATATCTGGAAAGGTTTGTATATATTTAGGGATTTCATATAACTTTTTAATGATGAAGATACCAGTTTCAGAGATTTTATATTTCTCACATTCTGACAGTGTTAGTTCAATCAAAATACCAGTACCTTTGTTTTGCACTGTTGGGTTTGTTAAAAAGATTTCGCCAACGTCAGCTTCAACCATATTTTCTCTGCATCGTGTTTTCTATGAATTTATAATCCGTTTTTCATGAATGCCTGTGAAATTACGTTCACTATAGAGCAATTAAAAGTGCCCTTCGTTATGCATTTGCCATACGATAGAAGCAAATTCCAGTTTACTGTCGCTCTCAAGGAGGTAAGGCCCAATTCACATTTTTGTTTGGGAACATAGCATAAGCATTTTATGCCTCATTTTTTCTTCACATGGCTTATCCACTCCATCGAGTTTATCCCCAAGTAGGAACATGTTAGTTACCTGTAACTGTTGGTCTCCAGCATGGGCCTGGCATGGATTCACATGCTCATGAATATTCCCAGTCATCAGGCCAGGAATCCTCAGTAAAAGAAGAAAGTTTCACTATCTCCTACAAGCAATCAGTGAGCTTTGGGTCATACTGCCCCCAGCCAATGACGGCCCTCTCCCTAAGCCCCTCCTCTGGCAGCCATCTTCAGATTTGGTAGCACGTAAAGTGGCAGAATGACAATGAAGAGCCGCAGATGGGCAGGAGGGAGGGTTCGCATGTGAATCCATGCCAGACCCATGCTGGAGAACAGTTACAGGTAGCTTGTTCCTTCTCCAGCATGAGGTCTGGCATGGATTCACATACTCATGAATAAAGAATACACAGCAGTACATGGCAAGGCTCAACAGAAACAATTACTCTTACCGCCTCACCAGGCTCCCCTTCAAGCGAACAGGTTGAGTAGCACTGCTTGGCCGACTCCGGACTCCTCCCTAGAATCCCTGTCAATGCAGTAGAATTTCTTGAAGGTGTGCGTAGACCTCCACGTAGCAGCCATGCATATGTCCAGCAGGGGCACACCAGACAGGAACGCCGTCATCTCAGCGATCGCTCTGGTAGAATGGGCTCTCAGATGGCTAGGCAGCAGTGGGTTCGCCAACCGGTGGCAAGTGATGCAGCCGGAGAACCACCTGGAGATGTAAGCCTTGGACAAGGCCTTCCCATGGTTCACAGGACCAAAATTCACAAAAAGCAGATACGTTTTCCAGAAACTCTTCCTGCGGGCCACATAAAACTTCAGCGCTTGAGCCACATCTAGTGAGTGCGAAGTCCTTTCAGCTGGCAACGAAGGCATCGGGAAAAAAACACAGGCAACACCAAGGGCTCATTGAGGTGAAATTCCGACTGAACCTTGGGCATGAAGGAGGGGTGCGTTCACAGAACCACCCTAGTCTTGTGGAAAGTCAAGTAAGGCTGCTTGCAGCACAGAGCCTGGATCTCACCTACTCTCCTGGCAGAGGTGTTAGCCACAAGGAAAGCTGTCTTCCAAGACAGGAACTTGAGCGGTACTTGATACATCAGCACGAATGGCCCCCCCCCATGAGCCTAGTCAGCTCCACGTTGAGTTCCCACGCGGGTGCAGGCGCCTTCACTGGCGGGAACAAACAGAACAGTCGTTTGATTAACTCCTTCACTAGACAGCGAGACCAGAGAGAAGACAGTCCCGGAGACCTGGTGTAGCGGGAGATAGCCGCCAGATGCACCTTGATGGAAGCGTGCGCCAGCCCCGACGTAGCCAACAACAAGTACGGAAGGACTTGGGGGGGCCGTGACCCTCAGAGGGTTAATCTTCTGCAACCTGCACCAAATTGCGAAAAGCTTCCATTTGCGTCCGTAACACTTCAGAGTCAATGACGCCCTGGCCTTGGGAAGGACCTCCCAGCAGTCCGCAGGCAGCTCATAACCACCAAACTCTAATGCTGCAGGAGCCAGTCCTTCAAGCTCAGCAATCCTGGTTTGTGGTACAGGATTGCGCCTCCTTCCCTCGCGAGAAGATCCGCAACACGGGTAGCTTGACTGGAGGGGACGCTGACAAGCCGAGACGGTCCGGGTACCAGATTTGCCTCAGACATGCTGGCGTAATGGGGATCATCCTGCACTGGCACAGTCTGAGTTGACTGATGACTCATAGTAGTAGTAGCAGCAGCAGCAGCAGCAACAACGGAGGGAACGTGTACAGGAACAGGCCTGCCCAAGGGAAGGAGAATGCGTCCTCGGCTGGGGAAACCTGCTGGTGAACCTCCAGCACTTGGTGTTCGTCGCCGGCATAAAAATATGGGGACTGCCCCCACCTGAGGAAGAGATTGTCCACTATATCCTGCTGAAGCTCCCATTCGTGGCAAGAGCATAGCTCCCTGTTGAAGGAGCCGGCAACAGTTTTTGACTCCCACCTGGGGACAGCCCAGGGTCACAACTTCTGCACCTCTCTCTCGAGCGCCGGGGATCTGGTGCCCCCTGCTTCCAGATGCAAAACATTGTGGTGGTATTGTCGGTGAAGATCCTCCCCACTTTGCCTTTGAGGGATAGAAGAAATGACTCGAGGGCCCAAAACACAGTGCGTAGTTCCAGGACGTCGATGTGTAGCGCCTTCTTCTCCGGCAGCCACAGGCCTCTGGTGTGGAGACGTCCGGTGTGTGTGCACCCCACCCCTCCAGGGAAGCGTCTGTCGTGACCATCTCCTGGTATGGAGGGCTCTGGAAGTCTGTGCCCCCGGTGATGTTGGAGCGCACGCCCCACCACCTTATTGCTCGACGGAACTCTTGTCGAAAAAAAATCCTGTCCTTGAAGCTTCCGGACACCTGGATCCAACGGGAGTCCAGGAATTCCTGGAGAGGTTGCATCCAAAACCTGCAGAGCTGAACCAGGTAGATACAGGACATCATGCCAAGCAAACTTGATGGTCCTCACTGTGGCGATCTTCAGTGCCGACAGCCGGTGCACCTTGCCCAAAATGGCCACTATCCTCTCCTCCGATGGAGCCGCCAGGCAGGACGCCATGTTGAGCCTGGGTGCCAGGAACAGCGCGTTGTGCGATGGAGTTGAGCAGGATTTTGCATACTTCACTGAGAACCCCAGATCTGTCAGCAGCTGGATGGTTGACCCTGTGTGATCAACGGTGTCCTTTGACTTGGCCCCGACGAGCCAGTCATTGAAGTATGGGTACACATGAATTCCCTGTAGTCGCGGATGGGCCACCACCAGAGCCAGGCACTTTGTAAAGACTCTGGGGGCGGACTTCAGTTCGAAGGGGAGAGCCTTGAACTGGTAGTGCTTCCATTGCACAACGAAACACAGGAACTTGCAGTGTTTTACATGAATGGGACATTGAAGTACATGTCCTCTAGATCAAACAACAACAGAAAGTCTCCCTCCTCCAGTTGGCTTTAGCATGTGCTGCAACGTGGCCATCCTGAACTTCTGGGACTTGATGTACTTGTTGAGTCGTCGTAGATCGAGAATGGGCCTCCAGGCCCCGCTCTTCTTTCTTAAAAGAAAGTATCTTGAGTAAACACCGGAGCCCTGGAGTCGCTTCAGAACCAGTTCTATCGCCCCTTTTCTTAACATGGCCCGAACCTCTAGCAGCAGCTGAGGGATGTGGTGTTGCGGTCGGGCCACCGGTGGTATTCGCAGACACTTTGCTGAAACTCCAAAGTGTATCAGTGGACAAGATCGCCCAGCACCCATCGATTGGTGGAGATGTTTTCCCACACGCTGACGAAGGTTGCAGCTGGCCTCCTACCAAGGTGCAGGCTCGATGTCCCAGCCGGTTCAGTCCTGCTTTGAGGCCAGCACATTCCCTGGAACCTTGACCACGATGGTGGCCACCTCTGAAGGCCTTGGAACGCCACCTGTAGGCCTCCTGGGTTGTGGAACGGTGCGTTGGTAAAAGGACGATCCACCGCCAAAACTCTTCGAAGATCTACCCGACTTCCCTCCTGAGGGACGAAAGTATGCACAGTGCTGTTGCAGCATGTTCAGAGCACGGGCCATCTCTTTGTCTGTCTTGATGGCCTGAAGAGATTCAGTGACGGCCTTGGCGCAAAAATGGTCTGTCGAACGTCATGTCCAGGAACCTCATCTGGATCTCTCGTCTTAAGTTGGCTTTTAGTCAGCCACAACGGAGGCGAACCCTGTTTGCCTATCTGGAAGAACCCTGTATCTGCAATGTACAGGGCCACCTCATCTTCCTGAAGGATCTCCATTGTCTCTACCCACTTGTCCTCGGGGAGGAAATCCAGAATCAGAACCATCTTGTACCATAGCTCCCTGTCATGCCTGGTCAGGATCGTTAAGGAATTGGCCGCCTTGAATGTCGTTGCCGCTGAGTAAATGACCTTCCATCCCACAGCGCTTCCCCTCCCCATCCAGAGGGACAGAGGTTGACGACGGCGGGTTGGATGACTTCTTCCGAGCCGTAGCTGAGACCACTGAGTCCGCCAATGGTTGTGACCGCAGACATTTGGGTGCAGACTCTGGCACCCGCTTTTTCTTTTCTAGCTGGTCCCTCTTAACCGGGCACAAGGCAGGGTTCTTCAGCAGCACCAGCCCCTCATCGTCCAGGAGCAGTACCGACAGAATGGTGGTCTTTTTCGCCTCCCGGCGCGGATATAGGAAGCCTTCCTTCTTCTCTTCCAGGGTGAGCTGGAAGAGTTCCGACACACAGGCAATCATGGAGTCAAAGGATCCCACTTCGTCCGGCAGAGAAGCCCTTGGTGGCAAAGAGATTCCATTGTTGTTGCTGTGTCTGTCCTCGTATCCCTAGGGAGAATGGCAGTAACGGTTTGAGTGGAGGCATAGGGTCTCTACTTTTCTTTGGCAGTGGTGGCCCCGGTGTCGTCGCTGGTGCCGCCATTGGCATCCTCTTCTGAATCTCCAACACCAGAGTGTGGAGGGTCGGGAGAATGTCCTGCAACAGATCTTGGGGGGGTGCCTGGGATAAAGGGTCACTGGGCCCAGCACCTATGTCGTTGTCGTCACTTCCGGAGTGCAACTCCTCGACGTACTCGTCATCGTTGCCAATCTCCTCCAGGATGGTGCGGACAGAAACTAGGTCTTCTTCGTAGGACAAAGAAATACCCGCGCCCTGCAGCTCCTCCATGCCACCGCCCCGTCTTTGGGTGCTGAGGGGTCGGCTTCAGGCCAAGGTTCAGCATCCTCTTTTCCATAGTCTTCTCCACTGGTTTGGCCGTTGGCCTGGATCACCTGGGCCTTAACTGGCACGATCAACACCTTGTCCTGCCACGCCTTATCCATCTTCTCTCTCAGCTTCCCCAGGGTAGCAGGCTTTCTCTTTAACGAAGAACTGGAGCAATGGCTGGAGATTGAGGCTGATGGAGACTATGAACGCACCCTGAACGTGGCAGGAACTGCTTGCGTGGCGACCCCGACGTAAGTGGACTTGCAGTGCTTGGCCTTGGCTTGGGCCCCCACAGATGGAGTGCCCTCAAAGGACTTAGAAGGCTGGTTGGATCCGGATGAGGCATGTCCCTGTGGAGCACACAGGGTAGGGGCCCTGGCTTTGAGCCACGCCACTAGTCGGACATACCGATCCTTCATCGTGTGCTTGGAGAAGCCACAGCAGATATCGCAATCTTCTACCTTGTGCATCAGGTGAAGACAATACAGGCACTGGGAATGTGTGTCGTCCGTGAAAACATTCCGCAAACCACAGCTGGTGCAAAGCTTGAAGATGGAAGCCCTGTCGTCGTCCTCCTCTGAAATGATCCGACGCTGTAGGCCTGATGGCCTTCAAAGGATGCCGAAAAACGGATCCCCATTAATTGGATGAATACACGATGGCACACACGGGCTCGATTGAACAAAAATAGGGGTTTCCAAGCCAAAAAAGCATGGAAAACTCACAAAGCTCGAAGAGCAAAACATGAGGACTCCCAACACTTAAACATGCAGTAAAAATCTCAAGATGGCTGCCAGAGGAGGGGCTTAGGGAGAGGGCAGACATTGACTTGGGGCAGCACGACTGGTTTGTAGGAGAAAGACAGTTCATAAACGAAAGTGAAACTTTTCTTTTACTGAGGATTCCCGGCCAGACGACGGGGAATATTCACAAGCATGTGAATCCATGCCGGACCCCATGCTGTAGAACTTATATTCCTTCACAATTTTGAGCAGACTTTCGCCAATAGTCCAGCGGTCTCCCAATTTCCTACCCGTTGCTTTACTGCCTCGGATTATCATAATATTTCATTTGGACTTACTTATTTGTAGTTTGTTTTCTCGTGCATGGGCTTCTAACGCACTTAGAGATCTTTGGAGGCCAATGGGAGTTTGGTCTATTATTATTAAGTCATCAGCATAAAGCAATCGGCCAACTGTGTTTTTGTTAATTCTGAGGGTGAAAGCTCTTACAGAATCTAGATGTTTATCGATGTCACGAATATAAATGTTGAGGATGGTGGAGGCCAAAATGCACCCTTGCTTAAGCCCACTATTTGTTTATAATGGTCACGTTAATAGGCCTTCTCTATTCAGTTTTACTCAAACAGATGTTCCCAGGTAAAACTGCTGGATTAGATTTGTTGTGAGATGGACATCCCACTGATTTCAATTTACTCCATAGAGTATGTGACACTGTCAAAAGCCTATCTGTAGTCAATAGATGCAATATATAGTGGTCTCTTGTTCCTTATGGCTTGTTGTTTCAGGGCTTGTATAATTAACAGGTTGGGAGAAGCACCTCCCAACGTGGTCAGGCTCCAACCATTCTGCCGGACAAACTGTGATGCCTCTGTGGTTGCCTCTGGGATCAAATTCAAGACCCTTTGCATCTTCTACAATGCTGTCTGGGGTGTGGGAACACTACCTGCAGCTCTCTCTCGCAAACTTCTCTCCTTCACGATACGTTTGATCCTTTCGCTCCAACTCTCTGCTGGGAAAACACTTCTCCAACCAGAGAGCTGGGGGCAGACTATTGAAGTATAAGGAAATCCGTGTCTGTGTGCACCGCACCTCACGTCATCTTTAGGAGAGAGAATCATTTTTGTGGCATGTGTTAACGAAACCGACTCGGGTACGCTGTGAAGGCTAGATGAAGGTTCCCATTGTTAGGAATTTGAAGGCCCAAATGTTTCAAAAATCCACAAAGAAATGATAATATTCACTATGTTGAAAGCTTACACAGGAAAGTAAAACGGTTGGTCCTTCATCACATTGGAAGAATGGAATCTCAAAACACAATTTAAGCAACATTTTAAATAATATTTATCCAAGTGTGGATGGAAAGTGTGCTACATGATGAACGTCGTGACGGATGAATGTTCAATTTGACACAAAGAAGAGACATGGTGCGTGTTAATTGTAACTTAAATTTACTGTGTATACTCAATTAAAGTGGGTACTGAAATATGTTTTTGCATTCTCGATTTTACATAGTTATCTGATTCCGATGTGCACCTGTCATGGGTACAGCCTACCTGCCGACAGCTTCTTCAACAGTATTTGGACAGTAACAATGAATATATTATAACCATCATCTGGGACGATTCCAAGACAACAATCCGTCCTTTTACGTTTGCAGTACCAAGGAGCAACAAGGCAGCCTATAGGTTCCAGACACGTGCAGATGTGAAAGTGTTGCATTTATTTCAATTTTAAAGCACCAATTACTCCTCTGTAATGGAGCACCATGTGCGTAGATTGTCAGTCATGGAACATAACCTTCTGTGAAGAACAGAAAGACTTGGATTCATCGACTGATGATCGGATTCGGCATTTGTAGATCACCATTCACAACTATACCAAAAATGAGAACGAAGGAAAGTTCACTAGCTATGAACGATTCTCGAAAGGAGTTTGTTTTCGTGGAATTTACTATTTTCATTGTTGTGTCAAAATGAAGACTACTTGTTAATACTCCGGACGATTGCTGTTTTCTTCAAAATAAAATATTTTATCAGTTTTGTAAAAACAAACAAATGTTTTGCAATTTTTGTGGATGTGTGTGTTCAAGTTCCTGGTACTGCCTTGGATAATGTTATGACATTGGGATGACAGGGTACATTTGGGTACACTGCCCACTTACGCCATTCAAATAGGTGGAGCTTGTCCTGAGTGTCTCGTGATGTCAGCTTAGTGGCAGGCGAACCAAATCAGAGCTGCAAATGTGCTTGAACTTATGGCAATAGATCAACAGATAAGAATAGCACAAGATGGCAGTAACCGAGCCGTCATTATTAAAGTGAGAAAAGGTAAGTTGCATTGGAAATTTAAGGACGATTGATGTGTGCTCTGAAATACATGCCCGATCCATTAGGCCAATAATATTTCTGACTGAACTACCCCTTTAAAGATTGGGACGAAAAGCATACAGGAATTGATCTGACCAATTAATTGAAAAACCCTCCACACAGACACTATGGATGATTAGGCACACTGCCACAAGGTCATGTAAATGGCAACTGATGGAATTATTGGGTGATCACTGGCAGACTGGTCTGTGGTGGAGAGGTTACAGGTCTGTATGATTGGTGAATCAAGTATAGGCCGTTTACTATGACACTCTTGTCACTGTCCAGAGGTCACTGTGGGTAAGACAGTTGAAGGGGGCAGCTCTGAGCAGTGGGTAGGAAAGAGTGAATATTGTCATTTACATAGACTTTCAACATGGATCAGTTCGTTGGCCCAACAGTGACATGTAATTAAAGTTACAGCCCTGCTCAAAAAAGTAAACAAAGGCCATTTCTGTTGCACACAGTACAGTCTCATGAAACTGACACCAAGAGGAGACATCAAAGTCTGCCTAACCTAATCAACAAACTGCTTCTACGATGGAGACCAGCAAATGGCAAAGCCACCAAGGCCATCACAAATCTTCAGGATCAAACTGGTCCTGATCCAGACTCCAGTGCACCGTAGAATGCCAACAACTCCCACGAGCCATGCTATACCACCAATAGCCGCAGTAGGAGAGCAGCATAGCCTTGTGAGCTACCTGCACGGTTGGAGGATGGAAAACACCACAGCAAATTTAGAACATGCAGGGACTTCTTTGCCTCAGGGACCCTGCTGTAAGCAGGTAGCAACAACAGAAGTGGAAACATGGTAAAGCACATCAATTACTGCTTCTTAATTCTGCTAGTTTGCTTTAGTGGGTCAGTCACCCCTAGCAAGGAGGGGCAGCGGAGGGCAAGGTGGTGCCCAGCAATGAGCATCTAAAGAACCATCATTGGTTTTGCGCTGGCAGCAGACTGACCAGGCAAATATGCTTGCCTCAAAGGTTCATGTGTCTGCAGCTCAACACAGACCACAAAGTGTGGGGGGATTATGAAGAGATGGGACAGAATGCATTAAATCTGTTTAGCGCTGCATTCATGATGGTTGCAGCCCAAAAGGTACAAGTCTCCTGCAGGGTATTAAGGAAGATCTTCTGTGCACTATAGAGACCTAAGCTTCCATATTCATCTGGTCAGGGGACATCATTTGACCACCTAATTTGCTTTCAAAAGGTTACAACAAATATAACGAAACTATTGATAAGTTATCCACCTGAATTCCTTTACGTTATGCTACCAAGAAACAATACATCAATTGTTTACTGAATTTGTTCAATTGCAACTGTAACTTATACCATAGCAGTATCAAAATAAATGTGCCAGTCTTCACAAGTTGTACTCTGAGCTGGTATGCCGGTGTAACAAATCAAATTCGGGGTACTAGTGGTCCAGGGCAGAATATCAGTTTCTAAACCAATCAGCTCCATACCTGTAACACCAGCATGGATCCGAACAGATTAGATTAACCTCCTTATCCAATTTTGGTAACGTGGATGGAACAGCAGGCTTATCTCCGCTAAGGTCGTGGATCGTTGTTTAGTTGCAACACAGCAAAAATACAATTATTACACAATGATAAAAAGGAGTGTTCATTCAATGTTATATCCAAAAAAAATTCTAGTTTATTATTATCACAATAGACAGTCTAACAACACTACTAAATTACATCCCACCCTGTAAAGGAATGCAGAGGGATGCACTCTGAATACTGACAGGAGGGTACTTAGTATGGTTAATAACCACAAATTTAAGGGTTTCTTGGCTTTAGCAAAATGTAAACAGATCTATAACTATCTCTAGGGGACTTCTGGGAAGGAACAGGGGGACAGAACCACAATGTACCCTTTGCTGTTGGTGTTCTTGGTGCGCAACAGGGTCAAGTTGGCTTCAGGTCGCTTTTCAGCCTTCTGTGACAAGAGTTCGCAACAGGAGCCAGCTCCGGGAATAAGGCAGCAAGATGGTTTGAAAACAAAGCTTGACAAACAGCTGCAGGCTGGCCTACACAGCAGCTCATGGTCAGGAATCATCGTCTCAGTGCTGCTCAGCAGTTCAGAAGCACTGGTCAAGACATCTCAGATTTCTTTACGTGACTGCGGCTTGACAACGGTCAGCATTGCAGATCAAGGAACTCGGCTGGCTCAAAAATGCCCTTTGAGGAAGACTGCGGTAGATGCAGGTCAGAGCACTTCTCTCAGCTTCTTCAATGGGCTTATGTCGTCTTTTAAGGTGTACGGCCCGGAGCCTGTGTTGCAGGCAGCTGCCTGGTCCTTGGTTGTATGTTCAGAGACCTTCTCACAGTCACTATCCAGGAAGCTTGCTGCAGAGGTTAGCAGGGCACGCTGTGTGCTGGCTGGGAACTGGTTCTGAAGTGGCTGGAAGATCCTTTTATGTCCTCCCTCTGCGGAATCTGATAAAATGAGGAGCCTGGAAATGTTCTCATTAGAGAATCATATGAGATAATCAGTACTCTTTGTTGCAGAACCACTACTCATAAGACCCATTGGTAGAGAATCATTACTCATTGTTACCCAGTATTATTCCTTTAGGCATGATTGCATGCATGTTTAGCTATCCATTATTGCTTCCAGTTCTGAGTAGTACATGAAGAAGTAGCATCAATTATTTAACCCACATATTAGACTGCCACTTTATGCATTATCCATTGACATGTTATGCATTTGAAGAGAGAAATAGGCCCTGTTGTATGAAGGGTTTGCTAGTTATGATATTGTCAAATGACGGAAAGAGATGCTTTTAGAATGATATGTTTGCATTTTAGCACTTGCCATTAGGAGAGAAACATGCTAGACACTAGAGTTTGCAATAGCATGACACTTGCACTGTCATATTTGAAATGCCATGTAGTGCTTTAGAGACACGGTAGATTTGCAGCATGACATGTAGAGAATGATATGCTACGTATCTATGTCTGCATTGTAGCGCTTAGGCTGAGAGAAATGTATTGTTTGCAGGAGAGAGAACGAAGTAGGCCTGGAAATGACACACTGCCATATTTGAAATGTCGTGTTGAGCCATTTAGAATGACTCATTTCTATGCTTTGGAGTTACGCATTTAGAGATGTTTGACACATGTATGCATGTTGAGTGTGCACTTAGAATGAGTTTGCATTATGTTAGCGCTTGCATTGCGAGAAGAAAGCGTAAACACTAGGAAGCATTGAGCTGGCATTTGAAGCCATTTCTGATGGAGACACACAGAAGTTGCCTGCGCCACTGGGCTCAGTACGGAGATGCTACGGTACACTGTGATAGAAGGAATTTGTAAAGTTTTGGTTGATAAGAGGTTACCTTTGTCCGAGTGGAGACGGCCTGGCTAATCAGCATTGCTGGTGTGCCGCAGAGACAATGAAGGTGGGGGCATGAGAGACATGGGGAGAGAGGAGGGAAGCCTTTTCGCACAAGGAGTTGCTTTGAAAATGGGCACTAAGAGAGCATTTCGTAATGCAGAGAGAGCCAACAGTGGAGTGAATGGAGAAATAGATGGAATTAGATGGTATTTTGCACCGCAGACACGGAAGGCCAAGGCAGAGATATGCCTATGTCAGATTGACACAGCACACGTAGTGACCAAAACACGTAAGAACTAACACGGACTGGCAGGCATTTGCTATACGCTGACAGATATTGTTAGCTTAGAGAATGTGAGTAACCATGGGAATGAGTGCGTCATTGGAAAGTATAACCAGAAGCCGAGAGACGACAGAGCAGTTGCTGTGAGGGAGTGCTGTAGTTCTTGCTAGTTGCTGAGAGTCGCTGTTGGAGAATGGGGTTAGAAACTGATGAAGTTTGTTCGAGCTAGTTCTGATGGAGTTTGGATGGAGGATGCAATCCTGAGAATGAGGGAGAGATGTCTTGGTGCAGCAGAATCCGATGGCTTTGGGAGAGGGAGCGTGGCAGAAGCAGTTGAGTGACCAGATCTTAAGGGGCGTGCCACTGCTGACTGACTGATTGCAGAGAGTAGCGGGAAGAGGAGACCTGGCTTGACAAAGACAGAGCTGGAGAGACAAGCAAATGGGAAGTATGGTTCATGGCTAGACAAACTGATTGATCACATTTAGTGGGGTGGCTTTGCTGATGTGTTTGGAAAGGACATGGCATCTGAAGGGAAGGTGCCCGAGCAAAATTAGTGGGAACAAAATTGTGTGCCATGGAGGTTGGGGGGGACGGGCATCCCTGTCCATCCCCCTAGAATTACCCCCATGATTAGAATGCAACACCATCTAGTCGTTGGTCAGACACTCACACAAAGAGCTTTGAGTTTGGGAAAGGGGAGATCAGATAGGGATTGTCTTAAGAGTGCGAGTGTGAAGCATGGTGTGGATTGGAGCGGTTTGATTCTGCATAGAGGAGAGGATTGCTGGATGTTTGACGCTTGCATTTAGACTGCATTAAAATCACAGGCTTGCAGTAGACTGCATTAGAATCACGGGCTTGCATTAGGAACTTGAAAGGCTTATAGTTATTGCATGGTAGATTTGCACCAGAAGCATAAAAGGTGCAAATTCGATATAGGCTTATAGAGTTTTAGCATTGTTTGAATTATGCTTTAGTATTAGCATAAATAAATGTATTCCATTGTTACAATTGAATTGATTCATGTGTTTTCTTTGCATCTTGTGGTTTTTATCCACAGTAGTAAGATAGGAGTATAGGTAATTTGTTGTTAGAAGTAAGGAGTAACAGTGCACGTAGGGCCCGTGGATACAGATGGTGGGGGGGCATGGGGATCCGCCCCCGCCACCCCCTAGAGGATTGTCTGAGACCGGAGCAGGCTCCCTCAAGAGGGGGTGGGGGCAAGACGATGGTTAGGGGTTTTGTTTTCCGGACTAACACCTCTGTTCCCTGGCAGAGGTTAAGGGGAGGAAACTAGCTTCCCTCTTTGGGTGCACCTTGCGTTCCTTCTCTGGTGGAAACTGTAAGGCAGACTGTACCTTCAGCCAGAGTCCAAGGATGAATCACCGCTCCTCGCTAAACTGGCCCACCTCTCACTAAGCATATCTTCCCCATTAAGTTGTAGCCTGCATGTACCGATCTCAATTTAGCAACAGTTAACCCCATCTATATCCTCCAAGTTTCAACTGTGTTGCCTGGCCATCTCTCACATCTACAAGAACAGGTGGTTGGCAATACCTCATTCTTAGATGAACCATGCTCTAGCTGTACTAGCCACTGCAGTGAACATTGACCTGCATCACATTTAAACAGAACTGTAAATACTAGCTTGGGTCACATCTAGAGAAACAGCAAGTGTCCACACACTTGTGGGACACTCCCGTCTCCTGCACACCTATTTGTGTTGTAAAACAACCAATATGTAATTTGTCTCTTAATGACACAAGATTCCATTTTTCTTAAAACAATCTTATTCAAGGCTATGCATTGATATGTGCAGTCATACAAATTTCACCAAAATTGTACACATTTCACTATAGTTTCAACAATGTGCAGACTAGCATTGAACAAGTTAATCTTTGAGCAAATATATTTCTAGTGCTTATGGAAATAGTTATCTTCATTTCTCAGAATTTGCTCTACACGTTTCGGGAAAGTATCATCCCTTTAGCAGAAGCTTTTTGCTCAAATGCCTTGCTTTATATTCCATTGTCAATTTCATCTATAAAAAAAAAAGAAAAATATTTCTATCAATGTCCACTTCCTTATCCATACTAAATCATTCTGTCATAATTCTTTTATTGAGTCACCTGAAAGTGTTCCAAGATTGTTTTAAGAAAAATGTAAAGAGACAAATTACATATTGGTTGTTTAACAACACAAATAGGTGTGCAGGGGACGAGTGTCCCACAACTGTGTGGACACCTGCTGTTTCTCTAGTTCATCACGCGACTCAGTGTCAGGATTGCTTTTGAAGATCCAGGAGCGCTTCTAGACAAAAGTAGCCTTGTGTCGCATCTAGACAGAACTGTGAATAAGGGCTTGTGTCACACATCATGACAAACCTGTAAATATTAGCTTGCGTCACACCTAAACAGAAGTGTGACTATTAGCTTGCACCACATCCAGACAGGAAAGTGAGTATTAGTGTGCTTCACATCTAGACAGAAATATATCAACCAGTGACACATCTAGATGGAAAAATGAAGTTTACGTCACTTCTAGACAGATATAAATCTGTCCAGATGCGATGCAAGACCTTATTTACTAATAAGTAGCCTGCGACCACATCAGCACAGGAATGTGAACATTTTACTGTGACATCAGGCCCTCCTCGGCTGTCACATTCCAACTAAATATGACAGGGCGGACTGCCTGTAGGTTGTGTCCATGCCCGAGCACACACGTCTATGCTTTCGTTGCAGTCCGAGCATACAAAAATGTGTGCAGATTAGCCCCACACAGTGTACAATCTTTTAAAAACGTAAGCCCATGTGAGCGCGTGCCCACCATGCAGATGGTCAAATTCCTCACAGCCAGTGTGGTGGCATGCAAGGGCGCACATAACTACTTGGGAGACAGATTGTGAGACAGTTTGCTGGAGGTTGACAATGGTGGGACTGACACCATAGAAAGGGGAAAATAATATATTAACATGACTCCAAATTCAGCAGATCGCAAGCAGGAAAGAAATACGTTTCTAAACGGAATACACATTAACATTCTATTAAATAGCTCAACGATTCCCTAGTCTCGCTTGGTAATGAAAGCGACAATACTGCTAAACCTTACTGAAATTAGTAAAACTTCAATAAAAGGTTGGATTAACCCCGCCACTCAGTGAGATTAAACCAGGGTAAGCCCATATTTGGCGTTGCAAACATGCAGTACCAGATGTGGTGGTTGCAGTTAAAGATATATTTAGCTGTGATGGGCAGCACGAGATGTGCCGCTTCTCTGGCAACGCCGAATAGGGCCAGATTACCGAATGTTTGCACTGATGTAAATTGCACTATAGTAGCACCAGGGCAAAGATTGCCCCAGTGCAAAAAAATATTGGTGCCATATTCAAAAACATTTGCACTGTGGCAAGTGCCATTTATCATGGCATAAGTAATACGGCAAACATTCTCCTAGTGTAATTTTTTGCAACTTTGCCCCGTTGCAAAAGAAAAATTTGCAATAGGGAAAGGCAAACCCTAGTGCTAATACGGTGCAAATGTGCACTTGCACTGGTGCAAAGTTACTGTTATCTGGCCCCAAATTTCTTTCAATGGAAGCACTACAATGTTCCCAGCAGTAATACCTTTTTGCACCGATTTCCAGCTGCACAAAGAGGAATTCTATGTCCACTAAGGGGTACAGAATTTCAGGCGTCTAGGTTTATCAGCGCATGCTTCTTCTAGGAGCAAAGAGGATGGTCACATTTCCATGGCACCAGATTGGGATTTGAAATGGCAGCGAGTTTTGGCAGGGTGATCAGGTTACACAGTACGTGGTTGCAAGTGGTCAGTGAGGGCCTGTTCTCCAACATTCCTAATCGTGAGAAACCACAGAGTCGAATCACTCTGGGCGATATTTAATACTCATACGTCCACACACAATCTGCCAGAATGGTCAGGTACTCGAGGGTGGCTGGGGTTTTTCGTTGTGGTTTAGTTCGTTTAACGTTGCGCGTTCACTCTTCCTGAATACCTGGGTGAGATGCATCAGTGAGCCGATACGCACAGGAAGGTACTCTCTATGACTAAGACATGAGAGAGAGGGAGGGAGGAGCGAAAACAGTGCTCATCTTCCGACAGGCAATACAGTCCTGTGCCTGTACGCATCACTCTAGTGTAAAGTATCGGCATCCAACCAACACCGCGTTCATCCAAATAGAAAGAACGCAAGCCCCGACCATTAAACTATGCTTTAGACGAGAAAGGTTGCGATCCTTTAAAAATAAAAAAAGGCAGCAGCCAGGCAAACGAACACACTTCAGTCAAAGAGACAATATAATTTCTGTTTATTTTCTGTTAACAAACCGTCCATAATTTCAGTTTGCAGTACAGTACGAGTCATTAAAGAACAATTCCCCTCAAGCAAAACATCTCAGGAAAAATAAAAAAGCCAGCTACAAGTACCTGAAAAATGAAAAAGTAACTAACCCAAACCTGTTCCTCTTGAAAAAATGGACACAAAAGCACATGGATCGCAAGAGACACATTCAAACCTAATTTTCTCAATATGTGGAAAGCTTACCTGTTCTGACCTCGGCCTGGAGCCCTCCTATTCTTTTTACGATAGTTAGTAACACGAGTTTAGGCCATCACTAATGCCCAATGGGTTGGATTGTAGTTTAGAAGGCGGCTCTTTCATTGATGCAGATACAATTATTCTACTCTTTGGGATGAAAAAAACCCCAGTGTCCTGGCACTCCACGCTCACCCTTAAACATTTTCAAAAATTGGTTTGAATGTTGGACTACACACGCACACACTCACTAGCTGCCTTTCAGGAGCAGTCCCGTTTTGCAGATTGCATCTGCTGTCTGGGAACTCCACCTACATTCTTCGATGCACACGGTAAATGTCATGGCAGGCTTGTTCTTCAAGTGGGAATTTCAGGGAGGAGAGCATATGTAAACTTTCCTTTAGATAAAGCACTTAAATCAAAAATATATCACAATTAAAAAGGCAACCAAGCCAATCTCAACACAATTGAAAAAAACACTGTAACCAAAGATCAACCCGATTTTCCACAACTTTGCCCATTTCCCCCCATTAAATAAATAAAATGCAACACAAGGCAGGATTGATCTTAAGGACCCCTCATCAGGAAACCCAGGTACCAAAAACATTTCAACCTTGTTTGGGTGCTTAAGTCAGCACTCAAGTCCCCACTTAACCAAAGTCAAACCCAGACATGGTGCAGTCATTAGGTTATAGGTGGCCCCCACTGGCACAGAGCAAGAAGGTATCGGAGGCCCCTTACGAGAAACAAGGCAAAGTAAAATTGACTTCCTCCCAATGAAAAAAGTGTTTGGTGCCAGTGGGTTTCCTGGGAGGAAAAAAGTGGGTGTCCACCCATCCCGTTTAACTGCTGTGCAAGAAAATGAAACTACTTAAAAAGGCACAATTACTAAATGGACCATTGATGGGTTCCAGAAGACAATTCACCCCAGATACAGAGAAGCTGCCCTAACAGGCCTGAGAAGGAGTGTGAAATCATGAGAAAATAAAATTAAAAAAAATGTACTTAGCAGATATATCACTTGGGACACAGCCGTCCCACTCCTCAAAGTTGAACGCAAACTAGGAGTGCATTTCCAATAAGATTGGTGTGATGGAGAAGTTACAGCAAGAGAGTCTTCATCAAAGCAGAATATGCAATATAGATCTTTTTTTACACCTTTCAACCTCAAAATAGAGAAGGATCTTTGATAGGACCAATACCCAATTTTCATATGCATTTTACCTGGCATGGAAGGAGAAGCTGAATTACAGCCAGCCACTGTTTTAACCAAGTGAGCAACGGAATAGTTATCTGAGTGAGACGCACATATGTAAAAAGAAAGTGTGAGGAACACTTTTATGAAGTCTTGGGTCCGAGGAGTATTGCCGACTGAGTGCTTGGCTAAAAATTACCAGACACTGAGCAGTGCAATCGCTTCAAGTTAAAATATCAGAAGAACAAGAAGCACAGTGACAGAAAAAAGAAAAGAATATAGATGACAGCAAACTAACAGACCTGGAAAAAGCCCAACGCCTGAATGCAGGTAATCAAAGTGTATATAAGAACAGAGCAAATTTGGACACAACTAGTGGCAGTTAAAAGACTCAAAAAACAACGTGGTACAAAACGAAAGGGAAAGCGAAAATATAGAACAGCCATACGGACTACAGACAAGAGTTAATCCTAATAACGGTGGTCAAGGTAGATGTAGCCACTACAGAAATAGGAGCATCTTAATACCCCAGAGAAAGTAAAGCTATGACAGGATAGACCAAGAAGAATTGGTATGGAAAGGGGAACACTAAATCAAAAAATTGCAAAGACTTGAACTGCACCAGCCACTCGCCCATAATGCACATTTTTTGTATTTCTGCTACACGATTACCACCCACTCAAAAGAGGGGAAGAGTTTATATTGCAAAATAGGAGAAAGTGCAATTAAAGCAGAGACCAAGAATTCAGATATGAAAAGGAGCATAAAGGGGATTATGGTAAAGATATATAGCTGTGTGCCGCAATAAGTACATATATGGAAACAAAAAAGGCAGAGAAATGCAACAATACAAGAATCTCCATTAATCAACTGTTCAGTTTGTACCTTTAGCACAACAAAAGCACATAGCAGTAATATTCCTAGCGGAATAATGACAACACAGACCAGCGAGAGGGAATAACTGCCACAGACTACAATTCCATACTTTCCAGCTCACCATGTGACAAACCATGCCGGCAACCTCAGAACTGGCACCCAAACAAAATTAGACAACACAAGTATTCCCCACCAGGACAAGCAAGGCATTTTTTCAGTGCTGTACAGGATGTTCATCTAAGCAATTCATGTCTCCTCTGCCAACAAACAGGAAGTGAATGAGTGGAGAAAACTAGCACAACAATGTGAAATTGGAATTCCCAACTTGAACCAGCCAACAGGCAATGTTGCCAGAAGAGCTCAATAAATTGAAGCAGCATGGAAAAAGGGATTGGCACCACCCATTTATTACAAATAGAGAAAAAAAGGGGGGGGAACAAAAGCACAAAGATTTGCCAACTTCATGGCAGCACCACAGTGATCCAGTCTATCAACAGGCACAGATGATTAATTAAAACCGAAACGAACAAGTAAGACTACTACAAAAAGGAGTCAAGGCATGGCTCGAGTCTACAGCCTCCGCCATCACACGTTTTTCATTTGTATCGAATAAGTTGAAGGGGAAACTGGCTAGAACAAAGATCTGGGATAGAAACCCTGCATGCCAGTTCAAACAGAACACTTATTTAAATTATTATTTTTTTTTTTTAAATCATTGTCACTTCCGCACTTAGTTCTTACTCCTCAACAGTTAGTTATAAAAGGGGACACGATACTACTTGTGCTGGAATCCAGAACTGAAAAGGTGGAAGGGCCTGTGTACCTTGAAACACACCCAGTGTCCCCAAACAGACCCGTGGGAAGGACTCCAGTTCCCATATGGCTCAAGGAAACGATGTTTTAAAGGATAGCATCAGTAATTTGAGTACTGTTGCTAGAGGAGGATTCACAGTATAAGGAGTACAAATGGGAAATACTCATCACCCACAGTCCCTTAAAGAGCCATAGATACTGTCAAAGCCATCGTAAGCAGGTGAATGAAAACCTTGCAGCACACTAGGATTTGAAAGCCAATATTGCAGGATTCCAACCATTTATCAAGAGGCGTGTATGTTTGGAGTTTTTACACACAGGTGACAAAAAGACAAAGTCTTAAATGGCCAGTCCTTTCTAAAGTGAATTGGAGCTCATATCAGGCCAACACACTGTAAAATAAACTTTGCTGCAAACTTCCACGAAGATAGTCAAAGAAAATACAGAAAGCAGAAGGTAGACGTGGAGTACCATCAGGTAAGAAAAGCAGTCATGGCTCAAACAAAGAGGGTGGAAAACTTAGATGTTACCACAATAGGCTGTCCCAGGCTTAAAAAATCTTCTTAAATATTATGAAATCCAAAATGAGATCAAGTAGCGTACAGTTACCAAATTATACAATACATGCACAAGGTTATCAACATTGTGCATCATTATCCTGTAACAAAGAAAAAGGGTTACTTTCCAATTATGGGGCACCATTTTTACAAGAACTAGTCAGACTCTAACACAGAGTATCAAAAGCTTAATCATTGGAATGGTGGATTGCACCCTGGCACAACATTTCCAGGATGTACAAATACCAATACTGGCCTGGAAGACATTCAGGTGCGTGTGTGTGTGGACATGGGCACCTCCACAAGAATCTGTTTCAAGTTCAATTGCAACAGAGGGATCGTGCATCAACAAAAAGGCCCACAGCCCTCTTATAATGTTGAAGCTCTAGTGCTAGGTTTTTAATATTTAGTTAATGAGAAGAATTAATAGTTCCGCAACGTTATATAAAAATTGAAAAAGGAAGGGAGCTTTCTCAACTAATTAGGCATATACCTAGAAGTCATTTGATAACTCATACAGGATGTAAAAAAGAAAAATAAAAAAGGCACATTTTGGTATACACAATGGTGTGCCATTTGGAAATGAAGGCCCACTTAGACTGGGGTCGCAGGTCAAACTAAACAAGCGCCAAACTCCACATTCTTCACTCTTGCAAGACTGACCTTTCTTAGCCATAGATGGTTTTTAGAGGTTTTCAATGCACTACTACTTGAAGACCCTGGCAATTGCTCTCCCAGCTTTGCTTGAAGGACTGGAAGGAAATGCAAGAGTGTCAGGAAACAAATTATCGGCCAGAGAAGTTTAATGTGAAATCGTTTATGGAGTGTAGCAGTGCAGGGAACTACACATGGGAACACCAAGAATCCAGCGGTAACAATAGAACCCAGAGTTCACCAATACATGGAGGAGATGAGAACTGGAAGAATTTGAACCTTCATGTACAGATCCAAAGAAAAGTAATACTGTGTGGTCTCCCGTATTCAGTATGGCACAAGGATACTAGCCAGACGCAAGAGACCATGAACAAGATATTTTTTTAATGGTGAACATCTAGCATTGCACTGTGCCACTTATCCATTTCAGCAATCTCCACTTCGGCGGGTTGACTGAGCAAGAATAGAACATTGGTAATCTCAAAGTGATGGTTGAAAGCAACATGAAGCAATGTTGTGGAACAAGTCAATTTATTCAAGGCAAGAACTAAATGTGTGGTGATGTAAATAACCTGGATTGTGGAAAGTACAGTGGCACTCTTTGCACAGAAACAGAATGAAATGGTGAGCGGTTGATTCAAAGGACAGTGCTCACTCCTGTATGTAAACTATGTTGCACACTGGGTCCTCAAGCTTTCAGAAGTAGGCATCCTTTAAATTTCACTGATGCCAAGTAGTCACTCAAGGCAACCCTCCTGAATGTTCTCAGTGAGGAACTGAATTTTTTCTAAATGCACATCATAACTTGAAATGCAGGGTGCATTCACAGCAGTGACTAGTTTTGGTAAACGTGTGCACAAATGTTTGCAAACACCTAGCATGCTCCCCTTGATTCTCCACCCATGAGCTAGAGATGTTTCAGTGTTCTAGCCGCTTCAGTGGCAGAACAGAGAAAAAACAGAAATGAAACTTGGACCAAGGTACTAGGTTATCAATGCGATCCGATGGTGAATGTTGAACAGACTGCAGAAGCATGAGCAATTTAACGAGTCGCCATGCCCATCGTGGATTCCAGCAGAGGTCTTCCGATATTTGTCCACGGCAAGTTGATATGAATTGTGTACATCTTTTTAGGCCACTTCATGATAGCCATCCATTTTCGTTTCTACGCTTGTGCATACCGAGTGCACAAAAAAGTTGAAACAACCGAGGGCCAATGAGGGGCAACTATCCCAGTTTAGAAAACACAGTGTGGAAGGAAATCACCCTCATCAAAAGGCTGGTAACATTGTTGACTGTCGATGCAGTCAAGCATGGCGCACAGCCAACACTCTGGAGACAGGCCGCACTGCATCAGCAAGGTCTTGCAATGCTATTTAAATGCCCACCAGTCCAATAGACGGTCTGTGCCTTCTAACAGAAGGTGCTATGCCCCAGCCCATTACATCCCAGATATAGGATGTATTCACCTCATGCTGTGGTATTAACCTGCCAACATTCTCCACATGAAGGAGAACAGGCACTTACCTTTGCCCAGGGCAGCACACCAATGTGAAACAAGAAATCAGCATTGGAAATCCTATGCAAAACGTTAAGCAAAATGACCACTTTAGGATGCAACCTTGAAACTGAATGGGCATTCTAGAAGAGGTGCCGTAAAGTCAACAGTTGTTGGAGGGACGGTCCTGTTTTCCACTTTTGCTTAACACGCATCCTTTTGGTGGTTGCTGGTGCAGAATGTAAAGGCTATGCCCCCATGAATACACCACAGTATAAGTGGGGCACTTTACCCCTTGCCTTGAGCGTTTTATTAGATGAGGGTCAACCAAACAACTGCTATGTTCTTTGAGGAATCATAGGGGGGGGAAGGGTGGTCGACTGAGAAGAGGCTGCAAAGAAGGCAGGTTATCCAACTATTGAGCGGTCCTTAACTGTTTCATAAACAGTTACTAAAAACGTGCAAAAAGTTCAAATCATTTTATTTGTGCCTGATGGGCCACTGTGATGTCTGGCACACACGTGTTGTGTGAACCAGACCACAGCCTTTCCATTGCATACCCAGTCCTTGCTGGCAACCAAGACTCGCAAGAGCCTTAAAGTAGAACGTTGGGGCAAGAGGGGGAGGGAGGAGAACTCGCCTTGGTGCTTGGTCAGGCCATAGGAAACCGAAGTTTCCTATTGCCTAAATTAGACACAGACAAGTGAAAAATCTAATTAAAGAGAATCCAGGACCAAAAAAACAAATTTATAATAAAAAAAAACAACAGAAGCCATCCCAACCTTACACTTTATGGCTTAAGGGATATCATTTATAGGAGCCTTCAGGTGAAACTTAAGAGCAAAGTTAAAACTGCAAAGTCTGGACACATAGGGCGACAGTACCAAGGACAGAGCAAGTGCGTACCAAGCCTTGCAATTATTTTGCTATGGTTTATTTGAGATTGTCACCGAGATGAGGGATAGCTTTGTTCAAGAGGCAGCACAGGCGCAGAAACCTTCTTTAGTGGTCGTGCCATTTACACAAGAACAGGGTATATTAAACCCTTGATTACAATTGCTGTAATCAGATCCACGGTCTGCATATACATGACCTTTGAAAGCAGATGAGCCCACTAATCAAGCCCAGGGTACCTGATCATATTGAAGGAGCTTTGGTAGAACCTACTGACTCAGAAGTGAGCACCTACATTTAGGGCACTCCTTTGCAGGCCAATTTGCCTCCATTTGAGTAGACCTGGGCTTGAGCATAGTGTGGACAAACTAGAGGCATATGCACACTATAGGCACTGCTGCCCTTGCCCATCATGGTAAAGGCATGGTCTAAAGTGAGTAGTCCAGTACTGGAGGATTAATGGGGCTTGATAACTCCACCCACACCGTCAGAAGACTTACAAAATGTAGAGAAAACATGCACATAGTGTTTACCCATCACCAGAAGGAAACTTCAGGTAGGGCTTGTGGCACAGGAGGAAAACATAGCCCAGCTTACTGCAATCCAGGTTCCAGTCCATCCAGGTAAATGAAAAAACTGAGATTTTGGGCAAGTAATGAATACATCAGCAGTGTGGGAGGAGGGGAGGGGAAAGGGTGGGTAACATATGCGGAGAGGCACATACATCCAATGCTGGCAGCACCTTTTTGTTAAACAGTGTAAGAATCAGTTTGCAGCCCGCCAATATGGGGTGGTAGCCATCACACACTGGGGAAGTGTGGGATATAATGTTGAGCACACAATAAACACCTTTAAAAACAAAATCCATTCTCAAATTAAAAAAAGAATCAATTTGTACAAATACCAAATTCCAACGGTTTCTCACACATACACCGCAATCAGGGGACATCTGCTTACGCAGTGCACATTCTCTCAGATGGAATCAAGCCAGGCTGGCCTTTGCCAAAATTAATTACATACTTAAAGTCTGGCCACTCCTTCTCTCACAAAGCCCACACAATGTGCAGATGATAGGCGTTCCCAAAAAGTCTGCTTGTGAGCAAATGATATAGCCAAAGTTGGATTTTTTTTGTAGGACCTATATCACAGGAGATCCTTCCTAAACCATTTCTCCAATGAAGCAGAGAAACATTTATCTGCCGCACGGTCCATACCCTGTGTTCAGTCTCTCTCATTCTTGCTTTGCTGGGATGCTAGCACCTAGATCACAGATGGAAATCCTTCTGACGTAATGTGTCCTCAGGCTTGCACTAGTAGGAAACGGGCTGTGTCCAGTGTACCCGACGAGGAACTATGCAGCCTGAGGGACCCAAGAGCTAGGTACCACTCACAGATGACTTACTGCTACCTGCAACTCGTACCTGTACGCACCCTTTACACTGCCAAAGGGTTACTGTTCTCATTTATAAATTACGAAAATATGAAGAATTCAGAACCAAAGTGTTTGGTTCTCTTTTCCCCAGCCCTTGGGCTCCTCCCCTCAGGCTGGTGAACTGTGCTGGGGAGGCAGTCTTCACAACCGACAGAGGCAGAAGAGTGTGGGAATGAAGACCCCAAAGGCCACCAAAATGGGAAACATAAGGCTGCTGTTGTCCGAAGCATAGGGATTCGGGGTACGCGGGCCAGACTGCACTCGGTTTCTATTCACTTGCTTCTTTGAGCTAGAACCTTCCTCATATTCCTCCTCCTCTTCTTCCTCCTCCTTTTTTTCCAGGCCAGGGTGAGGCAGCAGCTTTGGTACATCTATAAAGAGAAGAAAAAACATGAAGGTAGACCGAACCACCAATCAGACAATCATTCATTAATGGCAAGCAGAAGGGTGGGTGGTGATGCAAATATGGGAGAGAAGGAAAAGCAAACATGCAATGGGACAGTGGCCATGGAAGGGAATTAGGGGCAGTAAAGGGCCCAAAACAGGGCAGGCTATGACAAACTGAACGACAGTAAAACATGGGCACAAAAAAGGGTGTATAGAAGTAAAAGGAGGGCAAGGAGTGAACTCCTCCGAAAAGTTGCAGATATGAACCGACAAAAGTGAGCGTCCCACAGATGGTCACTGAAGGGAAGTCTTAGGCTACACAAAATATTGGTCAGTGCAGCTTGTGGCTGCATACTCTTGAGCTTAGAGTGGTCTATAACTAGATCATAGTGTAGTAAAACATCTAGAAATCATAGATCGTAACTTTTATAGTAAGCCCAGGGGTCAAGTTGCAAACTACTAGCGAGGAATAAAGTCATTCTGTCTCTCAAATCTACACAGACAGTATGCCATGTCTTACTCGTTACGAGTTCATTCACTATCACCATCGATAAGCGGACATTCTGAGGCCTGGTTAGGCAGTGCTCAAAATGACTAAATGGCCTATTGCAATCAGCTGAAAGGATTTGTTTTACCCCCACACCAAAACAGTATAAGCACACAATACTCTAAGCAGATACTGCAGCCCCCACTTACCATCTTGGGTGCCTTTCATAATGAGTATGGCACATACTTTAGGATTATCGTAGTACCCCTACAGAGAGAGAGAGAGAGAGAGAGAGACAAACCAATATCATTACTAAATGTGCATAAGAGTCTAAATAGGTTTACCTTTAAAGTGAGGGTTACACAAGTGCTGTCATGTAGAAAGAATACAAATCACATCTGACTAAAGGAAACCAAAATCCTCCCACAGCCCAGCCACAAGCACACCTGCCATGCAGAGGCAGAGCAAGAAATCTCGCTAAAGCTGCAGAAGAGACACTTCTTGTTCAGAAAAAATATGCATTGAAGCAGAATGTCGAAAAATCTCTCTTTGGCTAGTGTATCTAGACACGAGCCTGTAAAAATACAAACTCAACTGGGGCCAATCAGGGTTGTGAAATTATGAATTCTAGGTTTCAAGATGGTGTGGCGCAGTGCAGGTTCTAAAATGGCCTACACTTCGCCCTTTTTACAGGCTTATGAAGCTCGGGCGAAGCCAAGGAAAACACTAGATGGCGAGCTCCAAAAACCGCCAAGATATACATTTAGTACAATAAAAAGTTACCAAATTACATTACGGAGTACAGGAAATCAAGATAAAACAAGTAAACAACTCACAAAGGGGGCTTCCAAAGCGGTTGGGAAACCTGATATCACTATCAGAAAGTCCCACAAATAAGCAGCTATTCCTGGAAGCAGACTTATGGAAAACGACCATCTCACACCAAAAATAAGTTTACACTAATTTTGTGTTCCAGCCAAGACAATTAACTGGACGATTATCTTTAGGCGACAAAGGCCCGACCTGGGGACTCAAGCAAAGAAAAAGCTTTGGGGCTAAAACACCATCCTTGTCACACCAACACATGCTTTGTCCATGTAGAACATTGGAGCTCCCTCCATTTTAGTTTGTGTACACAGCATTTCGATGTGCTTCACACCATGTATACATAAACGAGGACTTTGCGGATTTATATAGCAGTATCATGCAACACAAACCTTCACAAATTCTATTTGGAGTTTCCCAGTGAACGTGGACACCTCGCCCTGCACGCTGAGTTTACCCTTCCTCACGCTGACTGGGATGATCTCGTCATGGGCAGTGCTGTGTCCCACTCGGTCAAAAATGTCCAAATCTTTGACTACAACATGGCCGTTTAAACGAACATCAAAAACCTGCAGAGAAAAATAAACGTTTTTGAAGTAACCTTCTTACCTTGTACAAGAAAGTATTCCGTTCGGCATGCAAAGAGCAATATTGGCCTTTCCTGGCATGGATGCAGTGTCATCAGCTTGTATGGGGCAGTCTCCAGAACTACCAAAATACATTATTTTACTCATTCGCTCCTTTACTTTATACCAGTCTGCTTTGATGCTGCGCAGCACTCAAGCAATCAATGTTTTGGTCCCCTTCTTTCCTCACTCTCACCTTCAGCTGTTCCATGCAGCATAAGCGCTACACAATCAAACAAAACATGGCCGATGGACTGCCAATATCGGATATTTAAAAATAACAGTCAAAGTCAGTGAACGGGCTAACCTTCTGCTGAGACTGTGCAAAATAAACCTCAGCGAACTTCACCACCACAACGTAGTCCCCCTCGTCCTTGATGGGGACCTCGTAGCCAAACGTCTCTTCATTGTACCGTTCAGTCTGGTATAGGACCTGGTCTTCAGGACTGGACCGTAAAATCGGGAGCTTCAGCCCGTAGTCTGAGGCTGCAAAAAAAAAGCAGAGAATAAAAAGGTCACATTACGATCTCTGGGATGTCAAACTCGCTCAATACTTAACAGAACCCAGAGGGATCCGAGACGGACTGGCCATTTGCACCTCCAACTCAACACAGTGTTCAGGACCACCCTGATCATACTAAACTCGTGCACTAACACCCGCAACTGAAGACCGACTTAACATCACTGTGTATGAATTTGGTAAACGAGCAATGAAACTGCAACACAAAGCGCTTCCAACTAAGCCTAAAGTGCTTTTTTGATGTTGACAGTCAGCGGTATTCATATACATAAAAAGCGGATTCTGGAAACTGTCAGAAGGCAGTGCCCAATGCCAGAAGGGGAAAAAAAAAAAACTCGACAGCCTTCTACCACCTGGTCTGGTCATAGTGCAGTTTCAAAGGAAGCCACCATGTTTCTCTGTCATGGTCCTACATTCATCAATGAAGCACACCAAAAAGTAGGCCTGTAAGCCATTCTCAAAAAGGTTTGTTCCATTACTGAAAGTGGTGTAAATAAAATCAATAACTTATTCAATATGTGTAATCATAACCTTGCCCGAAATACTGTTTACTAAATGTCAGGGTTTCCACCATTGAAAAGCTTTCTGGATGCAGTGAGCAACTTGTGCCTTCTTCCACAGGCCCAATTATACGCGTACACGAAATGGTGGAATCAGTACATTGGTAACTCAAGCGGAGATTTCACGCTTCCAAGATAGTCAATACAAATCCTACATTTTTTAAAACAAGTAACTGCCAAGTCTTCACTCGGGGTACTGGCTACAAGCCATAGAAGGGGAGGCGTTCAGGGAAGTGTCACAACAAATGATGTTTGCTAGAAAGACATTTCCCTTATGCACTTCTTCTGCAGTCGATACTCGTGCTTTCTTTCAGAGCCCACCAGAATGTGACTAAGTGCATCCGCAACTCATTTGTCGCAATTGTGCCCTAGGGTGCGGTTTGGACTGACTGCATTTACCATATACCCTTGCCTGGTCACGCCGAACCAAAGTTCTCAACAGCGCTTGGGGAAGAGTACATTTTGCAAAATGCAACCTGTGTAAAACTATTATTGTAAATGAAAGTACGTACTTTACAAAATGTAGGAGTTGGGCAAAGGGGCACCATCACACACTTTCCAGCAAAAAAACATACCAAAATTCTGAAAGCTCTGCACATCCGTGTGAACAAAGATCGAAATTGCTGGGAGTCGTTTAGCTCCTCTTGACACCAACAACTACCAGGAGCTATGTTTGACTTCCCGGGCCATTTGTGACATTTAATGTCTCTAAAAAGGAGCCTTAGGACACATATCAGATAAAGTTATAATTTGCATCTCACGAGTTGTATTTGCAACACCGAGTGGTGTTTGAAACCCAAGAGCTGCTTTAGTCTTTGGTTCATCAAATCATTCTTGAGGTTAGGAAATGTGTGATTTATGCAAACCGGGTTAAAAATCGCTGGGAGCCATTAAGCTCCTGCTTCTACCTTAGAAGAGCCGGGTTAATTTAAAACCAATAGCTGCCAAGAGCTACTTTTAGCTCCCGAGGCCCACTGGTGCCTGACAAACATGCATACATGACATTAACTGAGTGTTTGAATGTAAAAGAATTTGGACACATTTTAACATAATGTATCAAATAATGGCCACACGTTTAAAACGTGCTACTCGTGGGTGCACTGTGTATTTCATGGTTCCCAGCCAGTAGCCCCTGCCTACTGGGTGATGCCCAACACCTAGCTGCTGGTTTTAGCTCCTTCTGATAAAAATAACGACCTTTCTCTTGTGCAGAAGGGGTAAAAGAAGTGAATAGCAAAGCATTCTGCCTGAGCATGCGGCTCTCAAAGCAGGTTGTTGGGCGGGAAACGCAAACACTGGTTGTTGTATTCTGGTGTGTGAGCTGGATGCGAGTGTTGCCCTTATGAAGTTGTTGTGTCGCGTGAAGGTGCATTCCTAACCGGAATGTTATTGTATGTATGTGCGGGTGGGGTATTCTAATTAATGACAGTTGGGGAATGAATGGTGGACCAGGCGGACGCCCCGGTGTTGTACAACGGACCTTGAAACTTGATAAGCCTATTGCAAAATACTCACGTTCTCTTTGGTGGTACGGCTACTACGGATCCATTCCATCAGACAACCAGTAATCAAGGAAAATTATGGTTGCTGGAAGTAATGTAGGTGGGGAAAAAATGTGCACTGCTTATCCTACATCTTGCTCTGCGAGACCCATGCGCTTCTTCAACATACTCGGATTGTACTATAAACTTTCTGCACCTCTTTCACCCAAGGTAGCCAGAAAAACTTCCACGCTTGACCCCCTCCCCCCCCCCCATCTGCTTACTGGAATGGCTAGCTTCGAAATTGCAAAATCAGTATTCATTTACTAAAGTGCAGAGTGAATACATTTCCTGGGAGATATTAGATTTATGAAAACAAAGACTGATATGACCTGCAGCCTCTCCCATTGGGAAATTAACTGCACCAGTTCTTGAAACGCAGTAATCGTCGAATCAACCAGCCAGAGACCTATTTGACAACCAGCCGTTAGGGGCCCCTAGTACTTGCTCATGGGCTGCATTTCTCTTGGTAGCTGCGATTACGGGTGGGGGGGGGGGCACGACCACATTTTTCACAAAAACGACATGCGTTACACCCCAGCCGTAAATAACTCACCAACATTGCCAACAAACTGTTGCAAAACACCTAGGTCGAAGAGATCCTGCGCAACAGTAAGGCACATGTACTGCCATTTGGACACATGTTTTGGCAATGTCCATTGTGGTGCGAATTGGAAATGTAAATCAATTTAAGCAAACTAGTGTTGTGAAATCTCCAATTTGTCATTCAAGTAGGGCTCAGCACTCAAACACAGACCTGCTGTGGAGCCATTGGTTTGTCCAGGTGGAGCATTATTATACATTGGTACAGTAAAGCAGTTTCTCTTTGGTATATACAGCAGTACATGAGACTGGACAGGTAATTACATTACATACAAAGGAGCAGACCCACCGGCCATCCTATCATACCAGCTCAGGCCCCCAACTGACACTCATGGAAGATTCACTCACAGAACCACACAACATTCTCCTGAGCTGCTCATCATTCAAGCAACAACATCTCCCTTCCATACCGAGACACAACCACAACACCTAGCCATATGGAAGTGTGATGTTAATCCTTTAAAAGCCAAGTGAGGAGAGTTGCATGAAAGTATGAATTTACAGCGAGTGGTGGTCAACCAAAGTTAGTCTACATCGACTAGAAAGAAAAACATTTTTTAAGTATATAAAAAGGGACAATGAACAGAAAGAAATAAACACCGCACGGGGACTTTATGTTCCAATATGCCTCAAAAAAGGTAGATGGTGATTAAAAAATGTTTTAAACAAGTTACCAAATGAACGCCAAGTGGGAGCATTTTGTATTTATTTGAAAAACAGGGGTGTCCATTTCAATCGAGGCAGGGGCATTCCTGCAAAGGGTGTCCGTAGAATAGCACAAAGACGAGAACAACCGGTGAATGAGTTTATGGAGGGTAAAAAAAGTGAGACCTGTACCAGGGACAACACAAACAGTGGAAAAAAATATATACACATATAGAAAGGGGTTGTGCATGAAGAGCCAACCAGCAGGTTGTCAGTAGGCAGAAGTGGGTGAGGGTCTGGCTAGGTTGTATAGAGTGTGGGTAGCAAAGTTGAGGACTTTCTCTAGAGGGAGAAAGGAGTAGAGAAGAAGACCAAGGAGTAGGCTTGTGAAGTAGTCTGAGGTCACCATCAAAGATGACCCCAAGATTGCGAGTTTCGTGCAAGGGAGCAATAAGTTCAGGCGTGGAGGAGATAGCAATGGCATTGGAAGCAGAGAGAAAGAGGACTTTGTTTTTTAAAGAATTTAGCATGAGGCAGCAAAGAGCCAATCAGTGACCAATTACAGTGAAAGTTCGCAATCCTTCGAGATGGTTCGAGGTGAAGGAGGGAAGGAACACATATTTGAGTGCCATCAGAAATTAGGTGATTGTGGAAGCCAAAAGATGAGACAAGCCTTCCTATGGCAGAGGTATAGAGGTGAAGAGCAGGGATTTGAGGACGGATATCTTAGGGGACACGGACAGGGAGAAGGGTTGTGTCAGATGTTTGAGAGTTCCATGATATTTTAAATGATTGTCCTTCTACGTAGGAGGTGTTCTCTGAAAGATCAGATTTGCAAAATCCGATGTACTGAACAGTGAGGAGAGGTATACTATGTTGAAAGCAGAAGAGAAGTCCGAAGGGAGGCGTATAGAAGAGAGTTTGGAGTGGTGAGCATCAGAGAGAAAGTTGAAGACCAGCATGAGTGCAGTCTCGTAACGTACAGGTTTTGCTTATTTGCTCTAATTCAACCCTATAATTGAAAATCATAAGTGAGGATTTCATGTAACAATTATTATTTATTTAATTTTTTTTTTTTTTTTTTTATTGTGTTCATCCCATGTCTTACAGACATGGTCCTGGTGTCATTTCGTTCCATATTTGGCCCACTTTGAGGTATGCTGTCCAAATCTGCAATCCGTAGAGCGTTTGAGGTTTATTCACTGATGGTGTATAAATGACATGAGTTGGTGGCATTCCGTTCCACATGCATCCAACTTTGATGGTATACTGTCCATATCTACAATTCCTAAGGCATTTGAAGTTTATTAACGGATGAAGTTGTGTGCTGAACTTATGTAAGTGATGGTACCATAACGCTTTGAATTGGGGGTCATTGTATGCCCTAAATATATGGGTCTGCTGTCATGCCGTTTCATATTTCTCCAACTTTGCTGGCATACTGTTGAACTTTCCAAATACCCAAGAAGGGGTGTGAAAGAAGCAAGCCCTTGGTGTAGTATCCCTACAAGCGACCAAGCCGCCGAGTTAAACGCACAGCAGCCGCCAGGGAAGCGAGCAAGCGAGGTTTGGGGGGCGGGAAAAAGGCACCCGGGAGCTGCCCCCTAATTATATATATTTTTTTTAAAGTGATTACTTAGAAGACAGAGGTGACAACTTCAGATATTGTTCTCACACAGCAAATATTAAGAGTACGCCCATTACTGTTGAGTTACGTCAAAGTGGACCCATAACTTGGCCCATTATTTAGTATGAATTAAAAGATGAAGCGCCAGGACCTACATAATTCAGATCAAACTACTTCTGCAAAAAAGTGAGACTCATGCAATACAAAGCTGACCAACTCCAATATCAGTGACAGTTTGCCCATAATGTGCGAGGGGGCGCCGACATGTCATACTCTTGCCCACTGTGGGGGAGCCAACGAGCAGCCCAGTGTCAAGAATGAATACTCCCACAGCTGCTTCCGGCAGCTAAGTGAGCTCCTGGGCTGGGTTAAGCTGTCAACGGGAAACATGGTTTCCCTTTGCAAGTGTTTGTTCCCCAACATGCATGTCCAATAGACAAGGCTGGTGGACCTCCGCTTCCCCAGCCTTGCACGGCCCACTAGGGAATTGCATGTCTGAACGCTAGTGCTCCCGCACCTCCACACACACACTAAAACAGTTCAGGTGCTCTGGCTCCTGCGCCCATGTGCACAAAGCGCTCTGCTTCCTGGTTCCATTGACGCAGGAGCTGTTGTGCTTCCTCGGGGGGGGGGGTCAGTGCGCCGCGAGGAGCAGAGTCCAGATTGGGACTGAAGTTGAGAAATGCGGTGTGAATGATAAGAGTGAATATTGCTTGATGTATGTGGTGTACGCGTGTGTTTGTGCATATGAAGGTAAAATCAAAGATGCCCAGTAAAATACAATGCCATGGTGGCAGCATTTTTTACTCGGCATCTTTGATAAAGCAGGCATGATAAGTGGCTAGACTGGCATTTTGGGCATGTTTTCATATTGCTCTAGGCATTTTTAATGGCAAAGCCAAGTGGAGTATGTTCTTACGGCAGGGATACTGCCTTATATTGACAAAACCAACATGGACAGGTTTTATATAGTACCATTACTGGCATTATGGGCACAGCAAAGAGGAGTATGCTCTTATGTATGAATACTAGCATATATTGATGCAGCCAGCATGGACGTGTTTTTTGTACTGGTATATATTGTGGGCAAAGGCATTGTGGAAATGCTCCTCTGCACTGTTGGCGCCTTGAATCTATTTTTTTTTTAGTTACCTTACAAAACCAACTGCAAACAGTCTGGCGTTTTACTCAATTTTACAATAAGAGTGAACGTAAAATGCACCATGTTAACCTATTGCTCAAAAATTGTTCTCAAGGAGGTGGGGAGGCTAGGCTCGGTCACACTGGCTTATTTGTGGGAAATATTTACACCTCAATAATAAAACAAATCCACCCTCCACCAGTCCCAACCGAAAACCCCTAAAAATACATTAAGAGGTGCACCACAGTAGAGAAAATTGCTCGCTTTTTGTGGATGCAATTTAGGCAATCATCATATATTGTTCAAGCCAGCCCTATTTTTTCTCTTAAAAAAAAAAAAGGCACCATTAGGTATTCATTTTAGATCAACTTCTGTGAGATACATCTGTCAAATACATATCCTATGGCAAGCAGTGCTCAGACATATGCAACTGTTGCCTTCAGCCTACCTTCTCACCTATCAGCATCTGCCAACCGCTCCTTTGCAACCGGGACTTTTCCCGCATGCGTCCTCCACTCAAACTACATATCACTTACCCTCGAGAAATTAGCCCCCTCATTAACTCTCCCCTGACAACCTGGACCAGTCTTCAAATCCTTAAGCAACTTATCCCAAATCCTGAACCGCCTTCAATGCGATTGAGCAACTGAACCTCAACAAGCGCCCACTCCACAACAACACATCCCATCCTCAGCAACCCACTGTACGAATATTAAATGCCACACTCTTAACCCCACCCAAGTAAATGAAATCTTCTGCATACCCAATCCTCTTCAGTCAGCATACAACACACACCCCTCAGCAATGACCCACTCCTTCAACTGTCTCAAGCAACATGCAACACCCTTTTCACAACCATTCCCTCTTATGAAACTGGTATCGGATAACCACTCGCTCAATTTAACAAGTTCTTTATAGTCTCTTTACCCTTAGCATAAGGCCCCCAATTGCACCTCAATCCCCTCTGCGTTTCGTCCACCACTGCGATTCTGCAGTTTTCACCTTCAATGTACCCCTGGGAGACCAATGTCACCTAGGCACCACTTCGGTTTGTAAAAGACTTCAGGGTTAAAGGATAGTTCCGGGACTTTTTTTTTTATTGTCCCTACGGTTCGGCCATGTGTTTTTAAGCATAACTCGGTAGATCGTAGAAAACTTTCCTATGGACCTTACCCGACTTTTCGTCCATTATCGCACTCGAAATCAGCCGCCATTTTCTGATAATCCTATCATTTCCCCCCCATCGCCCTGGCTCACCTGCTTTTGCGGCACTAAATCAAATCCCCCGCCCCTGAGCCTGACATCAGCAGACGCGTACCGCCCATTTCCCAACGCCAAAGCACGTTTCGTGTCAACAATCGCTGCGCTTCAGCTAATGAAGTATCGCCATGGAAATGGCAGGACGCCTCTTTCCTCAATAAGTATAAACACACCGTTTCACAATACACAGCAGCAGATTTTCGATTCCATTACTCTCTCTGTTTTACTTTGAGTATTCTGTGACTCATTTCTGTGCTCTGGTCAGCTACCTTTGCCGCTTCTAGGCCTTGTGAACACCTGTACCATCTCTGTAAATTATTTTACTTTCTTTACCACACAATGGCTACAATAATGCCGTATATGTACGAGCCCGAGCACACCGAGGAAGAACTACTGGAAAGGCAAGCACGCGAAAACGATGGGGATTCGGACGGCAGTTGGGAGGACCAGTCAACGGATGAAGAGCCTGGACCATGTCGCATGGACGGCGTCTCCACCTGGTGCACGTGCAATCGGTGCGAGCTAATGCCAACTGAGGAGAACTGCTGCTGCCGTGAAAATTCCGGGTGCTTGGCCTACATTTCGGAAGGCGAGCCAAGTCCGCAATGCATAACCGAGCTGCCAGAGTTCAGGGAAGCCTGCCTCTCACGGACCGTGTTGAGGATGATGATGGTGCTTATGCACGAACTTCGCGGCACTGTTGGTCCGCGTAATCCGAGTAACGAGTAAGTATACTCTGGTTGTGATGTCAGTGATGCCACTACTATTTCATGGTCGTCTCCCACATATAAAATTACATCTACATATCATTCGAATGCATGTAAATTGGTTCCATATTGTGCATTTTCTAGATAGAATTTTTTTCAAAGCAGAATGACATTTTTTACCTGAATCGACAGTGATAAGAAAGTTTTGTCATTTTAATACAGTTTGCATCTTTCTTTTTCACAGGTGGTACAGGCTGGTGGCCTATCGTTGCTTCACTTGGTGGCTTCACGGGAGGCTCGGACACCGCGTTCGGAGAGTAATACCTGCCTGTGCGGTACTTGCCATTAGACAACATTTCCCCAGCGACAGTGGACAATACCGCGGATTTTCCCTGGATGTGCTGCAACCGGAACTTTACAATGTGTAATGTTTATTATTTATGTTCAATTGAAATTAAGATCTAAAATAAAACCCAACATATATTTTAACAATGGTTGTTTTGATTTTTTAAATGAATCTAGTGTGTCTCCATTGAATAGTCTTCCTGTGCCTTGTCTTGTCACACCACATGTCTCCGGCCAGCATCCTCCCTCACGCTGGCCGCCCACCTTCAATCCACATAACCGTTGAACCCATATGCAGCAGACATACATATGTTACTTTGCGGGTTGGCATCAAGCCTAGGCATCCAGGGTCTCCAGGGTGAACTGCACCCATATATTCTCCTGGGACGGTGAGGTATTTATAAACTCAACCCCCTGCCTTCCATGTACTAGATCCTGCAGCCTGCCTCTTACATGCAGTTAGATGGCCTCTCCTTGGTGAGGCCCTGCGGCAAACGAGTCTTGTCTGCACGACCACCGCCCCAATCCACCCCCCGCCCTATCAAAGGCAGTTCGCACCGGGGTACTTGTGCTGGCAAGTGGAGCTGTCAGGGAGCGATAAAGGCCAAGAGGTGCCAAAGACCATGTACACTTCAAAGTGGTCTATAGAGCATGGGTTGTTGTTCCCATGTCTACCTCCAGACCCCGTGTCTCCTGCCAAGCATCCCCCTCACGCTGGACGCCCCCCTGCAATCCACATAAGTGTGTCTCCATTCACGAGTCTTCCTGTGTCTTGTCTGCACGACCACCGCCCCAATCCACCCCCCGCCCTATCAAAGGCAGTTCGCACCGGGGTACTTGTGCTGGCAAGTGGAGCTGTCAGGGAGCAATAAAGGCCAAGAGGTGCCAAAGACCATGTACACTTCAAAGTGGTCTATAGAGCATGGGTTGTTGTTCCCATGTCTACCTCCAGACCCCGTGTCTCCTGCCAAGCATCCCCCCTCATGCTGGACGCCCCCCTGCAATCCACATAAGTGTGTCTCCATTCACGAGTCTTCCTGTGTCTTGTCTGCACGACCACCGCCCCAATCCACCCCCCGCCCTATCAAAGGCAGTTCGCACCGGGGTACTTGTGCTGGCAAGTGGAGCTGTCAGGGAGCAATAAAGGCCAAGAGGTGCCAAAGACCATGTACACTTCAAAGTGGTCTATAGAGCATGGGTTGTTGTTCCCATGTCTACCTCCAGACCCCGTGTCTCCTGCCAAGCATCCCCCTCACGCTGGACGGCCCCCTGCAAACCGCATAATGCCACGACATATACACGTCATTCATTCACAAACACACCCCTGTTTCGAATTCTTTATAACCCACTTCATATTTCTAATGAGAACTTCTTTGCGCTTTGCTAGTCAACCCGTGAAGGTGCTGGTTATCTGCTCTTCGTCTCTGTGAACTTCCGTGACCACTTCGAGGAAACTCGTCAGTTTGCAACCTGTGAACTGCTCCCTGTTCTACGACAAGAAACTACTCTGATCCCGGAATCTAACTGTTTGTTCGTCAAGGTAAGGCCATGTACCATAATCATTTTGCGTCCAATTTCTTTTCGTTCAAGACAGTACATGCAAGGAACTAGTCACATGTTCTGAGTTTAGTCAAATTATTTTTCTATTTTTTTAAAGTTATTCAAATACTTATCCGCATGTGAATAACGTGTATAGTTCCAAGAATGAAAATGATCCTTGCATTGAACCTTTTATGTGTCATTTAATTTTTTAACACATTGGTATTCATAGAGAATTGTTGATCTTTACTTTTCAGAACTTTCCACAATGCCTGCCTGTTCCATTGGCGGTTGCCCTTCGAAGACCCATAATAAATCTGAAGGTACTATAATGCATGTTTTCCCTAAGACAATAGATCAGATAAGAGAATGGGTCCGATATTGCGGATATCCACCGTCTGAGCTTGAAAGTAGAGTCCTAGAAGTCTTTGCGGACAAGAGGGGTGATCGATACCGCATCTGCAGCAGGCACTTTAGCTCAGACATGTACTCCACATCATTGCTAATAAAGAAGAACACACCGCGAGCGAGGCGAAAATTGCTCTCAACCGCTATTCCCACTCTATTCGTCCACATCCCTCCACTGGTGAGTCAAGTTTACGTATTTATCTCTCGGCCTTGCGGTAGTGTGTAGCATTAGCTAACAATAATTTCCCCATTTATGTATCCACTCAATATGAAGGCGGAAGATTCTCCATCCGTGTCGTTATTGCAGTCATCAGCCACTTTAAGCGCCTATCGGGTAATCTTACTTGGCTATTCTGCCACTGACTTGTTTTAGGCATGTAAATCAATAGTTTTAATTTATCGTGTAATTATTTTACCTAATGGTACACCCTTGTACTCGTCCTCTAGTATTTGTTTTCAGTTATAATTATTGTTATCCAAAATAATGCAAGTACTGTCTTTCAGGGAGATGCTGAGGAGTCCAACGCATTGATGACAACCGTTGATGTCACTCAGATGCTCGAGGTACGTTTCCGGACAGTTCCATCAATGGAGATCATCAGATCTTGCATTCTTGTAGCGTGATTGTTACACACAATGTTTCTTTCGTTTTTAGCCATTGATATGTCCTTCTGTCGTCGCCCTCCTATATGTGTCTTCTTTTTTCAATATTGTGTTCATTACTAATGAAAGTCCTATGTTTCAGGGAGTCGATGGAGCATTAGTCCAAGAAGAAGGGGGAGCATGCAGTTACGGGTCGGCGCAACAGCTTGCAGAAGTGTGCACCGCAGTTACATCATCCCTTGATGTTCTTATGCATTTCGAGGTATGGATACTGACAGTTCGATCAAGCGAAATCATATGACGTGATTACATCCGCTATACTTCCTTCTTTATTAACGCAAGTACTATGTTTCAGGGAGATGACGGAGCTTCTTCTACAAGAACATCACCCCTAGTAGGTGATGCAGATTTCTGGGTGGTGACACTTCCAACGATCGAGCAAATCGAATCATATTTAGATATCCATTATTTATTATAGACAACTGATCATTTGTGCAGGTCTATTTAGATGAGCCGTTGACGCCTGCACAAAGTGTATGTTCTTTTTAACAAAATAGAAAACCATACTAATGCAATTACTGTGTTTCAGAGAGTTACTGAAGCATCATCTTCAATAATATCATCAATGGAAGTCTATGAGGAGCCCGAGGTATGGATCTTGACAGTTCCATCTAACTAGATCAACAATGCGTGAATAATTGTCGTTTGAATGTTCTACACAAAGCGTTCATTCGTGTTTTGCTATTGAGATGTACGTGGGTATTGGTCCCCAAGTACATTTTGTGTTTTCAATATTATTATACATACTAATGAAAGTTCTATGTTTCAGGGAGTCGATGGAGCGTCAGTGCGTGATGGATGTGCTTATCATGAAAATATAGTCGTTGCAGCGCAAGAGGAAGTGGAGACATGCACACACGAGTCGGAGCAACAGCGTCCCGATGTTGAAGTTCGAGGCAAGAAAGTTTCAAAGAAAAGAAAGCAAAAGAAGGTTAGTGTCCTGGTCACTATATTATGTTGTTTTTCACTGTTAATAGTTCAATACTGTAAGTTGTGTTTAAACTGAACATCCCTTTTCCAATCTGTCCTCTAGTTGCGAGTGGGTGTACGAACTAGATCTACACAGACAGTGAAGCGAACGAGAGATGTTGCTTGTCAAACCTTTTGGCAGGGACTTGAGATGCATCGTGCCAATGGGAAGAATATGAAGTGATTGACAACGGAGCTATACCACATCCAGCCATCGATAGTGAATGTCCTCCTGGTAGTTCGGATGCAGTCGGAGATCAATTCACAGAATCCACACCCGCAAAAACTAAGACTGCGAGAAAGTTGAAGAAATTGTTTTATTCACCCATCGCCGGAGAAGGAACAGATGTTGCAATGGAAGAGAATGAAGTGGACGACAATGAAACACCATCAATATCACTGAACATAGCGGAAGACGATATCAGAGATTCTACCTTTCATGTGAGTGACATGTCCTCAACGTTACAGGCCGAACCAGCTGGGATGCAGAGTGACAGTATAAGGAAAGAGGCCAAATTCATTGTATTCGATAGTTGTTTGATTGATATTATTATTCGGATGAAATGTGGGCATTCGGTTGGTGGGGAAGTATGTGGGGAGCCATTGATTAATGTGACTCGTGCAATTCGAGGCACTAACCTTAAAATACATGCCACCTGTACAAAATATCATCCTTTCTCATGGTCTGCACAACCCATGCTGGGGCAACTGCCAGCAGGCAATCTACTTTGTGCAGCGGCTGCACTTTTTAGTGGTTCAAGTTTTAAAAAGTTAGAGTCTTTCTTTCAGTTTGTGGGAATCCATTTCATTGCGAAAACTCAGTTCTACAAATACCAAACCGATTATCTATTTCCAGCCATTAGCGAAGCTTGGAGAATGGAAAAAATGTCTATTGATAGTACATTCGCGGGCAAACGGTTCAGGCTAGCCGGTGATGGACAGTGCGACAGCCCAGGATTTTCAGCCAAGTACTGCACCTACCACTTTCAGGACATGGAAAGTAAGAAAATTGTGAGTTCGGTGGTCCTGCAGGTGTCACAAAGTACATCCTCAGTGGCCATGGAGAAAGTTGGCTTTGTAGCATCATTGCAAGAACTACAATCGCGGGGAATGGTGATCGACCTGATAGCCACGGACAGACACGTTTCAATTGCCAAGACAATGAGAGAAGAGTACAAAAATATAAAATCACCAATTTGACTTTTGGCATCTTGCAAAAACAATCAATAAAAAAATGTCGGCTGCAGGTAAAAAAAAAGATATGCAAGGTATTTCACAGTGGTCCAAGTCAATCAGCAACCATCTTTGGTGGAGCTCAAAAACATGTGGCGGGTCGTTGGAAATTCTACTGGAAAAATGGCGGTCAGTAATGCTACACTGTATCAACGTTCACCACTGGACCACAAACCAACATTTCCACAATTGTGAACATGGCCATTTGTCCACAGAGGAGGCACGGAAGAAGAAGTGGTTGATTCCTTCATCACCCACTCACAAAGCCATTGAAAAGATTGTATTTGATAAAACTATAACAAGAGATTTGAGGGGACTCACGGAATTCTGCCACACAGGAGATTTGGAGGTGTTCCACAATATGTGCCTAAAGTACAGGCCAAAACGATTGCATTTTGGCATGGAGGGCATGATAAATCGGACTCTTCTAGCGGTCTTGGCACATAACCATAATGTTGGCCGTCAACAAAGTAGGACGACCGGAACTTTAGGGACGCTTCGCTACAATAAGGCCTTCACTAAAAGAAGTAAACAATGGGTGATCAAACCAGTGTTTGAGGATATGCAATATGAGTTTATTGAGAGACTTATTGTTGATGTCCTAGATAGGCACATACATGGAGTTGTGAACGAACCTGTGCAGGGGACAACTGCATTGCCACCCAACATTGCCTCTGTTCCATGTCCACCTAAAGCAGAGCTCATTGAGAAATACACATCACGGTTTAAATGATTGTCATTTGATTGTCTGTTCTCTCGAATCTCCTCATGTCGCAGGCCCATTGAATATGTGCATCTATGTAATGTGTAAATAAAAGTGATTGCTCAGTGTACATGCAATGTGTCTCTCCACCCTTGCCCCTCCCTTCACCGTGCAGTAGTGCGAACCACCCGGGTGTCACCTGTGACTTTGCTCTCGAGTCTCCTCATGTCGCAGGCCCATTGAATATGTGTAGCTATGTATTGTGTAAATAAAAGTGATTGCTCAGTGTACATGCAATGTGTCTATCCAACCTTGTTCATTTGCGCATTAAATTAAACCAAACAGTAATATAAGTCATTTTTCAAAAAATATAGAATGTATCCGTATTTATGGTTCTATGGGGCTGCAAAGCATGCAGACAAAATGCAAAGATGGAGTGTAAATTTCAAGTCCTGTGAGATGGCCTTACACTGAATGTAGCTAACTAGGAATGTGTGCTCGTTCAAAGTGAAGGTCAGCTGCTTTGATTTTTTGCTCGGGTGCCGGAATGGCCCACGACTCAGTATAAGGTTCTATTGTTATTTGACCTTGACAGGCCGGGACCATCCCGAAAGACTTCTTTTTGGGGGTGTGGTGCAATAACGTAAGAAACTATAATGAATAAAATTTCAGAAACGAAAGCCATTTAATGTTCGTTCATTAGAAGAAATAACGTCGCCATAGAAGGAGTGGTATTTCGGGGCTGCCCTACGCACAGACACAATGGAAAATGCAAATATAATGTAAGTAACTCTTTAGATGAGTTTATACCGCAATTTAATTACTATACAGTAGCTTTAAAGACGGGTTTAGTTGTACTTGTTCGTTCTATGTGGCATATTGTTTTGTACCGCGCACTATCTTGAGGAGAACCATCTCCTTTTACGGAAGCACCTCAAAACCTTCCTCTTTGCTTCTGCTTTCTCTCTCCCCTGCTACAACTGGTCCACTGTCTGCGACCTCGGTCCTGGGCCCTTCCACTCTCCACCTGCACTGCCTCCCTGTCAACCCCTGCACTGGGGGACTGTCTCAGTATCCTACAGCCCCCCCTTGACGTATAATACCCAGTTGCACTGTCCTAGCTATGAAATAATTTCCCGACCTAATATATAAAATGAATAATTTTAATAAAGATCTGATGGTGAGACTAATTTCATTTTTTATGTTTTTCAAACAGGTACATCATTCATTATTGTATGTGTCACGAGTACCAGACACCGGCGGATGGCTTTTTTAACCGCCAGTTGCTTCTCCGCGTGAACAACGTTACCACCTTGACCATTTTATGGGACGATCGCCAAGTACAAGTATGCCCTTACGAGGTACTAACGGCTAGATGCAACATACAGACCGTTGTGGTGGCCTAGTGCCTCGTTGTTGGAACAGCCATGCGATTATCAGTGTGACCGAAGAGCTTATTTTATCGTAAACCAACACCGTGTGTACTGCACACGAACATCGCTTGCCTCAAGACGAACTATTTTGGATCGAGAGCAAAGAAAAATGCAAATCGCTGAATATTCTCTAAACATTTGATGTCCAATAAATGTACTTTGCCAAATGTACAATCTTGCCGTTTGCTTTTAAACCACAGTTTCATATTCCGAATTGTGGCGCTGTATTGTGAGATGATCTAAGACCCTGTGTACAGCAAAGGAACATCGCGTGCCTCAAAACGAACTTTTTGGAACGTGAGCAAATAAAAATGAAAATCGCTGAATATTCTCAAAACATTTGATGTCAAATAAATGTACTTTACCAAATTTACAATCTTGCGGTTTGATTTAAAAGTACAGTTTCATATTCCGAATTGTGGCGCGCGGTGTTGTGAGCTAATCTGTGTTGATTTCCGGGTTCTGTGTGGAGTCGCGTAGAAGACGCCTGGGCGCGTTTGCCTACGCAGCACAGTCACGTCACGGATAGAGGCGGGGAATATGAATGTTTTGATAAAGTCTGTTTCAGGGGCGGGGGATTTGATTTAGTGCCGCAAAAGCAGGTGAGCCAGGGCGATGGGGGGAAATGATAGGATTATCAGAAAATGGCGGCTGATTTCGAGTGCGATAATGGACGAAAAATCGGGTAAAGTCCATAGGAAAGTTTTCTACGATCTACCGAGTTATGCTTAAAAACACATGGCCGAACCGTAGGGACAATAAAAAAAAGTCCCGGAACTATCCTTTAACCCCAAGTCATGAAGAGTAGGCACAGGTTCACTTTGCCACCCAACAAAGAAAAAGGACATTGCCACTCTTGTTCAGAGGAGAATTGGTTAGCATTTTGTGGCAGGACTAGGCTGCCAGTTCGCCTCTGGTAAGAGAAAGCTAAAATAAGAACGTATATCACCCTAATATGCACATTCAAACAGAACATGATATTTAAAACGTATTCAGCCTTCGTACAAAGGCATTTTAACCACTTTTCAAATCAAGGGCTCTCAGTTGCAAGGCGATGGGATCATGCAGCCAATGCGTTGTTCCTCCAAATAAAGTTAAGCTGGACAAACTCCAAGAACGCCCTGGATTTCTATAATAAAAGCACAAGAGTGGAATGCAGATGAAATTGCCTCTCTGGCCAGTATCTTCAACAAGCTGAAACGGCTCTCCCCATCAGCAGCTGGTAACCAGGTGCTGCTAGCGAGTCTGGCTCAGCGGCTGACACCTGTCAGGGTTCAGATCGTGCCCACTGCCTATACACCCCCTACGAGCCGCTACCCACTCCCCGCTGCTGTTATAGCCAAGCACCGCTCCATGCAACTCCTAACCTCCACCTCGCTGTCTCTGCGCTCGCCACGTCTCCCTCGCCCACCAGGCACCATAGCACTTGCCCCTCCCCCTCCCAGGCAGCAACTGCCTCACCTCTTCCCACTCTCCCCTCCAGCGGGTCCTTCTTGTAGTGGATTCCGTGCACGTCCACGTGCGCTTCCCCACCGGCGTTAATAGCCCAGATCACCTTCTCTGCAAACCCGGAACCGAGGGCTCCTGAAACGGCCCCAATAAGCAGGAGGAGGCCAAGGAAGGGGGCTTCGAGAGGCGCCATGACCAGGGATCTGCGTCTCTTAATGGTCCCGTGCAGGCACCATGCCGCACTCTGGCCTCTACACCTCCCGGCTCATTCACTCTCCAGAACCCTCACCGACCGAGGCACAGCCTAACCAGGCGTGCGCCACGGCCGGCCAATGGAACCATGCCCCGGACACCATCTTATGAATAATTGACGACTTTCTTGTGATGAGGCGGAGTCATAGATCCATTCGGGCCATTGAAGATTCGACACTGGTACAGCGGGCGTGGCTCACAACCAGGCTTGGTTGAGGCGCCGCGTGTACTGGTGGAACAGGTCGGTTCGGGTTGCGGTGGCGGTTAGATGCGGAAGTGCGATGTGCGCGCGCAGATGGGGAACGAGGACTCAGCATACGATCTCTGCTAGCCGCGCACGCGCACTACACCTCCGGAGACTGGGATTCCCGAAGACGGGAAAGCAATCCTTCATCGCGCATACAAATGGCCATGTCAGGTCGGTGGCCATGTTGGAGGTACTAAGCGCCGTGGCCAGGAACACTGACATTTACCCTTTTCTCTGTGTCTACACCTTAAATGACAACTGCTGGTCGCGGCTCCCCTTCGCATACTTAATTTATTACAGAACATTGACTTTCCTCTTATCCTTGCTCTGCCGTGGTCACCCCCTGCCCTCCTCTGCACATTGGCCTTGCTGGTCCTATCGCGACCCACACGTTGCTTATTGCCCTTAGAAACACAGAAGATATTTCTGGAGAACAGAAATTGGAAAGTTATTTACCAGTAATCTTGTGTTGTGGCCTAAATAGATGACAGGACGCTGTAGGGTTTCTAACAGTCTTTATTGACTGACAACAGGGAGAAAGGCTCTAAGGTGGCCTGGTGATTCTGGGCGCTTACTCACAGTTCATTTCCATCAAGTCCTGTGCCTTCCCAGTTGATTCACTGTGTAAAGTTTGTGCTCACCGGTGGCACGCTGTAGACTTCTATGGCCCCCATGAACATAGCACTCAACTCACACGCTTTTGGCGGGTGTCACCCGCCTTGTAAAGGGCTGAATCACCCGCCAAGCCTCCTGCACGCCCATTCATTCCAATGGGCGTCTCACCCGCCAAAAACAAAACGGGGTGATTTCACCCGCCTAGGCAGCACAAATGGTTGAGAGCTATGCATGAAGCCTCCTGTGGCTGTGGTGTTACGCCCTAGAAGCTGTGGTGTGAGTTCTGTCACTCACTGCCTTTTATCCTGTAATCAGGAGCAGCGCTCCTGTGTGACCGCTTCAGCTGGCCGAGCGCCAACTCTGAAGCGGGAACGTTTTCCCGCGGAGCGTGGGCTCGCGAGATCTCGCGAGAACACACTCCCGCGATCATGTGATGTCCCCACACACCTCCTTTGCTGGGAAAAGGATGGGTGGTCACTCCATGATGAAGTCCGCATATTTCCTGGGTTTCCTTCTCTCTCTCTGGGGTCTGCCAGGATCGGGGTATGGAGCTGGATCGATGAAGTATCTTTGGGAGGGTGCTGGTGATTCAGGTTCTCTTTGTCCAGCTCTTTGCTGTGATTTCCTGGGTGTTGTTGGGGAAATGGGGCTTGCGAAGTCGTTGTGATGGTGCGGCTCTATGGTATCTCTACTCGGGAGGTGATGGTTCTCGTATGACTCTTGGCAGACTTGATCTCCTCCAGTGTCTCCTTGCGAGTGTACAGTGTCTTCTTTCCTGCGGTACATGGCTACCCTTTCTAGATTCCATCTCCTGCCATCGCTGGTGCAGATGTGGTTTGCCCCTCTCTCCATGACTTCTATGGGACTGCTGTATCTGGACCCAGTGGAGGTGTCCTTGTCGGGAAGTCGTATCTTCACCAGATCCCCTTTGTTGACTTGTGTGTGTCCAGCGGCTCGGCGCAAATCCCCCTGTGCTTTCATTGCTTCTTTGTTGCGCTGCATGCGGCACGTTATGTCATCCATGTCAACGTCTTCGTCGGCCCTCACTTGCTGGAGCCATGGTGGTACCAGTGAGGATGCTGCCCTTCTCCCCCTCAGCAGATGGAAAGGTGAAACACCCGTGACGGCGTTGGGGGTGAGACAGTGGGCCGCTACGGCTTCTTTGACTGTCTTGTATGGTTCCAGGCCCGAGGCGTGAGCCAGTTGTAACGCCCCCTTGATGAAGCGGTTTGCCCGCTCGACTAGGCCATTTGCCTGTGGGTGGTATAGACTTGCTTTTCGCTGTTTGATGTTGTTGAGCTTGAGAAATTTTTCCATTTCTCTGGAGACTAGCTGGACTCCGTTGTCCGTGACGAGTTCTTCGGGTAGGCCCTCCCGCTGGAATATGGCGGTGAGTGTTTCAATGACTGTTCCTGTGGTGATGTCTGGGGTGAAGTCAGCTTCCACCCATTTGGAAAAATAGTTGACCATGACTATCCCGTACCTGTGCTCTGGGGGCATGTTGTCTAGCGGCCCTATGAAATCCAACCCCAGTTTTCGCCACACCCCTTTGGGGACTTCGGTGGGCAGCATGGGGGCTTGCCTCACGGCTAGGCGCTTGTCGCTGTTTGAGCATTCATGGCACCTATCGACCATCTGCCGTACGTCCTGGTCCATGCCTGGCCACCAGTATGCGTCGCGTATTCTTCGTCTGGTCATGTTGCACCCTAAATTGCCCGAGTGTGCTCTGCACAGTATGACTTTGCGGATTCCGCTGGGTAGGATGACTTGATCACCTCTGAGAATGAGACCGTTCATGGCAGTGATTTCCTCGTTCACCTTCCAGTAGGGACGAAGGCCTTCGGGGATCGCTCTCTCGTTGGGCCATCCATTTCGAACCCAGGTGCTTACGTGCCTTAGGGCGTAGTCCTGCTCGAACTCTTCCTGCCAGTGGCGCTCGCTCATTTCCATGTACTCGACGTTCCTCAAGTCGCCGATAGAAGCAACGACACATTCGTCTTCCAGGAATGTGGTGCCGGGGGCGCTTTGGTTCAGGAGCCTGGACATGCAGTCCGCTTGTGCGTTTTTCCAGCCCGCAATGTGTTGTATCTCATATGTGTACTCTTGGAGCTTTGCGGCGATCCTGGCCAGTCTGGGGGTGGCCGTCTTGGTGCCGCCCGGGCTCAACATGTGGATTAGGGGTTTGTGATCGGTGATCAACTTGAATCTTGTCCCCCATATGTATGATCTGAAATAGTCGACGGCCCAGGCGCATGCCAACATCTCTTTTTCTACCGTAGAGTAATTCTTCTCGGATGAGGATAGTGCCTTGGATGCAAACGCCACAATGTTCTCAGTGTCACCCTTCTTCTGGGTCAAGGTGGCCCCTAGGCCGTATGCGCTGGCGTCAGTGGTGATGTAGGTGTCCCATTCAGGGTTGTATGGTTTAAGACACGGCGCGTGTAGAATCCTTTTCTTGATTTCGCCGAAAGCCTCATCCTGTTCTGGGCCCCAAGAGTACGCTGCCCCCTTCTTCAGGAGCTCCCTCATGGGAGACGTGGTCTCAGAGAACCTGGGGACGAATTTGGCATAGTACTCGGCTAGGCCCAAGAATGCGCGTAGTTCCTCTTTGGACATCGGCGCCGGTGCTTCTGTAATGGCCTCCATGAGGTTCTTCTTGGGGCTTACCCCATCACTCGAGATGCAGTACCCAAGATATTCTACCTTGTTCACCCCGAAGACACACTTTTCATGGCGTAGGTGAATGCCTTCCTCCTGAAGTCAGCTCAGGACTGACTTGAGTGCCTTGTCATGGGTCTCGTTGTCTTTGGCGTACACCTGGATGTCATCCTGGAAGAATGAGACATTGGTGAGGCCTTTAAGCAGGGAGTTCATCATCCTCTGGAATGCGGATGCTGTGGACAATAACCCGAAAGGCATGCAGGTGTATTGGAAGGTGCCAAAAGGAGTAATGAACGCCGTCAGGGGGCGGGAGGACTTGTGTAGAGGAATCTGGTGATAGGCATCACGCATGTCCAGCCTCGAGAAAATGGCCGCCTCCTTCATCATGAGGACAATCTCATTGATGCTGGGGAGTGGGAAGCTATCCGTGATCACCTCCAAGTTCAGGCTTCTCAGGTCGATGCAGATCCTGAGGTCGTTGCTGGACTTTTTCTTTACTAATACTACCGGACTCAGCCACTCTGAGGATTCTACGGTTTCAATGGTTCCTTCTTCGACCATCTTCCTCAGGTGGGAGTCCAAAGCTGGTCTTGCGGTGGCAGGTACTGCCCTTACTTTGTGCTTGACTGGGGTGGCATTGGGTT